>NC_053026.1:351605075-351968168 GCF_003073215.2 Triticum urartu
TCGCTGCCTGAATCAGTTCGGCTTCTTGAGTCTCAACTTCAAGTTGAAAGACATCGGTCAGATGTTATGCGACAGGAAGCCCAAGGACTGAGGAAGTTCCTGCAGAATTCAGACGCATACTTTCTAGTGCAACAGCAAGTGCTGGAGGATTTAAGCGCCAAACAAGAGAAAGTTAATAAGCTTGCTAAGCATCTTGCCAGCATTATGGGTACCCAGGATATTGTTTCTTGAGCTCTTCTGAAGTGGTTTCAGTTCTAGACTTGTTTTGCTGCGGCGTTTATTTGCATTGGTTGCCAACTTTGACAACCAGTGTATATGATATGTTGCTTTGTTCCCTATATTTGCACTGGTGGTGAACTTTGATGCGCAGTGGATGTAATATGTGTAATAGCCGCAATAGCCTAGCGTAAGTTGCTTGCTTATTTATTTCCTTGTTGTCTTGTTTATTTGTTTGCTTGTAGTCAGTGCAGTTCTTTTTTCCGCGGTTTGCTAGTGGCCGCAATAACCCATTTTTTAAAACTAGGCCACAATAACCATGGGCTACATATTTACTATAGTTACCATGGGCCTCCTACGGGCCGTAGAAATAATGGGCCATCTTAGGGCCATAGAAACAATGGGCCTTCTATGGGCTGTAGCATCAATGGGCCTTCTACGTGCCATATGATCGATAGGCCAAACACGGGCTAATAACAGACCACATTATGGGCCGTAAAACGGGCTAGATTTGGAATCGTCCATTCATTGGCCAACAATAACAGGCCGTCGTTAATCGGCCGTATTTGAAGACGTTATGAAAACGGCCTAATGGATTAATGGGCCGCAAACAGGCCGATTGTAACCGCCGGCTGAATTTTGCCCACAGGCAGAAAAGGCCAATGATGGGCCGTAAGTAATCGAATACTGGAAATGAGCCCAAGAATAAATGGCCCCTGAGGAGGCCGAAAGATAACACGTGTTGGAAATGTCCCAATGGAATAATGGGCCGTTAATGGGTATAAAGGGGTAAACTGTTCATTGTGGGCAGATTCACCACAGGCCATTAATGGGCCAAGATTTAGAAATGGTCTCGTATGGGCCGAAAGACATCATGGGCCATACATGGGCTGGAAGTTACAATGGGCTGGAATCATATTGGAAGGCCCAGATGAAGCTACTGGGCTTAATTCGGATAGGCCGTAATGGGCCGTGAGTTAAAGGTGAGCCAGCACGTGTTTCCTCCGGCCAATGAGAATTTTACACGTGGAAAATCCTCATTGGTCTGGGCTGTTAGCGGGTTATCGGATCCAAAACCGGACTCGATAACTTAACGGCGTCCCGTCACGGTGGATGCCACGTGTCGGTCACCCTTGACGAAAGCACTTCCATGACACATGATTTATTGTCATGGAAGTGGACACTTCCGTGATGATAATTTTGGTAATGTCATGGAACACTTCTATGACAGCACATGTATGACTATCTTGATTCTGTCATAAATTTGTCATGGATGTACATGCATGACAGAAAACGTGACCTACTATGACAAACACGTATCACCACAGAAGTGTATTATTTGTAGTGCAAACACAAACCAGCAGGAGTAGGGTATTACGCATCACTTGCGGCCCGAACCTCGATAAATTCCCCGTGTTGATCTTCTAAATCCGCTCTTTCCACAGCCCCGCGCCCACCAACCATAGAAGGGATTCCCTGTGATCCCATAGGTGTCGTTCTCACCGACACTTGGGGATGCTGATACGTATCCAACGTATCTATAATTTTTTATTGTTCCATGCTATTATATTATCATTCTTGGATACTTTACAATCATTTTGTATCATTTTTGGGGACTAACCTATTGCCATAGTGCCCAGTGCCAATTGCTGTTTTTTGGTTGTTTTTTACTTCGCAGAAAATCAATACCAAACGGAGTCCAAACGCAGTGAAAATTTTTGGTGATTTTTCCTGGACCAGAAGACACCTGTTGGGCCAAGAAAGTACCTGAGGGGACCTCCGAGGGGAGCACAACCCACCAGGGCGCGTCGCGGGGCCTAGGCGCGCGCAGGTGGGTTGTGCCCACCTTGATGGCCTCCTGCACCGCCTCTTTGCTCTATAAATACCCCAATATTCTAGAAACCCTAGGGGAGTCGATGAAAATCAATTCCAGCCGCCGCAAGTTCCAGAACCACCAGATCCAATCTAGACACCATCACGAAGGGGTTCATCATCCTCATTGGTGCCTCTCCGATGATGCATGAGTAGTTCATTGTAGACCTACGGGTTCGTAGTTAGTAGCTATATGGCTTCCTCTCTCTCTCTCTCTCACTCTCTTTTGATTCTCAATACAATGGTCTCTTGGAGATCTATTTGATGTAACTCTTTTTGCAGTGTGTTTGTTGGGATCGGATGAACTTTGAGTTTATGATCAGATCTATGTTTTTATCCATGAAAGTTATTTGAGTCTTTTGATCTCTTATATGCATGATTACTTATAGCCTCGTATTTCTTCTTCGAATCTTTGGTTTAGTTTGGCCAACTGGATCGATTTTTCTTGCCATGGGAAGAGGTGCTTTGTGATGGGTTCGATCTTACGGTGCTTGATCCCAATGACAGAAGGGGAACCGACACGTATGTATTGTTGCTATTAAGGATACCAAGATGGGGTCTATTTCTACATAAATAGATCTTGTCTACATCATGTCATCGTTCTTATTGCATTACTCTGTTTCTCCATGAACTTAATACACTAGATGCATGCTGGATAGCGGTCGATGTGTGGAGTAATAGTAGTAGATGCAGGGAGGAGTCGGTCTACTAATATTGGACGTGATGCCTATATAATGATCATTGCCTGGATATCGTCATGATTATTTGAATTTCTATCAATTGTCCAACAATAATTTGTTTACCCATGCTATGCTATTTTTCACGAGAGAAGCCACTAGTGAAATCTATAACCCCCGGGTCTCTTCTTTATTATATTTTCCTTCGCGATCTATTTTTATTTCCTTTTATTTTCAGATATATTAATCCAAAAATACCTTGCTGCAATTTTTATTTATTTATTTATTTTATCTCATGTTCCCGCGAGATCTATTTATCCAATCTACTACAATTTTACATATCTTTTTACCCGTGAGGGATTGACAACCCCTCTCTTACGTCGGGTTGCAAGTATTTGTTCTTTGTGTCCAGGTGCTGCTTACGTGGTGTAGTGTGGTTCTCCTACTGGTTTGATAACCTTGGTCTCATCACTGAGGGAAATACCTACCATAGCTATACTGCATCATCCCTTCCTCTTTGGGGAAATACCGATGTAGTTGAAGCCGCATCACTAACACCAACGCTGGGTATAAAAACCAGCGCCGCAGCGGTAATGGTAAGCCGCCCTTTGGTAGCGCAAAGCATTTTAATCTCGAGGCGGCGGTTAATGACTCGTGCCCGAAGCACAGTCTTCCTAATAAGTCATCCACTCATTCCTGGAAGGATTGTTAGGTTCTGCGGGAGTTCAGGAATTACAGCCTTAACCAGAATCATGGCAACAATAATGGGCTGCCCAGTGGGTCAGGATCCGGTTCACAGGGGTCTGGCTTTGGTGGCAGCGGCTCAAATTCTGACTCTCAAGGTCAAGGTCACCAGGGAGGTTATAACCAGAAGTCTGGTCAAGGTAACCAATAGCAAGGTAATCAGTCAGGATATCAGAGTAATCCAAAGCAGTTAAATGATGGTCAATACCATGTGTTCACCACAAGTCTTTGCAAACAAGATCAAACGGTTCATAAGCGTGCTGTCAATGCTGTTGAGCCAGCAGTACCACAATACCTACGATGGTCAGAGCATCCGATCACGTGGAGTCGAGAGGGTCACCCGCCCCGGGTCGAGGATCCGGGTCACCTAGCATTGGTGATACATTCACAAAAGTACTCATGGACGGTGGGAGCAGCATCAACATATTGTATTACGATACCTTTCGGCGCATGAATCTGACTGAAAAGCACCTCAAGCCATCATCTACAGTTTTCCATGGTGTGGTGCCTGGTAGTTGGCTTATCTAGTGGGGAAGATTGCATTGGAAGTGGCTTTTGGTGATGATTGTAATTACAAGACAGAGTCCTTGTTGTTTGAGGTAGTCAAGATCAAGAGTCCATATCATGCTCTGTTTGGTCGTCCGACTTATGCTTGGTTTATGGCTCGCCCTTGTTATATCTACTTGCAACTTAAGATGCCAGGGCCAAACGGGATGATTACGGTTCATAGTGATTAGAAAATTGCCCTGGAGTGTGAGGAATGAGATGCAGCTTATGCAGAATCAACTTGTACTACTAAGGAGCTCGAGTTTTATAAGGACAGTGTTGACATGGCCGATATGACCCCTCCGAAGAAGCCCAATACTGAAGAGGACCCTCTGTTGAAATTTAAGTCGGCTGATGACACTAAACAAGTGGATTTTGTCCCTGGCGACTCATCTCAGCAGTTCATCGTGGGGGCTAATATGGATCCTAAATAGGAAAAAACACTCATCAAGTTCATCCGTGAGAATCGGGACATCTTTGCATCGAAACCTTCTGACATGCCAGGTCTACCGAGAGAATTCGCTGAGCACACTCTTAATGTGGATCCCAAGTTTAAGCCAGTCAAATAGTTCCTCCATCGTTTCAACGAAGATCGAAATAAAGCTATTGGAGAAGTAGCCCGACTCTTAGCAGCTGGGTTCATAATTGAAGTTTTTCATCCTGAGTGGTTGGTTAACCCCGTGCTGGTACTTAATAAAAATGGCATGTGGCGTATGTGTGTTGATTACACAGATCATAACAAGGCTTGTCTAGCTGATCCCTTCGCTCTCCCCCGAATCAACCAAATCATTGATGCAACGACAGGCTGTGAGAGTTTATGCTTCTTGGATGCTTATTCTGGTTATCATCAGATCAAGATGGCAGTTAAAGACCAAGAGAAGACATCCTCCATCATGCCTTTTGGGGCTTTCTGCTATGTTTCTACGCCTTTTGGGCTCAAGAGTGCCCAGGCGACTTATCAACGCTGTGTTTAGAATTGTCTTCACAGTCAGGTTGGGCGTAATGTTCATGCTTATGTGTATGATATTGTGGTTAAATATAGGAAGAAGGAGACTCTCCTAGATGACTTGAAAGAAACTTTTGACAATCTCCGGGTTTACAAGATGATGCTTAACCCAGCCAAGTGTGTCTTTGTTGTACCTGTAGGCAAGTTGGTAGGTTTTTTGGTCTCAGAACGGGGCATTGAGGTTAACCCGGAGAAAATTAAGGCCATCACTTTACTTTCTAAGCCGATTTGTGTCAATGATGTTCAACGTTTGGCGGGTCGCATTGCGGCTTTGAGCCGGTTTACAAGCCTCCTGGGAGAGAAAGAAATTCCTTTATATCAGATGATGAACAAGACATACCACTTTGTCTAGAGTGATGCGGCGGATCAAGTGTTTGAAGCCCCCAAGAAACAGTTAGCTGAGATGCCCATCTTGGTTGCTCCTATAGACAAAGAGCCTTTGCTCCTGTACATGCACTACAGGAATCAGCTACTTTGCCATCTGCCACGGCAGACGGCAAAGGCAGGAACGGCGGACTGCAAAAGGCTCCGGCAAAGTAAGGATCAGCAAAAAGCTACTTTGTCATCTTCTTTCGGTGGCTGACGGCAAAGGGGCCTTTGCCATCAGCAGCTGACGGCAAAGAAAGCAGACGGCAATAATTACGCTATTAGTCCGTTAGGTGGCTAACGGCAGCCTTTGCCGTCCGCCGCTGAAGGCAAAATTTGTCTGGCCTTTGCCGTCCGCTCAATGATGTCAGCTAGACGTCACTACAAGGCAGGCCTTTGCCATCCGCGGCTGTAGGCAAAGTTCTTTACTCTTTGCCATCAGCCACTGTAGGCAAAACCTTTGCCGTCCGCCACTGTAGGCAAACTGGCCAAATGGGTCAGTTCCCAGGAGGCACAGGTGGCTGCCGCGTGGCTGCTTTGCCATCCACGGCTGTTGGCAAAGGTGCCTTTGCCGCCCGCGGCTGTCGGCAAAGGTGGCTTTGCCATGAGTGGCTGACGGCAAAGATCCTGCTTTGCCTCATTTTTTTCTGTTTTTTAAATGCAACAATTTTGACAGCAAATATATATGACATATATATATATATATTTCACAGGGCTATTTAACAACAAACATATGACATATCCAGCACATAAGTTTCATCGTACATACATATATAGTTCCATCCGTTCATACATAGCAAGTTCCATCAAGATGCACATACACATTGTTCCATCCATACATGTTACAATGCAAAGTTTCATCAAGATAGCAAGTTCCATCATAGCAAGCTAGAAGAATACTTTAAGAGAATGAAAGAAAAAACAAGCACTCCATCATAGCAAGCTAGCTTCTGTGAAGTGAATGAAATCTACAAAATGGCAATAAAAAGTTAGAAAAAGGTGACTAGAAGAAGAAGACTAGAAGAAGAAGATTAGAACAAGAAGAAGACTAGAACAAGAATACTAGAACAAGAAGTATATGTCATTTATGAGCTAACTTAGGTGAAATGGATCATATATGAGCTAACTAAGTTGACATGGGTCGTTGATGAGCTAAATAAGGTGAAATGGATCATTTATGAGCTAACTTCGGTGAAATGGATCGTTTATGAGCTAACTTAGTTGAAATGGATCATTTATGAGCTAACTTAGTTGAAATGGATCATTTATGAGCTAACTAAGGTGAAATGGTTCGTTTATGAGCTAACTTAGGTGAAATGGATCGTTTATGAGCTAACTAAGGTGAAATGGATCGTTTATGAACTAATAAGGTCAAGTGGATCCTTTATGAGCTAACTTAGGTGAAATGGATCGTTTATTAGCTAACTTAGTTGAAATGGATCGTTTAGAGCTAACTAAGGTGAAATGGATCTTTTTTAGTTAACTTAGGTGAAATGGATCATTTATGAGCTAACTTAGTTGAAATGGATCATTTATGAGCTAACTTAGGTGAAATGGATCATTTAAGAGCTAATTTAGGTGAAATGGATCGTTTTTGAGCTAACTTAGGTGAAATGGATCGTTTATGAGCTCACTTAGTTGAAATGGATTGTTTATGAGCTAACTTAGTAAAAAGCATCATTTTAGAGCTAACCTAGGTGTGATGGGTCATTTTGGAGATAACCTAGGTAAGATGAGTCATTTTGGAGCTAACCTAGGTGAAATGGGTCATTTTAAAGTTAACGTAGGTAAAATGGATCATTTAGGAGCTAATCTAGGTAAAATGGGTCATTTTAGAGCTAACTTGGATAAAATGGATCATTTATAAGCTAACTAAGGTAAAATGGGTCATTTTAGAGCTAACTTAGGTAAAATGGATCGTTTATGAGCTTACTAAGCTAATTATGCAATTTTTGACATAAATAAGCTAAGTATAGATCGTTTTAGAGCTAACTTAGGTAAAATGGATGGTTTTGGAGGTCAGTAAGCTTATTAAGTCATTTTGGAGGAAAAGAAGCTAACTCTAGGTCATTATGGTAAGCATATTGGGGGAAATAAAGCTAAGTCTAGGTCTTTATGCATTTGTTAAGCAAAACACTAGAGAAATGTACCGTGATCATGGAGGTGTAGGAGCAGGCTGGCTCGTGCTAGTAGCTAAAGAAGGATCGTGCGATGCTTGTCTGGAGTTACGCTGCACCAAAGATCATTTCCAATGTCTCGTTAGCATGATTACACTCAAATGTTAAGACTAGAAAGTGATGCCCATTCAAATTAAACTCACCGTGGTCACTGGCATCGGCGGAGTGGTCTGACCAGACTTCTCGCACACAGACTGCACATTTGGTTTTGACAACTCAGTCATACTAGTTAGTAATGAGACAAACACTACATGAATGTTTTGGCTAATCTGCAGAAGAAACTTACCACAAGGAGCTCGTACATGGCCCTTGCCTGCATGTCATTCCGTGCCCTCTCCTCCTCCAACATCTTTGTTGTCCTCTCCTCCAACTCCCACTGCCTCTCCGCCGCCTCCGCTAGAAGTTTCTCTGTTCTATCTCTCTCACTCTGTATAGCAGTCTGCAACACCACTCACATGACCATTTGTAATCATTGATAGAAGCGCACACAATGTAATGGAGAAAGATAGCTGAGTACGTATAACTAACCTTGAAGGCGAGTTGGACTGGCCGTTCACGAGGCCTTATCTCAGGAGCGGAGCTCGACTGGCGCGCCTTGATCTCTGGGAGATTGCTAGGATAACAGATAAGTCCATCTCCCATGGCTATGGAGCCATGGGACCTCCCGCCACCAGATATCATCAGCAACTCTGTATCAATGGGACCCTGCCTCGGGTTAAAGTCCTCCCCTTTCCTCGCCTTCCCCTAATCTCTATATTTCACTAGCTTGTCATGGGAGGAGATGTTGGTGAAGTTCTTTGGATCATCGAGGTCAGACGGAGAGAATGCCTTGACTTTCTTGTAAGAGGGAGTGTGGGCCATGGCATACAGGTCGTACACCACTAGCACCTTATCCGCCTTATTTTAGCGTGCCTGAAAGAGAGAAACAAAGTAAATTATTAATTAAAGGGCTAAGCTAGCATGATGAATGAATTGCATGAATCATGAAGCAACCCACATACCCAGTTCCGCCCGAACTGATATAAGTTGGAGCTGCCTTGATGGTGTGGCACACCTTCCATTTGGGCACGTTTGTCCTTGGCCTCGTTGTGGAGGGCTAGCCATTCTTTTGAGCACCACTCATTGACCAACACCTCCCAATAATACATCCAATCCGCACACCATATTGGATGGGCCTAAGTTAGCAAATAGAAACTTGAGCGCTACGGCTATGAATTACTAAATGAAGGAAGTAAGTACAAGGCCTTAAGAAATACCTTCATGTACTCCTCCTTACTCAAGAACTTCTCGCGACACGCCGGCTTGGTCTTCTTGATACCACGCAAGGCGTAGTAGTCTCGAACAGCCTGCACCCGAGCCTCGTGCCGTAAGTTCTGTAGTAGGCGCTTGCAGACGTTATCGATAACATTTGCCGCTTCCTCCTCGTATCCCTCCTCACACTTGTAGAATTTCTGCAATCAAATGAGACAATATTAATTAGTATAATTAATAACTAGCTAGTTGAAGATTTTTAATTGTGTAAATGAGAAATTACCCAGAACTTTCTGATCACCACATCTGCCCTCGTCTTGCAAAAGACACCGTCGATAATCTCACCCGGCGGGGCCGAGGCAGCCAGGTAGTGCTCCCAACTCAATCCAAGCTCTAGAAGCCGACCCTCACCAGGCAACGTGACAAACCCTGGGAAGTTTTGCCGACAAAGAACTCCAAGGACGGAGTTGTGCCGGCGGACACTATGATGGTGGTCCCAACCCCTATAGCATGACAAGGCCAACACATTAGTTATTTGAAGAAACGTGAATGCAGAAGGTACAAATAGATTAAATACACTTACCTCTCCCCATCAGGGAAAATCAACCACCTCTGCTCGCAGGTCGCCGGCACGGACGGGAGCCGTGTACAACCACGCTGGTAGACGGTGCCCCCTCCTCCTCAATATCAGTCGGCTCCCCGCTATCATCAGCATGGCCACTCGGCTCCTCAGGCTGATCCGGCCAGGTACCCCATCCAGACGTGTGCTCCTCCAGGGTTTCGTGGGCTGAACTCTCGTGGGCCGAAGGCCCGTGGACCGGAGGCTCGTGGACCGGAGTCCATGTAGCCTCCTCCTCAGACGAGTCCACCCTAGCAGTCATGTGCTTGGGTGAAACAGGTGGGGGTGGAGGCGAGGAAGGCGCCCTAGCAGTCACCATATGTCCTCTCCCGCGACCACGTGCTCCAGCTCCTCTCTTCTTCTTACCTCGTCCCCTGCTGGGCACCACGGTCGACGAAGAAGGGCCCGATGGTGTTGCCATAATGTCCAGCAACGCTCGGCGGAGAGGTGCGTGTGGAATGGAAGACCTCACACCACGCACCGACGAAGAAGGGGCCTCGGAGCGCTCCCGACCAGCGCCCACCATCTTTCAACGCCTGCCATGACAAAGAGTAAACGAAATTAGTACAACATAAAAAAATACCGACATGAATAATAATATGTATATCACTTAAGTGTATCATCATCAAGTACAACATAAAAAAATTGAATACCTAAGACTACTAATAATCTCGATCAGTACATCAATAAATGCATAATCATCATCATCAATATAATCAATGATGAGCTCATAGGGTTCAGTGGCATCAACATGTGGAAGGCCACCTTGACGTAATCGGTCAAGCATTGACAGGTCATCCGCAGCAGTAACCTCTTCTTGTTCTAGTTCTTCTTGTTCCTCCTCTGGGGTGATGTTGGATTCACTGTCGTTGTCTACTTCAATGTTTTGGGGTGAAGTATAGCGGTTCTTGAAATGCTTTTTTGAAAGACGTGTCTCTTGGAAGAATTCTCCTTCATATGTGTCTGGGTTAATGTGAGGTTCATAATCCTCTTCCTTTGGGGGAGATAGTCTAGCACATGGCGGCACTTCATAAATGACATCCCAACCTTTCAGATTTGGATTAGTTTGGCAGGCCCACGGTAGATAGAATACTTGGGTCACCTGTTGAGCCGTAATATAGACATCAGGAACATCTAAATGGGTGCTTTGGTTGATTTCAACTAGCCCTATATGTTCATGAGTCCTTCTAGTCTCCTTCGGCTGAAACCAATAACATTTGAAGACTACGACATTCGGTGGGTTTTCACCATAGAATAGAAGTTCATAACTTGCTTCAACTCTCCCATAATACTCAGTACCTCCTTCGCCGATAGAAGATACACAACAATTTGAAGACTTTCGGTCATCCATAGATAGCTCTTTGCCATAGGTACGAAAGCGATACCCGTTGATGTCGTATTTGTCAAATGAATGGACCTTATAGTCAAAACCATTAGCGACTTGTCTCAATTCGGCATCCATAGACTCTGAATTGGCCTACAAGTTTAATACGAAAGGATTGTTGCATTATGCACAAATTAGCAAATGAAATGAAATTGTCTAATAGAAATTACCGTTTGTTTGAACCAAGAGATGAAACCGCGATAGCCGCCTCCTTGCTTTGCGAGAAGCTCATACTCTTCGATGGAATCCTTTTGGATAACCGCTCCATACGAGAATATGGTGACGTATCAACTGTATGAAATATCCAGGAATAAGAGCAGTTCAAAGGAAATAGATGTTGCGAAACAATGTACCGAGAACTTACTCGATGTACGGCCGCACTTCTATCAGGTTGTTGAAGATATACAACGAAATGGTCCACCATTCTTCATTATACAAAGATATTGGATTTGAAACATTGGCTGGTGCGAGATTCCCTTTGAATAGGCTGAGGTTGGATCCACCCTTTTTAGGGTTGTCAGCATTGTACCGAGGCTTCATATTATGTAAATGACGATTTTTGGCTTCGTAGTGTGCTGTCACAAAGTTTGCCGCCTCCTCAGTGATGAATGCCTCAGCCATCGATGCTTCAATTCTAAGTTTATTTTTACATTCTTCTCGAAGCGTCTTCTGCATCCTCTCAGTTGGGTAGCACCAATGATTTTGCACGCCCCCCCAATCTTGCCTCGGTCGGGAGATGCAAAATCAAATGTTGCATTGGATTAAAG
This sequence comes from Triticum urartu, assembly GCF_003073215.2. Taxonomy (NCBI): domain Eukaryota; kingdom Viridiplantae; phylum Streptophyta; class Magnoliopsida; order Poales; family Poaceae; genus Triticum; species Triticum urartu. Next base: position 351,616,701 of record NC_053026.1, read on the forward strand.
AAGCCCGGTGGAAAGATCTTCTGTAACTTGCAGATCAACTCTGGTGCCAACTCTTCCATTTCTTCTAGCACGCTAGGCGATAGTTCTTTCGCACAAAGAACACGGAAGAAATAGCTGAGTTCTGCCAGTACTAGCCATTCATCCTCAGGGATGAAGCCACGCAACATCACCGACATTACCCGCTCAATCCATATGTGCCAATCATGACTCTTGAGACCAAATATCTTCAATTTATCAAGACTTTCTCCCCTCTTTAGATTCGCTGCATACCCATCGGGGAACATCAACTACATTTTCACCCACAAGATAATTTCCCTCATAGCTGGCCTTCCAAGATTGAACCATGCCTTTGGCTTTGTCTAGTTCTGCTTTCCTTTCGGTTCTTTCATGTTTTGTACAGCCTATCACATAGCGCCTCCAGATCGACTCTAGCCTTAGTATTATCCTTTGACTTCCCATCTATGTCAAACAATGTACCAAAAAGTGCCTCGGCGATATTCTTCTTAGTGTGCATCACGTCGATGTTGTGTGGGCAAAGGAGGTCTTTGAAGTAAGGCAGATCCCATAAGCATGTCTTGTGAGCCCAGGCGTGCTTAGAATTATACCCCTTGAACTACCCTGGATGCTCTGGATCTGGCTCGAGGGCATTTAACTGATCCAGGGTCTATTGGCCTGTCAACGCAGGTGGTGCAGAGTTTTTGACAACTCTACATCTGATGAAGTTCTTCTTGTCTTTCCTGAACTTATGGAGAGGATCCAGGAACTATCTATGCATGTCGAAGCAAGAAAACTTGGGACCGGCCTGAAGCCAACGAAACTCAAGAGCTCCCTTGCATGTGGGGCACGGGAACCTTCCATGCACACACCAGCCAACGAATAGCGCATACGCCGGCAAGTCATGCGTCGAGTACATGTACCAGACACGCATTATGAAGTTCCGTTTGCTATAGGCATCGTATGTCTTGAACCCACTATCCCAGGCTTCTTGCACTTCGTCCTTAAGTGGCTGCATGTACACATTCATATTTTTCCCCGGATAGTTGGGCCCTGGAATTATCAACGTCAGGAAAATGTTCTTTCTTTGCATAATCTGTCCGGGGGGAGATTGAGTGGAAAGACAAATACGGGCCAACGACTGTATTGGGCTGCCGTCATACCGAACACACTGAACCCATCCGTGTTGAAGCCGACTTGAGGATGCCTCGGATCTGCTGCTTTGTCAGCATGTAATTCATCAAACTTTTTCCACACAACACCATCCGATGTGTGTACCATCATCAGATTCCCATCTGCATCTAGTTCGGTTCTTTTGCCTGTTTTGTGCCATGTCATCTGTCTGGCCGTCTCTTCGACCATGAAAAGACATTGAAGTCTTGGTACGGTTGGCATATACCGAAGAACACTAACGGGGATTTTGGTCTGTGTCTTCTCACCCATACCGTTGTCTACCACAACATGCCTGGAAGACTTGCAAATGGGAAAATAGTTCAAGTCCGCATAGTCAAGCCTAAATAAGGCACATCCTTTCTCACAGGCATGTATCTTCTCATAGGGCATCTTCAGTGCACGGAGGATTTTGTCCGACTGGTACAGGTTTGCAGGCATTTCATGGCCTTTGGGTAGAAAGCGTCCAAATACTGTCATAATTGCGTTGTAGCATTCTCTGCCCAAGTTGAACTGAGCCTTCAGAGCCATTACCTGTGAGATGGCATCCAACTGACAAAGCTCATTGTTCTCATGGAGTGGACATTTTAAAGACTCCAACATTTCATTGAAGGCCTTTGCAGATTCCTCCATCTCCTCGTCTGAATCCCGAGCATCATTATAGTCTTGCACCATGTTTTCCATCCCGGTACGATGCTCGTTGGTGCGACGACGATCCACCGCAGCTTGGTCACATTGGCCAGACTCACCATGATATGTCCACACCGTATAATCGGGCGTAAAACCACTCTTCTGCAGGTGTTTGCCCATTTCAGCCTCTGTCCTCTTTTCCCAATTGCTGCACCGGAAACAGGGGCACCAGGTTTTCCTCTGGCCATTTGCAAATCCGGCTTGCACAAACCCCTTGGTTTTTATGAACCATTCAGCGCTCCATTTGTTCTGACCAGAGTGACCGGTATACATCCACGCACGATCACTCATTTTGACTTTCAGAGCTACTAGACACACAACAAATATATATATATATATATATATAATTCACCATGTATATATTCATCAGTTGATCTACTTTGTCAATTTTATTACGTCCATGCAACGTACACTCTAATAGGTAATGATAGGTCCTAATCCCACCCGAGTATGTGTAGATTGGGTTCATTTTCCCATGCTATGCTCCGGATCCGACGAAAAAAATTTGGCAGCACCTCCCCGCTGTTCTCCTAATACATGTCTCTGCAATAAACAGAGAGGATGTGTACCCGGAGAACAACAGGGGAGGCACTGACGAAATTTATGCGTCGGATGCGGAGCAAAGCATATGGGAAAACGAACCCAATCTACACATACTCGGGCTGTCCGTGGATAGCGTTGGACAATTCGAAAGAATCAAGGTTATAAATATGCAAATGCATGCATATTTATAACTATAACGCTTTTGAACGAGAGACACATATTGGTTACGCATACTGATGATTCAAGACACATATATAGCTAGCTATCAAGTTTCATCGGCACGAACACCGGAGCAGAGCAAATAATTAATGGGGGAGGAGGACATGTCATTTGTGCTCACCCACGAACGAAGGGCAGAGCTCGTCAAACGCACGGTGCTACGTCTCCAACGTATCTATAATTTTTGATTGCTCCATGCTATATTATCTTCTGTTTTGGATGTTTATGGGCTTTATTATACACTTTTATATCATTTTAGGGACTAACCTATTAACCCAGAGCCTAGTGCTAGTTTCTGTTTTTACCTTGTTTTAGGGTTTCGAAGAAAAGGAAAATCAAACGGAGTCCAATTGACCTGAAACTTCACGGAACTCATTTTTGGAAGGAATGAAGCCCAAAAGACTTGAAGTGCACGTAAGGGAAGCTTCGAGGAGACCACGAGGTAGGGGGCGCCCACCCCGCTTGGGCGCGCCCTCCATCCTCGTGGGCCCCTCGTGGCCCCCCTGACGTACTTCTTCCGCCTATATATCTCCATATACCGTAAAAACATCAGAGAGCAGAATAGATCGGGAGTTCCGTCGCCAGAAGCCTCCATAGCCACCAAAAACCAATCTAGACCCGTTCCGGCACCCTGCCGGAGGGGGCAATCCCTCTCCGGTGGCCATCTTCATCATCCCGGTGCTCTCCATGACGAGGAGGGAGTAGTTCTCCCTCGGGGTTGAGGGTATGTACCAGTAGCTATGTGTTTGGTCTCTCTCTCTCTCGTGTTCTTGATTTGGCACGATCTTGATGTATCGCGAGCTTTGCTATTATAGTTGGATCTTATGTTTGTCCTCCCCCTCTACTCTCTTGTAATGGTTTGAGTTTCCCCTTTCAAGTTATCTTATCGGATTGAGTCTTTAAAGATTTGAGAACACTTGATGTATGTCTTGCCGTGCGTATCTGTGGTGACAATGGGATACCACGTGATTCACTTGATGTATGTTTTGCTGATCAACTTGCGGGTTCCGCCCATGAACCTATGCATAGGGGTTGGCACACGTTTTCGTCGTGATTCTCCTGTAGAAACTTTGGGGCACTCTTTGTGGTCCTTTGTGTTGGTTGAATAGATGAATCTGAGATTGTGAGACGCATATCGTACAATCATACCCATGGATACTTGAGGTGACACTGGAGTATCTAGGTGACATTAGGGTTTTGGTTGATTTGTGTCTTAAGGTGTTATTCTAGTACGAACTCTAGGGCTGTTTGTGACACTTATAGGAATAGGCCAACGGATTGATTGGAAAGAATAACTTTGAGGTGGTTTCGTACCCTACCATAATCTCTTCGTTCGTTCTCCGCTATTAGTGACTTTGGAGTGACTCTTTGTTGCATGTTGAGGGATAGTTATGTGATCCAGTTATGTTATCATTGTTGAGGGAACTTACACTAGCGAAAGTATGAACCCTAGGCCTTATTTCCACGCATTGCAATACCGTTTACGCTCACTTTTATCATTAGTTACCTTGCTGTTTTTATAATTTCAGATTACAAATACATATATCTACTATCCATATACCACTTGTATCACCATCTCTTCACCGAACTAGTGCACCTATACAATTTACCATTGTATTGGGTGTGTTGGGGACACAAGAGACTCTTTGTTATTTGGTTGCAGGGTTGCTTGAGAGAGACCATCTTCATCCTACGCCTCCCACGGATTGATAAACCTTAGGTCATCCACTTGAGGGAAATTTGGTACTGTCCTACAAAACTCTGCACTTGGAGGCCCAACAACGTCTACAACAAGAAGGTTGTGTAGTAGACATCCAGCTCTTTTCTGGCGCCGTTGCCGGGGAGGTGAGTGCTTGAAGGCATATCTTTAGATCTTTCAATCGAGTCTTTTAGTTTCTTGTTTTATCACTAGTTTAGTTTATAAAATAAAACTTAAAAAATGGAATTGGGTTTGTCTCATATGCTTCACCTTTTTAATATCTTTCGTGATTATGATGGAAAGGATAATTGTGGTCAAGTGCTAGAAGAAGAAATCTATAAAATGTTTGGCACTAAATATGTGAATGATGGGCATGATTGCAATGTTGTTAGTACGAATTCTTTGAATATCCATAATACTAATGATGATTGCACTAGTTATGATGAAAATGTCTCCTATAAACATGTCAATTTTTGTGGAGTGCATTGGGTTTGTAAGTACACACCAAATAGGGAAGATAGATATTGCAAGAGGCATAAGTACTTAGAAACTAAACTGTTGCAAGGAAGGCTGGATGAATGTGCTGAAAATTTAAATTATATTGGCCATACTTGTGAGCTTTGCAATTAACATGATCATTTCAATACCCAATGCAAATTGTTTCATGATCGTATCGTGTCCAAAAACTATGATGACTTGATTTCCCTTGCACATAATAACGAACTTAGTTTGCTTATGGGTTACGAAGAAACGAAACGTATAACTAATTATCTTCCAGAATTTGCTTGTTATAAACTTCTTGGATTTGATCTAGAGGAAATTTATATGTATTGTGCGGTGAATTGTATTGAAAATCCGTATATTGCCAACTACATAAAGAAAAGAAAAGAAATAGAGGATGAAGAGAATACTAATGAAAGGGAAGAGACTTCCCAATATCCTCCTATTATTTCTTATGATGAATCAGGTAACGAGGAGGAGCCTCCTATTCAACCAATCTCATTAATAAGGAGCTCCAAAAAGAGGATTGAACCCACACATGATGTGGTGAAGAGGAAGAAAAGAAAAAGGAAAAGAGGTAAAAAGATATCTCCCCCAAATAATGCTGCTCCTATTACTATTGTACCTCATGGAAATATAATCGTGGAAGATAATGATACTTCTTATGATCTTGAAATCTTTTTGGCACTTGCTTGGAAGAATATGATAATTGCTATACTATTGGTGCTATCCATACTATTAATTATGAGAGTGACTATGCTTATGATTTGAAAAGGCCCAAGCTTGGGGATCCTATGCTTGATGAAGATGATGTTTTTGAGAATATATTTGCTAAAATTAATGTTTGTCCTAAGCTTTGGGAAGCTATGTTTAATGAAGATGATATTTTTAGTCTCCCATGTTTTGATATGCAAATTTATAATGATGATAGCATGCCTCCTAATTATGATGATTATTGTGATGATACTTATGCTATAGAAAGTAGTGATTATATTTATAAAAGTTGTCATGATTACGATTACCCTTTTTCTGAATATTACTCTTTTAATGTGGAAAAAATTTATAGTATTCGAGTTTCTTATGATACTCCCACTATTCCGAATGAGAAGAATTTTGCTTATGTGGAGAGTAATAAAATTTCTATGCTTGTAGATCATGAAAAGAATGCTTTAGGTGATGGTTATATTGTTGAATTCATTCATGATGCTACTAAAAATTATTATGAGGGAGTAATATATGCTTGTAGGAATTGCAATAATATCAAGTTTCCTCTCTATGTGCTTAAAATTTTGAAGTTATGCTTGTTTTGCTTTCCTATGCAAGTTGATTCTTGTTCCCACAAGTTATTTGCTCACAAAATCCCTATGCATATGAAGTGGGTTAGACTTAAATGTGCTAGTCATATTCTTCATGATGCTCTCTTTATGCTTCAATTCTTATCCTTTATGTGAGCATCATTGAAATCGTCATGCCTAGCTAGGGGCGTCAAACGATAGTGCTTGTTGTGAGGCAACCCAATTTTATTTTTGTTCCTTGCTTTTTGCTCCTGTTTAGTAATAAATAATTTATCTATCCTCTGTTTAGATGTGGTTTTATTGTTTTAGTTAGTGTTTGTGCCAAGTATAACCTTTGGGAAGACTTGGGGAAAGTCTTGTTGATCATGCTGTAAAAAAACAGAAACTTTAGCGCTCACGAGAATTTATGCCATGTTTATTTGGAAAGTGATATTTAGTTAATTCTTTTTGAATATGATTAATAGATAAATTACTCAGGTCCAGAAATTTATTTTAGAATTTTTGGGGTTCCAGAAATTTGCGTTAGTTACAGATTACTACAGACTCTTCTGTTTTCGACAAATTCTGTTTTTCATTTGTTGTTTACTTATTTTGATGAATCTATGGATAGTAAAAGAGTTTATAAACCATAGAGAAGTTGGAATACAGTAGGTTTAACACCAATATAAATAAAGAATGGGTTCATTACAGTAACTTGAAGTGGTGTTTTGTTTTCTTTCGCTAACGGAGCTTACGAGTTCTCTGTTATGTTTTGTGTTGTGATGTTTTCAAGTTTTGGGTAAAGATTAGATGGACTATGGAATAAGGAGTGGCAAGAGCCTAAGCTTGGGGATTCCAAAGGCACCCCAAGGAAATATTCAAGGACAACCAAGAGCCTAAGCTTGGGGATGCCCAGAAGGCATCCCCTCTTTCGTCTTCGTTCATCGGTAACTTTACTTGGAGCTATATTTTTATTTACCACATGATATGTGTTTTGCTTGGAGCGTCATTTTATTTTATTTAGTTTTACTTGCTGTTTGAATAAAATGCCAAGATCTGAAATTCTTAAATGTTAGAGAGTCTTCACATAGTTGCATAATTATTCGACTACTCATTGATCTTCACTTATATCTTCCGGGGTAGTTTGTTGTTGCTCTAGTGCTTCACTTATATCTTTTAGAGCACGGTGGTGGATTTGTTTTATAGAAACCATTGATCTCTCATGCCTCACTTAGATTATTTTGAGAGTCTTAAATAGCATGGTAATTTGCTTAAAATCCTAATATGCTAGGTATTCAAGATTAGTATACATTATGGTAAACAAGATTGATAAATGCTTGTGTTGAAGTTTGCAAGTCCCGTAGCACGCACGTATGGTAAACATTATGCAACAAATTTGAAACATGAGGTGTTATTTGAGTGTCTTCCTTATGAGTGGCGGTCGGGACGAGCGATGGTCTTTTCCTACCAATCTATCCCCCTAGGAGCATGCGCGTAGTACCGGGGTTTTTGATGACTTGTAGATTTTTGCAATAAGTATGTGAGTTCTTTATGACTAATGTTGAGTCCATGGATTATACGCACTCTCACCCTTCAATCCTTGCTAGCCTCTTCGGTACCATGCATTGCCCTTTCTCACATTGAGAGTTGGCGCAAACTTCGCCGGTGCATCCAAACCCCGTGATATGATACGCTCTTTCACACATAAACCTCCTTATATCTTACTCAAAACAGCCACCATACCTACCTATTATGGCATTTCCATAGCCATTCCGAGATATATTGCCATGCAACTTTCCACCATTCCGTTTATCATGACACATTCATCATCGTCATATTTCTTAGCATGATCATGTAGTTGACATAGTATTTATGGCAAGGCCACCGTTCATAATTCTTTCATACATCTCACACTTGATTCATTGCATATCCCGGTACACCATTGGAGGCATTCATATAGAGTCATACTTTGTTCTAGTATCGAGTTGTAATCATTGAGTTGTAAATAAATAGAAGGGTGATGATCATCATTTTCTAGAGCAATGTCCCAAGTGAGGAACAAAAAAAGATAAAGAGAAAGGCCATAAAAAAGAGAAGACCCAAAAAAATGAAAATAAAAAAATGAGAGAAAAAGAGAGAAGGGACAATGCTACTATCCTTTGCCACACTTGTGCTTCAAAGTAGCACCATAATCCTCATGATAGAGAGTCTCTTGTTTGGTCACTTTCATATACTAGTGGGAAATTTTCATTATAGAACTTGGCTTGTATATTCCAACAATGGGCCTCCTCAAGTGCCCTAGGTCTTCGTGAGGAAGCAAGTTGGATGCACACCCACTTAGTTTCTTTTGTTGAGCTTTCATACATTTAAAGCTCTAGTGCATCCGTTGCATGGCAATACCTACTCCTTGCATTAACATCAATCGATGGGCATCTCCATAGCCCATTGATTAGCCTCGTTGATGTGAGACTTTCTCCTTTTTGTCTTCTCCACATAACCCCCATCATCATATTCGATTCCACCCATAGTGCTATGTCCATGGCTCGCGCTCATATATTGCGTGAAAGTTTATAGGTTTGAGATTACCAAAGTACGAAACAATTGCTTGGCTTGTCATCGGGGTTGTGCATGATGAGAGCATTCTTGTGTGACGAAAATGGAGCATGACTAAACTATATGATTTTGTAGGGATGAACTTTCTTTGGCCATGTTATTTTGAGAAGACATAATTGCTTAGTTAGTATGCTTGAAGTATTATCATTTTTATGTCAATATGAAATTTTGTCTTGAATCTTTCGGATCTGAATATTCATACCACAATTAAGAAGAATCACATTAAAATTATGCCAAGTAGCACTCCACATCAAAAATTCTGTTTTTATCATTTACCTACTCGAGGACGAGCAGGAATTAAGCTTGGGGATGCTGATACGTCTCCAACGTATCTATAATTTTTTATTGCTCCATGCTATATTATCTTATGTTTTGGATGTTTATGGGCTTTATTATACACTTTTATATCATTTTTGGGACTAACCTATTAACCCAGAGCCCAGTGCTAGTTTCTATTTTTACCTTGTTTTAGGGTTTCAAAGAAAAGGAAAATCAAACGGAGTCCAATTGACCTGAAACTTCACGGGACTCATTTTTGGAAGGAAAGAAGCCCAGAAGACTTCAAGTGCACGTAAGGGAATCTTCGAGGAGGCCACGAGGAAGGGGGGCTCGCCCACCCCCCCTGGGCGCGCCCTCCACCCTCGTGGGCCCCTCGTGGCCCCCCTGATGTAATTCTTTCGCCTATATATCTCCATATACACTAAAAACATCGGAGAGCAGAATAGATCGGGAGTTCCGCCGCCAGAAGACTCCATAGCCACTAAAAACCAATCTAGACCCGTACCGGCACCCTTCCAGAGGGGGCAATCCCTCTCCGGTGGCCATCTTCATCATCCCGATGCTCTCCATGACGAGGAGGGAGTAGTTCTCCCTCGGGGTTGAGGGTATGTACCAGTAGCTATGTGTTCGATCTCTCTCTCTCTCTCGTGTTCTTGAATTGGCACGATCTTGATGTATCGCGAGCTTTGCTATTGTAGTTGGATCTTATGTTTCTCCTCCCCCTGTACTCTCTTGTAATGGATTGAGTTTCCCCTTTGACGTTATCTTATCGGATTGAGTCTTTAAAGATTTGAGAACACTTGATGTATGTCTTGCCATGCATATCTATGGTGACAATGGGATACCACGTGATTCAGTTGATGTATGTTTTGGCGATCAACTTGCGGGTTCCACCCATGAACCTATGCATAGGGGTTGGCACACGTTTTCATCGTGATTCTCCGACAGAAACTTTGGGGCACTCTTTGAGGTCCTTTGTGTTGATTGAATAGATGAATATGAGATTGTGTGACGCATATCGTATAATCATACCCACGGATACTTGAGGTGACATTGGAGTATCTAGGTGACATTAGGGTTTTGGTTGATTTGTGTCTTAAGGTGTTATTCTCGTACGAACTCTAGGGCTGTCTGTGACATTTATAGGAATAGCCCAATGGATTGATTGGAAAAAATAACTTTGAGGTGGTTTCCTACCCTACCGTAATCTCTTCGTTCGTTCTCCGCTATTAGTGACTTTGGAGTGACTCTTTGTTGCATGTTGAGGGATAGTTATGTCATCCAATTATGTTATCATTGTTGAGGGAACTTACACTAGTGAAAGTATGAACCCTAGGCCTTATTTCCACGCATTGCAATACCGTTTACGCTCACTTTTATCATTAGTTACCTTGCTGTTTTTATAATTTCAGATTACAAATACCTATATCTACTATCCATACACCACTTGTATCACCATCTCTTCGCCGAACTAGTGCACCTATACAATTTACCATTGTATTGGGTGTGTTGGGGACACAAGAGACTCTTTGTTATTTGGTTGCAGGGTTGCTTGAGAGAGACCATCTTCATCCTACGCCTCCCACGGATTGATAAACCTTAGGTCATCCACTTGAGGGGAATTTGCTAATGTCCTACAAACCTCTGCACTTGGAGGCCCAACAACGTCTACAAGACGAAGGTTGTGTAGTAGACATCACACGACGAGGTCGTCGAACACCAAACCTCACAACGATGAAACAACTAGACATTTAAATCTACCCGATCTACACAATTATATCTGATGTTTTTCATAACAAAATCGAAAAATATATGACCTAACTCATAATTCACAAATATATGACCCCGCCGGCCTCTGGAAGTGTCACAACCCTAGTTTAGCCTTTGCTTGTCCTTGCATGATCATCATGTCTAAATTCTAAAATTTGAATTGAGGGAATTTTCAAAGCCTCAGAAACCTTTTTAAAAATAATCACCATTTAATTCTCATCAAATGAGTCCAAAGAAATGTTCCTGTTACTCTATGAAAATATTGGTAAGAGGAAAGTTTCAAACCAATATTTTTGAAATCACAGAAATATTTATTTTGGGCCTTCGACTTAAATCAATGACATATTTGAGTTGAATTTATTTCTGTTATATAAGAAATAAAGTTCAAATATTTTTCTAAGTGGCATGTGACCTTGGACTAGTTCCGGAGCTCACATAACAATTTACAGAAAGTTCAAAAAAATGATTTGATGTTTTAAATCAAATCAAAACCAATTGCAGAAAATAGAAAACAGAACAAAATTAGAGAACACAGAAGAAAGAGCAGGCTTACCTGGCTTACCTGTAGCAGCCCACCTTGCGGCCCAGATGGTGGCCCAGCCCATTGGCCAAAGCGGTCGTCTTCTGTCGCTGTTCTGGGAACGGGGGTCGCCGGACTTGCCTGCCTGCGGCCTGCAGCGTGGCTCGAGTGGGGGCCCAGCACGGCCCATCTTCATCAGCTCAAGATCAAGACCCTCGCGAGGGGCCAAGCCTCATGGGGCGGATGACAAGAAGCTTCCTCAGAGGCAGCCTCGTTAGGCAGGCGAGGAGACGGAGAGATCAAGGCAGGGGTACCTCACGAAGAGCCCGTGACGCAAGCTATGATGATCGAGACCAGGTGGGCGCCAGGCAGGCGCCGGCCTGCGCAGTGTCCTTGTTTCCTCTTTGGTGCAAAGGGGGCAAGCACAGGCCAAGGCATCAGGCAAAGGTTGCCATTCCGGTGCAACAAGACCAAGACCAGCAGAGCGGCAGGAAGGAGGTCACCGTGGAGCCCAAGACGGCGTCATCACCAGTACTTTTGGCAGCCGAAGACCACCTTTGGTCAGGATAACTTGTACTATATGTTCCCCTTCAAAATGGCCAATTGTTGGCGCCCTTCCCGCTCGTTATTTGGGGAGAGGCACAGGGCCTCTATAAATAGAGCTAGCCACCACAGAGTAGAGAGGAGAGCAGAGATCTGGTAGAACCCTAGCAGAGAGAGAGAGGCGACTGAAGTCACCCTAGCAGTTCATCGCACCGGCTCAAGGACACCTCTTGCGAGGCTGTTCTTCCTTTGTACTGTTCATCATTAGCCCCCTGAGGCAATCCACCACACCACACACTGGAGTAGGGTATTACACCACAACGATGGCCCGAACCAGTATAAACCTTGTGTCCCTTGTGTTGTTCCTTATTTCCAGCTTAGGTCACACGAGGAGATTGGACGTAGATCGGTAGGGGAGAGATCTCCATGCGCACCCCAGTGTTCGAACCTCAAGGGTCTGCCGGAACCCGAAATCTGACATTTGGTGCGCCAGGTATGGGTGCGCAAGAGTCCTCCCTCCTGACGACCCGGTCTCCCCCGACATCGCATCCCGCCCTCATGGCGGACAGCGCGCCGCTCGCTCCAGCAACGAATGTCGACACGGGGGCCAGGGGGCTCCGGTCCTTGGCCCCCACCTTGCGACAGGTGCAATGGCTGCGCAAGTTCAGGCCCGAGATGCCGCCGCGCTACAATGGTGCGACGGACCCGATGATTTTCTTGCTGGCGTACGAGGAGGCCATCCTCGGAGCCGGGGGCGACGATTGGGTGATGGCCAACTAGTTACCCATGGCCCTCACCGGCATCCCGCGTGCGTGGCTCCTCCACCTGCCGACGGCCTCTGTCTCCTCCTGGGAGGAGTTGCGTGACCTCTTCCTCGCCCGTTTCGCCGCACCTGCGCCGCCCGTCGTCGCAGCTCTCCTGGGTGGCTCCCAGGCACCACCCTCGAGTCATCACGTCAAGCCATTCGCTCGCCGGATCAGCACCACCTCCAAGCGCCGAGAAGCCCCCCGGGCTGGGTGGCGCCCGAGGCTGATCTAACCTTCGACTGAGAGGACCACCCCTTCAACCCCATTGGTTCGGGCACGCTCCCGATGATGTGCACCTCCACCATTTGCCAAGTGGCCGTCACCAGGACCCTCATCAATGGTGGTGCCGGCCTCAACATGCTCTCGGTGGAGGCCTTCAGCCTCCTCCATGTGTCGTTGGAGCGGCTCCAACCCAGCAGGCCTTTCTCGGGCGTCGGAGCCGGTTCCACCGTTTCCTTGGGACAGATCCGACTCCCAGTGACCTTCGGCACCTGCGACAACTTTCGCACGAAGCTGATCGACTTCGACATCGCCCCATTGGCCTCCCCTACAATGCCATCCTCAGCTATCCGGCCTTGGCTCGGTTCATGGCAGCAACTCACCCGGCGTACAACCTCATGAAGATGCCCGGGAGCAGCGGCGTGCTCACCGTATCAGGAGACACAAGGGATGCGCTGCAGGTGCTCCAGCTTGTTTTCAAGGCGGCCGCGGTGGCGCAGCCCACTAGCGCCGACGCCCTTGAGCCCAAGGGGGCTGCGCCGGCTAAAAAGAAGCAGCTGTTCACCCAAGACAAGGGGGAAACCAAGCAGGTACCAGTCGACGAGGACGGGTCCACTGGCGCCACCTTCACCATAGGGTCCAACCTCGAGCCCGAGCAGGAGCAGGCCCTGATCAGGTTCCTACGCGCAAACAAGGAGGTTTCGCATGGGAACCAGATCAGTTAGCGGGGGTCCCAAGGGAAGTGATTGAGCATCACCTCAACGTGTGCCCCAATGTGCGCCCCGTGAAGCAGAAGGCAAGGCGGCAGTCTACTGAGAAACAGGCTTTCATCGTTCAAGAGACACGGAAGATAGAGGCGGCAGGGGTTATTCGCAAGGTCCGCTACAATGATTGGCTGGCTAATCTGGTCGTTGTGCCTACGAAGGGAGGAAAAGAGCGCATGTGCGTCGACTTCACTAACCTCAACAAGGCCTGCCCGCAGGATCCATTTCCGCTCCCCCGCATCGACCAGATAGTCGACTCCACCACAAAGTGTGACCTATTGTGCTTCCTGGATGCCTTCTCGGGCTATCACCAGATCAAGATGGCGGTAGAGGACGTGGAGAAGACATCTTTCCTGACCCCGTCTGGAGTGTACTGTTATACATGCATGCTGTTTCGGCTGCGCAACGCAGGCGCGACCTTTCAGCGGCTGATGCACATCGCCTTAGGCCGGCAGCTCAGGAGGAACGCTGAAGCTTATGTCGATGACATTGTGGTGAAGTCTCGTGAGACAAGAACCCTGATACAGGACTTGGAAGAAACCTTTGCAAGCCTCAACGAAGTGGACCTACGGCTCAACCCGGAGAAGTGCGTGTTTGGAGTCCCCTCGGGCAAGCTCTTGGGTTTCCTCGTATCCCACAGGGGCATCGAGGCCAACCCGGAGAAGGTCAAGGTAGTCAAAGACATGAGCCCGCCGAGGACCCCCAGAGAAATGTAGAAGCTCACCGGGCGTGTGACTGCGCTGGGGCGCTTCATCTCCAAGCTGGGGAAACGAGCGCTGCCCTTCTTCGAGCTGATGAAGAAAAAGGGCCCCTTCGAATGGACTGAAGAGGCCGACAAGGCATTCCAAGACCTCAAGAGGTACCTTACCAGTCCACCAGTGATGGTAGCTCCGCGTCCTCGGGAGCCCCTGGTGCTCTACCTTGCGGCCACCCCCTACTCCGCTAGCGCAGCCCTGGTGCCGGTCAGGGAGGAGCGCTGTGCCAAGGCCGCGTCGATCGTCCGAAGTGAAGCAAAGCAGAGCCAGGAGGGCCTCATGAAGGCCGCAACTACAGCCGGAAAGGAACAGCCGCAGCAGGAGAACGCACCCGGAGCAGGAGAGGCCCCTTCAGGCGACCAAGCACTGGGAGTCCCATCGTCTAGGGTTAGCGCTACACGAGGTACGGTGTACCGGGACGCCTGTTTGGTGGCTCGGGAACCCTTCTCTCATCGTTTGGGGCCCTGAGCGACACCCTGGCCGGATCTCCTTGCAGATGAAACCCGAATAGGCGATAAACCTAGACTAGATACTTGTGTGGTTAGTCAGGTCGTGGCCGACTCCCTCGTCAGGCTTCCGCTTGAAGGTTGCTGAGATACACGACGTGTACATGGTGGTAAGTGGCGAGACGTGCGTGAAGAAGTACACCACTATAGGGTTAAAATCATCTATTCGAATAGCCGTGTCCGTGGTGAAGGACTTCTGGGTTACCTGTACAGTTCATAGACAAGTGAAAGTGGATACTCTAAAATGCGCAAGATAAGCGTGAGTGCTATGGATGGCGTTCTCATAGGGAGACGGGAGTGGATCCATAGTGGTGTATTGATATGGAGAATATGTGGACTCGTGTGTGCCACCTCAAAAGAGTTACTTCCAGTCGTAGTTCAGGATAGCCATCGGGTCAAAGCTGGCTTGCTGTAGTTAAACTCCACCATGCCTTTGTTGATACCAATGCATATGTAGATAGTTCTGATGTAAGTCTTGCTGGTACATTTGTACTCACATTTGATTATTTTATGTTTTGTAGAGAGACTTCAGTCTCGCTAGTAGTTCCGCGTGGACTCCGACGTTTAGCTTGTTACCTCCGCTACGATCTTGTACTCTTGGGAGGGTCTTGTAGATAGTCAGGCTTCTCAGCCTTTTTCATTGGTAGTCATCTGTACTCAGACATGTTTATGCTTCCGCTCGATGCTTGTATGCTATGTATGTTGGGTCATGAGACCATGATTGTAATACTTGGCTCCTCGGAGCCTAATGAATAAATACTTGATTCGTAGAGTTATGTTGTGATGCCATGTTGTATTTTCACATATCGAGCATATTGTGTGTATGATTGAAATGCTTGGTATGTGTGGGATCCGACAACCTAGTTGTTTATCCTTGGTAGCCTCTCTTATGGGGAAATATATTCTTGTGCTTCCATGAGCCATACTAGTCTGCTACAGCCCGGTTCACCGGAGTCCTGCTAGCCCAGCACTACTGCTCTGGAACACTTGACTGGCCGGCATGTGATTCACTTCGTTCATGTGTCTATCCCTTCAGGGAAATGTCACGCGGTGACATCCGGAGTCCTGCCTAGCCTGCTACAGCCCGTTTCACCAGAGTCCTGTTAGCCTAGTGCTACAGCTCGGATTCGCATGCTGCGGACCGACATGCTCGATGTTGATTCATGTATGCCTGTCCCCGTATGTTAGTGCCACTTTGGGTTCACGACTAGTCATGTCGGCCCGGGTTCTCTGTCATATGGATGCTAGCGACACTATCATATACGTGAGCCAAAAGGCGCAAATGGTCCCGGGCCATGGTAAGGCGACACCCGTGGGGATACCGTGCGTGAGGCCGCAAAGTGATATGAGGTGTTACCGGCTAGATCGATGTGACTTGGAATCGGGGTCCTGACAGCTTGTGGTATCAGAGCCGGACTGCCTGTAGGATTACCAAGCCAAACTGGTCGAAGTTGAGTCTAGAAATGCTTTAGTTATATAAGGGAATTGATTGTGCAAGGGAACGTAAGGCTCTTTTTACTTCTTATACCCTATGCCCTTCTGATCTGAGTCACCCTCTTCTTTTTTGCGGGGATTAAGAACCAGGCTTTCTCATCTTCTATCAGGATCACATGTTACTAATCTGTAGACTTATATGATTGTTGGTTTCAAGCCCGAGTTCAGTTCCTACTACTTCTGTGTGTTGACAGTTGATCTCAGAACTTTGATATTGTGATGTTAAGTGGTTATGCCACCATTTTACAGGATGTCTCAAATCATTTTGAGCATTTATAGTCGTTATGCTGTCCGAGTCATCCCAGGTTTCTAAATAGTTTGATGCACTTGCAAATCCCTTCTTTCCGGTCCCGATGTCCCTTTTTGCCAGTTCAACCACACTAATCGGTGAGTTGAGGTACTCTATTGCCTCAACATATATGTTGGAGCTATTATTATGACCCTAGGTGTCTTAGGGAGTTACCTAGTAATCTAGCAATGCTTTGTATTCCCAGTGTGATGATTCTGGCCATTATTCTCGAAAGCATCCCGTGATGCCATTTAGCTAGTAGGCATTCTATTTCTGGGTTCTTGAACCCAAGATTCACTCTACTTAATTCGTGTGGATAGTATTGCTCGTTCCTTTAGGATATTAGTGACCTTGTGATAGTCTTCGAGGTCCGTGGTATATCATTCTTCCAAATACCGTGAACCATCCTTGGCAGAAGTTCCTCGTTGAACCAAACGATCACAACAAGAGTGCTCTTGATGAGTTCTCGATTATATATTGTGACTCTGCCAATTCTACCTCTCTGCATGGGTTATTTGGAAGAAACCTGTTGAACTTGGTTCGACATATTAATCTATGCATCCACAACTCAGAAAGATATATGTCCCCTTGAGTTGTCCCACCTCATTTGTATTCCGACCATCGTCTATCAATTGATAGTCAGGAGTAATTGTGCATCCGTGTTATCGATGCTTATTATTCTTGTGGTCCGTCAAGCCATTCTATTTCAGAATGACTAGGAGAAACAAACTCCAGTACCTCATCCATATACAAGGTTGGGTCAAAATTGTCAGGACCCCGATTCTATGTCACACCGATCTAGCATGTAACACCTCATATCACTTTGCGGCCTCACACACGGTATTCCCACGGGTGTCACCTTACCATGGCCCGGGACCGTTTGCGTCTTTTGGCTCACGTATATGATAGTGTCGTTAGCATCCATATGACAAAGAATCCGGGCCGACGTGACTAGTCGTGATCCCAAAGTGGCACTAACTTACGGGGAAAGGCATACATGAATCAACATCGAGCATGTCGGTCAGCAGCGTGCGAATCCGGGCTGTAGCACTGGGCTAACAGGACTCCAGGAACCCGGGCTATAGCAGGCTAGTCAGGACTCCGGATGTCACCGCGTGACATTTCCCCGAAGGGACAGACACAGGAACGAAGTGAATCACATGCCGGCCAGTCTAGGTGTTCCGGAGCAGTAGTGCTGGGCTAGCAGGACACCGATGAACCGGGCTGTAGCGGACTACTATGGCTCATGGAAGCACAAGACTACATTTCCCCATAAGAGAGGCTACCAAGGATAAACAACTAGGTTGTCGGATCCCAAAAATACCAAGCATTTCAATCATACACACAATATGCTCGATATGTGTAAATACAACATGGCATCACAACATAACTCTACGACTCAAGGTATTTATTCATTAGGCTCCGAGGAGCGAGATATTACAAACATGGGTCTCATGACCCAACATTCAGAGCATACAAGCAACAAGCACATGTGGAAGCTTAACATGTCTGAGTACAGACATCTACAAATGAAAAAGGCTGAGAAGCCTGACTATCTACAAGACCCTCCCAAGGATACAAGATCGTAGCTAAGGAAACAAGCTAAACGTCAAAGTCCCCGCGGAACTACTAGCGAGACTAAAGTCTCTCTAGTAAACATAGAATAGGCAAACGTGAGTACAAATGTACCCAGCAAGACATACATCAAAACTAGCTACATATGCATGAGTATCAACAAAGGGGTGGTGGAGTTTAACTGCAGCAAGCTAGCTTTGACTCGGTGCTATCCTGAACTATGACTGCAAGTAACTCTTTTGAGGTGGCGCACACGTGTCCACATATTCACCATATCAATACTCCACTAAGGATCCGCTCCCGTCTCCATACGAGAACTCCATCCATAGCACTCACGCTTATCTTGCGCATTTTAGAGTATCCAATTTCACTTGTCTATGAACTATGCAAGGGGTCCAAGTTTCCATATCCGAGGAATCCGGCTATTCAAATAGATAATGATAACCCTGCAGGGGTGTACTTCTTCACACATGCTCTCGCCACTTACCACCATGTACACATCGTGTATCTCGGCAACCTTCTAGCGGAAGCTTGGCGAGGGAGTCGGCCATGACCTGACTACCCAACAAGTCTCTAGTCTAGGTTTATCTCCTATTCGGGTTCCATCCACAAGGAGATCTGGCCGGGGTGTCGCTCACGGCCCCAAACGATGTGTGCAGGGTTCCCAAGCCCACCATCCGAGTGCCACTTGGTACACCTGCCACCGTGCCTAATCTGTCCAAAGCCCACCTGTACCGGGTGCCACTTGGTAGACTACTAACACTACCTACAAACACCAGAAACTAGTTGCAACTCCTAGACAGTGATCAGGTTGATAAATAAGTCGAGAGAGCTTGGAGCGCCCGGAGCCCAATGTGTGGTAGTAACTGTTCATGGATCACAAACACAAAACTCAGTTCCTGAGGACGGCTGCAATGAGACAACCCACCATGTACTCCTAAATGGCCTCCACACTTAGCTCTCAACAGTAGGACATGTTCAGCACATTCCAATTCACCCCCGATGAATCGGACCTGACTCAACTCTAAGCAGTAGCAGGCATGACAACAAGCATGAATGAGTAGGCACATCAGGGCTCAAAAAATTCGTACTCATGCTTGTGGGTTTCATCTATTTACTGTGGCAATGACAGGTCATGCAGGGGAAAGGGGTTCAACTACCGCAACATGTAACAGTTGAATCATTGTTGTCCTAATGCAGTAAAAGAGAGCAGGTGCGAGAGAGAGAGTGGGATTGTATCGGAATGAACAAGGGGTTTTTGCTTGCCTGGCACTTCTGAAGATAGTATAGCTCTTCATCGGTGTCATCGAATTCATCGCTGGATCAACGTCTACTAAGGGGGGACAAACACCGGCAACTGAGAAAGAACACAATCAACACATGACGATATGCAACAATATGATGCATGCTATGACATGGCAATATGAATGTGTTTTGGGCTAATGCAAGCTAGAATATATTGAAATGAGTCCATTTGAACCAAAGATTCAAATGCAAACCCATTTTATGAAGTCATATTAGTGCATTAACTTGATTCACCTAAACAGCAAGGTTAAAGTGTTCTAACATGCATGAAACTAGTACAGATGGAAAGATTGGATTTTTCTGATCATTTTTCATATATAATTTATTTCATTCTCAGCTACGGTTGATTTTATATGATTTTTAGAAGTTTAAAACATTTTCTAGAATTTCCAGGATTATATTAATCCAGAAAATCATTAATGACGTCAGCACTGTGTCACTAATGTGTCAGCGGGTCAACCGAGTGGACTAGGGTCAAACCTGATCAGTGGGTCGCACTGGTCAGTGTCACAGTGCTGGCTTGGTTCACTGACGGGTGGGGCTGGTCCAGTGCCACGTCAGCACGGTCAACGCTGACGTGTGGCGCCACAGTGGTTAACTAAACTAAACAGGAATTAAACTGCGGTTATTTAAGGGTGTGGGGCCCATATGTAAGTGGGTCAGGAGGGTAATTAAGCTGGGTAATTAGTGCCTAACGACGGTGCCACGTCAGCGTCCCCGGAGTTCAACATCGACGAGCACACGGACGCGGCGGCATCCACCCTAGAGGCCATGACAGCAGCGACTAAGGGCACCAGGGGGTTGCCCTTGCCCTTGCGCATCTAGCAGAGGCAGCAGCAGGTTGCGAGGCCACCGAAATCGACGGCGGCGATGGAAAAAACGGCGGCCGGAGCTCGGTGGTTGCGGCTGGGAGGGCTAGAGCTCGCGGGCGAGGGAGCTGAGCATCGCAGCGGCATCTACACAGCACATGGAAGAAATCTGCAAGCTCGGTTTGGTCTTTGGGGCCTGCTAGCGACAACAGTGACGAGCGCGGCGGCGAGAAGCTCTCGGCCATGGCGGGGCTATGGCGTAGAGGGCGGGCGCGACCAGGGGAGAATGGGGAGACGATGCGGGTGCTCACAGCGCGTCTGCTGGCGTCGTCGGCGAGGTCGGGGGCGGTCGGGTTGCCGCCACTACTAGGAAAAGGGCTACTAATGGCGCACCAGTTTTGCCTACTAATGGCGCACTACTGGTGCGCCATTAGTATCACGCCACTAGTATTTCTTACTAATGGCGCACCGCCGGTGCGCCATTAGTATCTGGTATACTAATGGCGCACCGCGCAGTGCGCCATTAGTATAGAACACCATGCGCCATTTGTATCTGGCATACTAATGGCGCACTATTGGGTGATGCGCCATTAGTATGAATATTATGTTTTTTTTACTTTTCAGAATTTTGCACAGGTTAAAAAATATATTATTGGACAGAATATAGACAGCACCCACAGCAAGAGCAGATTCATCGAATACAATAGAAGATTAGTCTCCGAATACAATTCATCATATTAGTCTCCGAATTCAAAAGCCCGAACAAAGATAAAACATTACAAGTCTCGAGACCGCGAGTAGCGAGTTTGTCGGAAGTATACTAATCCTAACAATTCCTACTAATCATCATCATACAACTTCTACTCATTATTAATAACAAGTCATACGATCATCATCTTGATAGTCATCGAACCAACCCTACTTAATTGTTCTTAGCACATGATCATCCGTATTAGGCAGGACCTAAATACCCTATTTAAGGTAAAATAGCATAAAACAATATAGACCCTGACTCTCCATTATTGAGAATGGAGAACATCCTGTATCCAATTCTTGTGCTTCGCTTCCTTTTGCTTCCAAGAACCTCCTTATGACTGTCCATACATTTTTTCCATCCTTTGATTTTTCATGTCTCCACTTCTTTTAGAAATCTCGTATGGACAGTTGAGATTCGTAGGATGACCTGGCTGTATGTTCAAAACATTAAGACTACCTTTCGTATACATCAAATGAGGCACACAATTCTCTGGGATTATCTGTTGAAAAACATAGTAATAACTTCATAGTTAGCAATGATTTACTAGTTTTAGAAGTATGCAAAAGATGCACGGATGTCGTAATAGTAAAAATCTTACCAGGGTATCTCCATGGTAGTTACCGTAGTTGAACACATGCACTAGTGGCACGTATTTACCATAATGTTGAGGAGTTTGATTGTGGATATTGTAATTCTCAATGTTAGTACAAAATCCGACCAGATGATTTTTCTCCTTGTAAGTTGTTAATTCGGAGCCATCGGTGTAGTGGGTTTTGTCTACCATCTCCTGCACATTCTTTGAACAATAAAAATAAGCTGTCAGTGGAAATAAGCTGTCAACTATTTTGAAATAAACAATATATAGCTAATAACTATGTTTGAGAAACTCACATAGCGGTAGAACTGGAGGCGTATCAACAAGGACCCAAATGTCCATATTGTCTTGGTCGATGTCAGGATTACCAAGATCCATGGTTATAAGCATACCCTCATCAAAACCATACATCTTGCAAAATGCTTCCCAATTTTTGCAACCAAAATGGGTTACGCTCTCAGAATTATATAGATTTACTTCAAAGTCCACATCGTGATGAGTCCTTAGGTGAATTTTCTTTGTTTCAGAAATTTCATGGTCTTCAAAATCCATCCTCTCCAAGAGATAGCGTCTTGCATGGCATGGGATAAGCTATACTCGAATTGTAAAAGATGAAAATTACACGTTGAAATAATTGAAGTCATGCTTAATTATGAAAATAACACTTGTCGTCATTGTGTACCGTTTCAACTTCGAAGGTCTCCTCGAGCTTAATGCTGAAGCGCCGATCATCGTCCAGGTGAGGCATGTCGCATAGACCTCGATCGTCGTGGCACCAGTAGCACTCCCCCGGGAGACTTTCATCGTCCGATGATGATGACGACATATCCTACGTTCATAATTCAAAACTACATCATTTAGGGTTTGTCGACACCGAGGCATCCTAAAAGCTAAGCTTTTATCATTTAGGGTTTGTCGACGCTGAGGAACCCTAAAAGCCTAAGCTTTCATCATTTAGGTTCTTATCGACACCGAGGCACCCTAAAATCCAAGGTTTCATCATTTAGGGTTTGTCGAGATTGAGGCACCCTAAAAGCCTAAGCTTTCATCATTTAGGTTTTGTCGACACCGAGGCACCCTAAAAGCCTAAGCGTACATCATTTAGGTTCTCATCGACACCGAGGCACCCTATAGAAGCCAAGTTAAGTTTTCATCATTTAGGGTTTTTGGATGCCGAGGCACCCTAGGTTGGGCCTAATCACTTGGCACTAATCACTTCGCTCTATTGCCACCTATGATGGGTTTATCATCTAGGGTTTATCGATGCTAAGGAGAATTCTAAGTTGGGCCTAATCACTTGGCTCTATTGCCACCTATGGTTTAATGCAGCAAGAATGGCGGGGCAGTTGATCCTACTTAACTAAGTACTAAGATACCCCGGCCCATGCATTAGTCTCAAGTACCCCATATGTCCTATTTTTAGCAAAGTCATGCTAAAATTAATGGAAAATTTCGGCATGACCTTTGCTGAAAATAGGACATATGAAGTCATATTAGTTTGATTATGGTCAGAGACAAAACCCAGCAAACTAGCAAGATGATCATCATCTTTGCAAGTCATTACTTGTCAAATACAGAAGAAGGAACAATTTATTTGTGACATAGTTGGCCCATACAGAAGAAGCAACACCCTGCACTAGCCAAAAACAAGTGAAGTTTCACCCATATAAGAACAACTTTATAAAAGCAGAGAAGTTGCTATGTTTTTTCTACTGCTAGGAAAAACATCACTCATTGGAAATGAAAATCTCAGTACCAGCATTTTGAACTTTGAAATGAAATACAATAGTAGTATTAGTAGTATATGGAGTAGTATCTTGTCTAGTAGTAGTATTAGTTGTATATGGAGTAGCAAGTTTTGCCTCAGAGACCGCAAAAGCTATGTTTTTTCTCAATTCAGATAGCTAGGTGGAAAACCACGTCAAGTTCTGTTTTAATACTCTATTTCTCAATGCCTGCAATTGGTTTCATAGCTTTGTGTTACTGTACAGACCTATTTAACCCTAGGCACTTTGCATATACAAGCTATATAGTCTGAAATCAAATGCATACAGCTGAGACAAGCATCGACCATAGCACTCCACAGCCATGAACTTGTACAGAGGGGGAGAGAGGCGAGACAAGTGGTCACCTTGGTGACAGGGGAACCAAATCCAAACAAGTCGAACCCACAGCAGCAGCTTCTCTGTATCCAAGTTGAACCAAGTCCTTCCTTCACACAACACAACAGCACAACACAACTATAGATGAGAACGCGTCAGAGATTGGAGGAGATGAAGAAGAAAATCAGCAAGAGACAACCGGAAAAGGGATTCATACCCTGTTCTCCTGCTCGACGGCGGGGTGGTCGCGGGCCTCCTCTCCTGCTGGACGTGGGGCCTCCTCTCCTGGTGGACGTGGGGCGGCTCCGAGGTTTCTAGGGTTTCGAGGGGAGGCGGGGCTTGGGGGGGAGGCTGCGCTCAAGGGGGAGGAAGGGGAGAGGGAGGCGGCGGGGGCGCGTGGGCGGCTGCGGCGCAGTGGGTCGGGGCAGCGGCGGCGGCGGCACGGTGGAGGGAGGGACGAGGGAGGGAGCGGCGCGGTGGAGGGAGAGGGACGAATCGAAGTAGTCTGGCGAGAGGGAGGGGGAAGGAGCGGCGCAGTGGTGTATGGATGGGGGAAGATTACTAATGGCGCACCCCCAGGCGGTGCACCATTAGAATGTTTTTTTCATAGCAATGGCGCACCAGCGCGACAGTGCGCCATAAGTATTCTTTTTTTTAGATAGCAATGGCGCACCAGCCACCCGTGCGCCATAAGTAAGATCTTTTTTATTATTTAAAAAAAATGAATATGAATATGAATATGAATATGAAACAGTAATATTTTTTATAAAAACATTAATAATTGTTGTTTAACAACAATTGTAGTCTACACTTCATTATTATTATTTTTTAAAAATGAATATGAATATGAAATAGTAATATTTTTTATAAAAACAGTAATAATTTTTTTTAAATATCATCAAATTTGTTATTTGAAAATATCATCGGCGGCGGCGGCGGAGCGGGGGAGGGTGTGGGGGGTGCTCGTCGGTGGTGGTGGAGCGGGGGAGGGTGCGGGGGGTGCTCGTCAGCGGCAGTGGAACTACATATGTACGTGGCGACCGAGAAGCACCGCATATACCCTCTGACAGCTGTGAGGGTCAACCTGGAACATGATCCCTTGGATCTGTTGGTGAAGGCCTTCGAGATGAGCGGGCGGTTATGCCTCGCCGTAAAAGTGCCCGGCTTCCCTCCGACTCTTCAGTTATGGGTTATGTCTCTGCCACCGTAGGACCAGTGGGCCAACAGTGATGACAAAAAGTTGTGCTGGGATTTGCACTACAGCTTCACCGCATACTACACCAACAATAATGTACCAACTAGCGTTTGGTTTAACAATGGCGAGAAGACGTTGTGCGTCAGGCAAGGGGATGTCTTGTTCAAGCATGGCACAAGAGGACGCTCGCCGGAGCCGTCTTGATATTCTTATTGTCCAGAATGCGACCAGCGACTCGAGCTGCCGCCAACACCGTCGAACTACATATGGAACATTTTGGGGGGCTATCGCCCCAGCTTGCAAAGTATATATATATATACTAATGGCACACCGTGGCAGAGTGCGCCATTACTAGTTTAAACTAGTAATGGCGCACTTTGCAACGGTGCGCCATTAGTAGTTTTGCAAAAAACAGAATAAAAAAATACAGTACTGGCGCACTCCATGGCTGGTGCGCCATTACTAGTTAGAACTACTAATGGCGCACTTTGCCCAGATGCGCCATTAGTATGTTTGTAAAAATGAAAAAAATTGTTACTTGTGGCACACCTTGTGCCTGGTGCGCCATTAGTGTCTTCCACACTAATGGCGCATCGCCACATGGTGCACCATTAGTATATAGTAGTGGCGCACCACTTCTCTGGTGCGCCATTAGTGTCAATTTCATCTATAGCCCTTTTCCTAGTAGTGCGGGAATCGACGATGACGGTTGTCGGTGTAGATGACGAAGACAACAGCGTTGGTGGCGCTGTGGGGCGCTCCGGCGTCGTTTGTCTTGGCGGCGATGAGGAGCAGGTCATGCCGGAGCTTCCAGAGAGGGAAAAGGGGGCGCGGGGTTGGCGGTGGCTTCGGAAACGGCGGCGGCGCGCTCATGACCGGCTCGGCCATGGGGAGGAACGAGAGAGGGAGGCGAGGGGGAGAGTGAACGAGGGGTCCGGGGGGTGCGTGGCGTCTCCAGGGCGTCGAGGAGGACCCACGCAGGCTGGGAGGGAGGAGGTGGCCAGGGCGCGTGCCCACGCGCGGCGACCACACGCCCTCCTGCCTACTGGCAGGAGGTTGAAGACGGTGGGGGCGCCTGCTGGGCTGGGACAACAGTGCTGGGCCGCAGCTGGGCCGCCAGGTAGGTTAGGTAGGTGGCCTAGTGGCCTTCTCTCCCTCTCTTTTATCATTTGTTTCAGTTTTTCTAATTTCTGCTACTGTTTTGCAAATAAAATACTAACCAAAACACTTTGGTTAATTTTGTAAATTTTTGTGAGGAATATTTGAATTATTTTCAAACCACACAACAAATTTCAGAATATTTGGAGCAACCAATATTTAATGGTAATTTTAAACTCCAACTCAATATCATAATGATTTAATTCAATGACCAAAATGTCCTGGAAAAATATGCATCATCTCTGGTAGAGGCTTTTACCTTTTTCCATAAATCATGAACATTTTAAAAGGATATTTTGAGGTCATTGAAAATATTTTGGTTGAACCTATTTGAATTGCATTTGTGCTAGGGTTTATCAATCCCCAATTCAAATTTCTTAAATTTAAATATGATGACATGAATGCTTTCATGCAACTAGTTACAAGAAAATCTAGGGCCGTGTCAACTCACCCCCACTAAACAAGAATCTCGTCCCGAGATTCAAGACGTGAAGTAAGAAGACAAAGGGGTCACAAAACTAACACGATCTTCATGATCCAAACTCCCTTCTCGAAGATGTTGATTCATTCCTTCAAATCGATCTTGACGTCCTTGCTTTCGAGGTCTTCATCCAACTATGATGTCAGAAGAGAGGAAACTCGACAGAATTCGACCTTCACGAAGATCAAGCGATACACGATCAACTCATGGAATGAGACAAAAGAACGTCTCTTGAGCCAAGACACAAGTCACACATCAGGAGGGTGATGGAGAAGCAGATGACGAAGGTCCAATTTGGTAGGCAACAATCCCACGGTTGAAAGGATGGTGGATGCATTTCAAAGTAGCGAGGAGCTAAATTGCCATGATTCCATAACGGGGCACCTTAGAGTAGGTGGCTCATTGAATTATTCCCTTAAGTGGCAAAAAGAATTACTTTTGATCCATAGACCATTGAAACTGTTTATACCAGCCTAAGGCAATCACAAATGATCTTTTGACGGGGTTCGAAAGGATCAGACTAGAATGGATGATGTGGACTACCTTGTTGAAGACAACACAATGGATGATTTTGTTTATCATCGGAAATGGGTGGAATCCATGGTAGGACCACTTTTGAAGATGATCCTGAATAAGAATTACTATGGAGGCAACCCATAGTGAAATGGCACAAAGACGATGTAAGCTAGGAACAAAATGCAAATGTTGGAATGATCCAACCATCATATCTGCCTGAGATTCAGATCTGGTTAGTAACAAGATACTTCAGACTCAACATGTCTGCAAAAGAAAGTTTGCAACACAATTCGACGAGATAACGTTGCGAGATTCTCGGGAAATGAACTACGATAGCAAGCTCCAAAATATGAGCTGGTTCTGCTACACACACCTGAACACGTTCTCCAAGACAAGCATGACCACATGGAAGTCTTACAACAAACACTACTGAGTTCTGGTTGGGAACCATCATCGAGGATAGCAAAGTCCTTATTGAAGTCATGATTAGCTCTTAAGAAGGAACTTCTTCTCCTAGAACAAGTCAATCAGTGGCTTGCTGTGCTAGGGATACATATGGAATGAAGGTTGCAAGTCTCCAGACCACATAATACTTCGCACGTGCATGATTAACTTGGGATGATTCCAGAGGAAGCAAAACTACTTTCTTGAATGCACGGCGGCAACTTTCACCAAATGCACGTGAATCAGAGGTAGTCACTTCTTTCCTCCAAGCATATGCTTCATGAACGAAACATGAAGAAATGCTTACACAAGTTTCCAACACTAGCTTGATGTCCAACAACATCCTGGAGGAGATAAGAATGTTGTCGATGGGCTCAACAACAAGTTATCAAGATTTCCATAAAATGGAATTCCACGACTATGTGAACAAGGTGATAGAATTGGTCTGACCAAAAGAGGAATCAACCACGAGTAAAAACAACATTACGAACATCATTGGTTCTGAATTGACTTGACGATAGCCCATACTCAAGTCAAAGTTTTGGGTAAGACAATAGGTCCAACAACTGA
Organism: Triticum urartu; assembly: GCF_003073215.2. Lineage (NCBI taxonomy): Eukaryota > Viridiplantae > Streptophyta > Magnoliopsida > Poales > Poaceae > Triticum > Triticum urartu. The sequence goes on from NC_053026.1 coordinate 351,644,856, forward strand.
TCACGAGGATCAATCAATGAAGATATCATCTTTCTTCAACACACACATATAAGATATCCCCTTGGAAAGAACTAGGTTAGGTAAAGCTTTTATCTTCCAACTCTCCAAGTTGTTGTTTAGCTTAACCAAGTAGCTCAGGGGGTACCCCACAGATTCTCGGAGAAGAGGTGGTTTATAGGGAAACCATTTGAACACGAACTCAACATAACAGTCAGGGAACAACCTGGTGATACTTCCGAGAAGATAATCGGAAAATCACGAACCACCGATATGTTACTAAGCTCAAGAACAATCTTGCTTTTCAGGGCAAGTCGATATGATCAAGAGAGCGAGGGACTGACATAATCCTAACTCATTGATCGAAGAGTGCACCAGGAAAAATGTACTAGGTAGCACGATCAGTCTTAGAACGATAATTCAATAACCAGCACGCTAAGAATGAGATTATCGTCCATTAACCACCAAGCAACGGGGTTGCTAGGAGTATTGATTTCACACATCACGGTTCACTTGTCGGTATTCCGGTTGCAACAACACGGAACTGAGAAACGAATGATGATGGCGAGAAGTATCACTGCATCAAGAATTCATAAGAGTTGGTGCAATTCTCATGACATTCCTGACTTCAAGAGGGCAATACTTCAGGGTAGAACAGAATCAAAAGCTGGATTGGCATTTTGATCTGTGGAATACAGCTACTTTGACACAATCCTAGAAATGGATGAGGTGCTGGAGTTTGTTTCTCCTAGTCATTCCGGAATAGAATGGCTTGACGGACCATAAGAATAATATGCATCGATAACACGAATGCACAACTAGTCCTGACTATCAATTGATAAACAACGGTCGAAATACAACTAAAGAGAGACAACTCAAAGGAACATAGCACTTTCTGAGTCGTGGATGCATAGATTAGTATGTTGAACAAAGCTCAACATATTTCTTCCGGATAACCCATGTAGAAAGGTAGAACTGGCAGAGTCACAACATAGAATCGAGAACTCATCAGGAGCACTCTAGTTGTGATCTTTTGGTTCAATCAGGAACTTCTGCCATGAATGTGTTCATGGTATTTGGAAGAATGATATACCACGGACCTCGAGGACTATCGCAAAGGTTACTAATAACCCAAAGGAACGAGCAACACTATCAACACGAGGTAAGTAGAGTGAATCTTGGGCTCAAGAACCTAGAAATAGAAGGCCTACTAACTAAATGGCATCACGGGATGATTTCAAGAATGATGGCCAGAATCATCACACTGGGGATACGAAAGCATTGCTAAATTCTCGAGGACACTTAGGGTCATAATACTAAATCCAACATACACGTCAAGGCAACAGAGTACCTCGACACACCGATTAGTGTGCTTAATCTGGCCCAAAAATACAACGGGGACATGGAGGAAAGATTTGCAAGTGCATCAGACTATTTAGAAACCCGGGATGACTCGGACAGCATAACGGCTGTAAATGCTCAAAATGGTTTGAGACATCCTGCAAAATGGTGGCATAACCACTCAACATTACAATATCAAGGTTTTGAGGCCAGCTATGAACATATGGAAGTAGTAGGAACTGAACTGAGGCTTGAACTCAACAATCATAGGCATCTATGGTTTAGTAACACGTCATCCTGAGAGATAGAAGAGAAGCCTACTTCTTAACCCCGTAGAAAAGATAAGATGACTCAGATCAGAAGGTCATGAGGATAAGGAGTAAAAAGAGCCTTACGTTCCCTTCCACAATCAATTCCCTTATATAACTAAAGCATTTCTAGACACGACTTTGACCAGCTTGGCTTGGTAATCCTACAGGCAGTCAGGCTCTGATACCAAAGCTGTCAGGACCCCGATTATAAGTCACACCGATCTAGCATGTAACACCTCATACCACTTTGCGGCCTCACGCACGGTATTCCCACGGGTGTCGCCTTACCATGGCCCGGGACCATTTGCGTCTTTTGGCTCACGTATATGATAGTGTCGCTAGCATCCATATGATAGAGAATCTGGGCCGACGTGACTAGTCGTGAACCCAAAGTGGCACTAACTTACGGGGACAGGCATACATGAATCAACATCGAGCATGTCGGTCAGCAGCGTGCGAATCCGGGCTGTAGCACTGGGCTAACAGGACTCCGGGAACCCGGGTTGTAGCAGGCTAGTCAGGACTCCGGATGTCACCGCGTGACATTTCCCCGTAGGGACAGACACAGGAATGAAGTGAATCACATGCCGGCCAGTCTAAGTGTTCCGGAGCAGTAGTGCTGGGCTAGCAGGACTCCAGTGAACCGGGCTGTAGCGGACTACTATGGCTCATGGAAGCACAAGACTACATTTCCCCATAAGAGAGGCTACCAAGGATAAACAACTAGGTTGTCGGATCCTACACATACCAAGCATTTCAATCATACACACAATATGCTCGATATGTGTAAATACAACATGGCATCACAACATAACTCTACGACTCAAGGTATTTATTCATTAGGCTCTAAGGAGCGAGATATTATAAACATGGGTCTCATGACCCAACATTCAAAGCATACAAGCAAGAAGCACATGCAGAAGCTTAACATGTCTGAGTACAGACATCTATAAATGAAAAAGGCTGAGAAGCCTGACTATCTACAAGACCCTCCCAAGGATACAAGATCGTTAGGGCTGGAATTCGAGCCGAGCCGAGCCAGCTCGGCTCGACTCGCTAGAGCTCGTTTCGTTAACGAGCTAGCTCGACTCGACTTGTTATTATTAACAAGCTCAAATCCAAGATTGGCTCGACTGGTATAACTCACGAGCTGGCTTGTTTACCTTGTTAAGCTCGTTAAAGGTATGAACATAAAACCCTCAAATATTATAAAAATATTATGTATATATTAAAGATATATATCACTAAACAATAGTAATCTCTTTGTAACGCATGAGTCTCCTAGGCGGTTGGGCCTTCAACATCTAGGCCTTGTATTGTGCGCCTGAGACATAGGGTGCTGAGTGGCTGATCTTTTTTTATATTGGGAGTGGCTGATCTTTTGTACCGAGCCTAACGAGTTACACGAGTACTCGTGAGATTGGCTCGTTTAACTTGGTCTATAAACGATCTTAAACTAAAGCTCGGCTCGACTCGTTAGTCTTCGAGTTCGAGTTGATTCGAGCCGAGTCATGAGCTACTCGTTTAGCTCACGAGCTTCGAGCTTTTTTTCCAGCCCTAAAGATCGTAGTTGAGGTAATAAGCTAAACGTCGAAGTCCACGCGGAACTACTAGCGAGACTGAAGTCTCTCTGCAAAACATAAAATAGGCAAACGTGAGTACAAATGTACCCAGCAAGACTTACATCAGAACTAGCTACATATGCATCAGTATCAACAAAGGGGTGGTGGAGATTAACTGCAGCAAGCCAGCTTTGACTCGGTGGCTATCCTGAACTATGACTGCAAGTAACTCTTTTGAGGTGGCGCACACGAGTCCACATATTCACCATATCAATACAACACTATGGATCCGCTCCCGTCTCCATACGAGAACGCCATCCATAGCACTCACGCTTATCTTGCGCATTTTAGAGTATCCACTTTCACTTGTCTATGAACTATGCAAGGGGTCCAAGTTTCCATATCTGAGGAATCTGGCTATTCGAATAGAAAATGATAACCCTGCAGGGGTGTACTTCTTCACACACGCTCCCACCACTTACCACCATGTACACATCATGTATCTCGGCAACCTTCAAGCGGAAGCCTGGCGAGGGAGTCGGCCACGACCTGACTAACCAACAAGTCTCTAGTCCAGGTTTATCGCCTATTCGGGTTCCATCCGCAAGGAGATACGGCCGGGGTGTCGCTCATGGCCCCAAACGATGTGTGCAGGGTTCCCAAGCCCACCATCCGGGTGCCACTTGGTACACCGTGCCACGATGCCTAGTCTGTCCCAAGCCCACCTGTAACGGGTGCCACTTGGTAGACTACTAACACTACCTACAAACACCAGAAACTAGTTGCAACTCCTGGACAGAGACCAGGTTGATTAATAAGTCGAGAGAGCTTGGAGCGCCCGGAGCCTAATGTGTGGTAGTAACTGTTCATGGATCACAAACACAGAACTCAGTTCCTGAGGACGGCTGCAATGAGACAACCCACCATGTACTCCTACATGGCCTCTCACCACTACCTTTACCAAATCGTGTTCACACACTTAGCTCTCAACAGTAGGACATGTTCACCACATTCCAATTCACCCCCGATGAATCGGACCTGACTCAACTCTAAGCAGTAGCAGGCATGACAACAAGCATGAATGAGTAGGCACATCAGGGCTCAAACAATTCCTACTCATGCTAGTGGGTTTCATCTATTTACTGTGGCAATGACAGGTCATGCAGGGGAAAGGGGTTCAACTACCGCAACATGTAACAGTTGAATCATTGTTGTCCTAATGCAGTAAAAGAGAGCAGGAGTGAGAGAGAGTGGGGTTGTATCGGAATGAACAAGGGGGTTTTGCTTTCCTAGCACTTCTGAAGATAGTATAGCTCTTCATCGGTTTCATCGAATTCATCACTGGATCAACGTCTACTGAGGGGGGGAGAAACACCGGCAACTGAGAAAGAACACAATCAACACATGATGATATGCAACAATATGATGCATGCTATGACATGGAAATATGAATGTGTTTTGGGCTAATGCAAGCTAGAATATATTGAAATGAGTCCATTTGAACCAAAGATTCAAATGCAAACCCATTTTATGAAGTCTTATTAGTGCATTAACTTGATTCACCTAAACAGCAAGGTTAAAGTGTTCTAACATGCATGAAACTAGTATAGATGGAAAGATTGGATTTTTCTGATCATTTTTCATATATAATTTATTTCATTCTGAGCTACGATTGATTTTATATGATTTTTAGAAGTTTAAAACATTTTCTAGAATTTCCAGGATTATATTAATCCAGAAAATCATTAATGACGTCAGCACTGTGTCACTAATGTGTCAGCAGGTCAACCAAGTTCTAGGGTCAAACCTGACCAGTGGGTCCCACTGGTCAGTGTCATAGTGCTGGCTTGGTTCACTGACGGGTGGGGCCGGTCAAGTACCACGTCAGCACGGTCAACGCTGACGCGTGGGGCCGGTCAAGTACCACGTCAGCACGGTCAACGCTGACGCGTGGGGCCACAGTGGTTAACTAAACTAAACAGGAATTAAATTGCGGTTATTTAAGGGTGTGGGGCCCATATGTAAGTGGGTCAGGGGGTTAATTAAGCTGGGTAATTAGTGCCTAACGACGGTGCCATGTCAGCGTCGCCGGAGTTCAACGCTGAATAGCACACAGACGCGGCGGCGTCCACCCTAGAGGCCACGGCAGCGGCAACTAAGGGCACCAGGGGGTTGCCCTTGCCCTTGCGCATCTAGCAGAGGCAGCAACAGGTTACGAGGCCACCAGAATTGATGGCGGCGATGGCAAAAGCGGCGCCCGGAGCTCGGTGGTTGCGGCTGGGAGGGCTAGAGCTCGCGGGCGGGGGAGCTGAGCAGCGCAGCGGCATCTACACAACACATGGAAGAAATCTGCAAGCTCGGTTTGGTCTTTGGGGCCTGGTAGCGACAGCAGTGACGAGCGTGGCGGCGAGAAGCTCTCGGCCATGGCGGGGCTACGGCGTAGAGGGCGGGAGCGACCAGGGGAGAAGGGGGAGACGATGCGGGTGCTCGCATCGCGTCCGATGGCGTCGTCGGCGAGGTCAGGGGCGGTCGCGTTGCCGTGAATCGACAACGACGGCTGTCGGTGCAAAGGACGAAGACAACAGCGATGGCGGCACTGCGGGGCGCTCCGGCATCGTTTGTCTCGGCGGTGATGAAGAGCAGGTCATGGCGGAGCTTCTAGAGAGGGAAAAGGGGGCGCGGGGTCGGCGGTGGCTTCGAAAACGGCGGCGGCGTGCTCATGACCGGCTCAGCCATGGGGAGGAACGAGAGAGGGAGGCAAGGGGGAGAGTGAACGAGGGGTCCGGGGGGTGCGTGGCGTCTCCGGGGCGTCGAGGAGGAGCCAGGCAGGCTGGGAGGGAGGAGGTGGCCAGGCCGCATGCCCACGCACGGCGACCACACGCCCTCCTGCCTACTGGCAGGAGGTTGAAGACGGTGGGGGCGCCTGCTGGGCTGGGCCAATAGTGCTGGGCCGCAGCTGGGCCGCTAGGTAGGTTAGGTAGGTGGCCTAGTGGCCTTCTCTCCCTCTCTTTTATTATTTGTTTCAGTTTTTCTAATTTTTGCTATTGTTTTGCAAATAAAATACTAACCAAAACACTTTGGTTAATTCCGTAAATTTTTGTAATACTTGGCTCCCCGAGCCCGTTGAGATGCGTTCTGCAACCGCTGTGAGCTCACGGACCTACTCCCCCTCCTCTCCTACTCGCGTTCATGCTCTAGCTCCGTTCCCCATCTTCGCCGAAGCTCACCGCCGCCATTGCCAACAAGCTCCGTGCTCTTGAGCTCGGCCGCTCGCCCGAGCATCACCAGCGTGCTCGCCGCGCTCCTGGGAACCTGAAGCACCCACGGGTTCTCCCTGCCGTGCCCTGTAGCGCCTTCTCCGCCATTGCCCGAGCTCCGGCCGCCGCCCAAGTGGTCGCCGCCGTAGTTCCCGACCACCCCTCGCCGAACCGCCTGTTCTGTTGGATGCGGTGCACGTCCAACAGCCCGTAGGGAGAAACCGCGAGCCCAATGGTCGTCGGATGGCAAAACCCGACGCCTCCACCGTGCGGAATGGTTGCCGCTGGCCATATTCCTGAGAGGCCGGCGTGGCGACATCATTAGTTGCTAATGAGCCCACTAATCACCCCTCTAGATCCACTGACGTGTGGGACCCTGAGCCTAATTAGTTTAGTCTAATTTTTCTGTTAAGATTAGTACTAATAGGTGTGGACCCCACGTGTCAGCTTTGACTTGGTCAAATCAGTGTTGACTGGTCCCACCTGTCATCCACCCAATCCAGCCCTGAGACACTGACGTGTGGGTCCCAGTCGTCAAGTTTGACCTGGGCTATCGCCTTTGACTTACTGACATCATGCTGACCCCGTGATGACGCAGTAATGCTTTTCTGGATTTTAAATAAATCTATTTGATTTATTTATTTTTAGAAAATGCCCAAAACTTCAAAAATCCATAGAAAATAATCTATACTCCAATGGAAATAATTTATATATGAAAAGTGATCAGAAAAATCCAAAGAATCTGTTTATGGCATTTGCATGCATGTTAGAGCAACTTATGTCCTCTGTTTAGGACAATTCAATTAAATGGCATTTAAGAAAGCACATATGGAGTTTGCATTTGGACCTAGTGTTCAAACCAACTCCATTTAACTTGTTGCTAGTTGCATTAGGCCAATCCACAACATATTGCCATGTCACATTCATGCATCATATTGTTGCATGGCATTGATTGTGTTTCTTCTTTGTTTGTCGGTGGTTGTTCCCTCTCGATAGACGTGTTCCGACGACGTGTTCGATGACACCGATGAAGAGCTATATTATCTTCAGAAGTGCCAGGCAAGCAAAACCTCCTTGTTCACTCCGATACAATCCCACTCTTTTGCTCCTGCTCTCTTTTACTGCATTAGGACTACAAGATTCAACCGTTACATATTGCGGTAGTTGAACCCCTTTCCTCTGCATGACCTGTCATTGCCACAGTAAATAGATGAAACCCACTAGCATCAGTAGGAGTTGTTTGAGCCCTGATGTGCCTACTCATTCATGCTTGTTTTCCATGCCCGCTACTGCTTAGAGTTGAGTCAGGTCTGATTCATTGGGGATGAATTGTAATGTGCTGAACATGTCCTACTATTGAGAGCTAAGTGTGTGAACATGATTTGGTAAAGGTAGCGGTGAGAGGCCATGTAGGAGTACATGGTGGGTTGTCTCATTTCAGCTGTCCTCATGAATTGAGTTCTGTGTTTCTGATCCATGAACAGTTACTACCACACATTGGGTTCCGGTAACTCGACCCCTCTCGGCATATTAATTGCCTTGATCTCTGTCCAGGAGTTGCAACTAGTTTCTGGTGTTTGTAGGATATGTGTTGGGGGCCGTGCATAGCGCTGACCCTAGGGGTGGGCTATGTTGCGGTAGAGACACGAGGCACAGTGTACCGGGACGCCTGTTTGGTGCCTCGGGAACCCTTCTCTCATCGTTTGGGGCCGTGAGCGACACCCCAGCCGGATCTCCTTGCGGATGAAACCCGAATAGGCGATAAACATGGACTAGAGACTTGTGTGGTTAGTCAGGTCCTGGCCGACTCCCTCGCCAGGCTTCCGCTTGAAGGTTCTCAAGATACACGACGTGTACATGGTGGTATGTGGCGAGAACGTGTGTGAAGAAGTACACCCCTGCAGGGTTAACATCATCTATTCGAATAGCCGTGTCCGCGGTGAAGGACTTCTGGGTTACCTGTACAGTTCATAGACAAGTGATAGTGGATACTCTAAAATGCGCAAGATAAGCGTGAGTGCTATGGATGTCGTTCTCGTAGGGAGATGGGAGCGGATCCATAGTGGTGTATTGATATGGAGAATATGTGGACTCGTGTGCGCCACCTCAAAAGAGTTACTTGCAGTCGTAGTTCAGGATAGGCACTGGGTCAATGCTGGCTTGCTGCAGTTAAACTCCACGATCCCTTTGTTGATACCAATGCATATGTAGATAGTTCTGATGTAAGTCTTGCTGGGTACATTTGTACTCATGTTTACTTGCGGAGAGACTTCAGTCTCGCTAGTAGTTCCAGGTGGACTTCGACCTTTAGCTTGTTACCTCAGCTACGATCTTGTACCCTTGGGAGGGTCTTGTAGATAGTCAGGCTTCTCAGCCTTTTCATTTGTAGTCGTCTGTACTCAGACATGTTTATGCTTCCCTCGATGCTTGTATGCTCTGTATGTTGGGTCAGGAGACCATGATTGTAATACTTGGCTCCTCGGAGCCTAATGAATAAATACTTGAGTCGTAGAGTTATGTTGTGATGCCATGTTGTATTTTCACATATCGAGCATATTGTGTGTATAATTGAAATGCTTGGTATGTGTGGGATCCAACAACCTAGTTGTTTATCCTTGGTAGCCTCTCTTATGGGGAAATGTAGTCTTGTGCTTCCATGAGCCATAGTAGTCCGCTACAGCCCGGTTCACCGGAGTCCTGCTAGCCCCGCACTACTGCTTCGGAACACTTGACTGGCCGGTGTGTGATTCACTTCGTTCCTGTGTCTGTCCCTTCAGGGAAATGTCACGCGGTGACATCCGGAGTCCTGCCTAGCCTGCTACAGCCCGATTCACCGGAGTCCTGTTAGCCCAGTGCTACAGCCCGGATTCACACGCTGCTGACCGACATGCTCGATGTTGATTCATGTATGCCTGTCCCCGTATGTTAGTGCCACTTTGGGTTCACGACTAGTCATGTTGGCACAGGTTCTCTGTCATATGGATGCTAGCGACACTATCATATACGTGAGCCAAAAGGCGCAAACGGTCCCGGGCCATGGTAAGGCGACACCGTGGGGATACCGTGCGTGAGGCCGCAAAGTGACATGAGGTGTTACCGGCTAGATCGATGTGACTTGAAATCGGGGTCCTGACAGGAAGGCCAAAGAGCACCTTTTTGGGAGGTGTAGGGGGTCGGGGTGTCGTGTCGGTGTCGGGGTGCCATGTCGGGGTCGGGGTGCTGTTTCGGGGTCGGAGGGTCGGGTTGTGGTATCGGGGTCAGGGTGTCGGGGTCAGGGGGTCAGGGGGTCGGGGTGTGGTGTCGGGGTCGGGGTGTCGGGGTCAGGGGGTCGGGGTGTCAGGGTGTCGTGTCAGGGTCGGGGTGTGGTGTCGGAGTCGGGGTCAGGGGGTCGGGGTGTGGTGTCGGGGTCGGGGTGTCGGGGTGTGGTATCGAGGTCGGGGTGTCGGGGTCGGGGTGTCGGGGTCTGGTGTCGGGGTCGGGGTGTGGTGTCGGGGTCAGGGTGTCGGGGTCAGGGGGTCGGGGTGTCGAGATGTGGTGTCGGGGTCGGGGTGTCTCCTTCTATCCTTCTTCTTCTTTCTTTCTCTTCTTCTTCTTCTTCTTCTTCTTCTTCTTCTTTGCTTTCTTCTTCTTCTTCTTTCATCTTTTTTCTACTTCTTTTCGTTTCTTCTTGTCTTCTTCTTCAACTTCTTCTACTTCTTTTCTTCTTCTTCTTTTTTCATCTTTTTCTACTTCTTTTCTTTTCTTCCTTACTTCTTCTTCTACTTCTTTTCTTCTTCTTCTTCTTCTTCTTCTTCTTCTTCTTCTTCTTTTTTCATCTTTTTTCTACTTCTTTTCTTTTCTTCTTTTCTTCTTCTTCTTCTTCTTCTTCTTCTTCTTCTTCTATTTCTACTTCTTCTACTTCTTTTCTTCTTCTTCTTCTTCTTTTCTTTTGCATATTCTTTTTCTTCTACTTCTTTTCTTCTTCTTTTTTCATCTAAAACACATGCACTAAATCTAACACTAACACATATGTAGCACTAAATCTAACACTAACAATAACACATATCTAGGACTAAATCTAACACTAACAATTAAACAGCAAAAAATGAAAAAACAGAAGAAAAAAATAACTCACTGGAGCAATGGGACGGTCAGGCAGTGGGATGGGTGGGCCGGCGACGTGGCTGCGCGCCGGGGCAATGGGGCGGTCGGGGCAGTGGGGCGGGTGGGCCGGCGATGTGGTGGCGCGCCGGGGGCGACGTGGTGGCACGCCAGGGCGGCGGGATGGTGGAGCGACGGGGCGTCGGCGGGGGGGGGGGGGGGGGGGGGGGGGGGGGGGGGGGGGGGGGGGGGGGGGGGGGGGGGGGGGGGGGGGGGGGGGGGGGGGGGGGGGGGGGGGGGGGGGGGGGGGGGGCGGGGGCGGGGGCGGCGGCGGGTGGCGGGGGCGGCGGCGGGTGGCGGGGCGGCGGTGGGTGGATCTGGTGGCGGGGCGTCGGGGAGGAGAGAGGGAGAGAAATAGGGAGAGTAACGGGCGGGGGGTGGGGGCTCGATCGGCTGTTAGTTAGGTTAGGTTAGTTAGCCTTTGCCGTCCGCCAAGCCTTTGCCGTCCGCTTTTTTTATCTTTGCCGTCTGCTAGCAGACGACAAAGAGGGGGCGGCACCGCGCCCGGGCAAGATGCTAAAGGCGTGGAACCTTCCCAGCAAAGCTTCGGCTCGGCCTTCCACGGCCTCAGCGGCAGCAGCGGCAAGGTCGCCGCTCATGGGCTCCAGCAGGCCGTCGAGGTCGACGTCGGGGTCGCGCAGGTAGACGTGGCTGAGGACATGCGTCAGCGTCGCTGAAGACAGGGCGCGCGCCTCGGCCTCGGCCGTGGGGCCAAGGACGTCTACGACATCTTCAAGCGCGCGGACCAGGAAGGGAAGCAGCTCGGCGGGGCCGTCCTTCGCGCCGGCCAGCGGCTCCTCCAAGCCGCTCTCGTAAAGCGTTTTCAGCGCGGCACGAGCCCTCTTCTCCATCTTTGCGAAGGTCACCCGATCCTCCGCCAGGACCTTCGCCTTGGTGTCCAGCTCAACCCTCTCCGCTTGCAGTGACCGCTCCAGCGTCTCCAGATCGCCATGGCGGTCATCGAGCTTGGCGTCCCGGTCCTTGACGGCAGCCTCCCGAACCTTCATCTCCTTCTCTTTCTCCTGGCGGCCGTGGACCTCCTTGGCGAGCTTGTCGCGCAGGCCTTGCAGCTCAACCTCCAGCTCCTTGCAGCGAGACTTGGCAGCCGCAGCGTCTCCCAGGGCAGCGTCGCGGGCGTCCTTGGCTTGGTTGGCGGCCTGCTTCTCCCATCGGAGGCCACCACGGCCTGGCTCAGCGCTTCTCGGACAGAGGCAGCAGAACGGGCCCAGCCAGAAGCTAGCTCCAGGCACCCGGCCACTAGGCGAGGGTTCGCGCTCAGAAGATCCTCCCGCAGCTGTCTCAGTTCGCTGGCGACCTGGTCCAGGACGGCGGCAGAGGAAGCAGAAGAAGCGGGAACCGGCAGAGCAGGCGAAGAAGACGGCGGCGTGATCACGGCTTGGCAGGAAGGAACCCCCTGGGCCTTGGTCGCCCCAGCTGTAGCATCGAGCACAGTCGACTCCAGGGTCAATGGGGCCACGGGGGCTGACTCCGCGCCAGGGCATCCCAGACGGCCTCGCTAGGACGATAGGACCAGGGAGGCGCGAGCCGCTCCATCTTCCTCCCTAGTGGACGCAGGCACCGCCACGGCAGATGGACTCGCCCCAAGCGGAGCCGAGGAAGCCCCTCTCAACCTCTTCGCCGCAGGTGCCGGCCTGACAAGAGAATATGGACATCAAGCCTCGGCGGCAGAAACCAAGCAAAGCAGGAATCAAGCACTTACTGGTCGTCGCTCGCGGACCCAAGCAACTTCCGGCCGATCTTGAAATCCGAGAGCCTGCAGCTTGGGTCGGCCTCATGAGGGCCGGAAGCAGAAGCCACGTCGGGATGGCTGCGGCTAGCTTCAGGCCGCCCAGGGATCGGAGCGGACCCTGAGGGAACCAGCCCCGACGTGCCCTTCCTTGTGGCCTGATGTCTACTGCAGAACCTTCTTCTTGTAGACATTGTTGGGCCTGCAAGTGCACAGGTTTGTAGGACAGTAGCAAATTTCCCTCAAGTGGATGACCTAAGGTTTATCAATCCATAGGAGGCGTAGGATGAAGATGGTCTCTCTCAAGCAACCCTGCAACCAAATAACAAAGAGTCTCTTGTGTCCCCAACACACCCAATACAATGGTAAATTGTATAGGTGCACTAGTTCGGCGAAGAGATGGTGATACAAGTGGTATATGGATAATAGATAAAGGTATTTGTAATCTGAAATAATAAAAACAGCAAGGTAGCAAGTGATAAAAGTGAGTGTAAACGGTATTGCAATGATAGGAAATAAGGCCTAGGGTTCATACTTTTGCTAGTGTAAGTTCCCTCAACAATACTAACATAATTGGATCACATAACTATCCCTCAACATGCAACAAAGAGTCACTCCAAAGTCACTAATAGCGGAGAACGAACGAAGAGATTATGGTAGGGTATGAAACCACCTCAAAGTTATTCTTTCCAATCAATCCGTTGGGCTATTCCTATAAGTGTCACAAACAGCCCTAGAGTTCGTACAAGAATAACACCTTAAGATACAAATCAACCAAAACCCTAATGTCATCTAGATACTCCAATGTCACCTCAAGTATCCGTGCGTATGATTATACGATATGCATCACACAATCTCAGATTCATCTATTCAACCAACACAAAGGACCTCAAAGAGTGCCCAAAAGTTTCTACCGGAGAATCATGACGAAAACGTGTGCCAACCCCTATGCATAGGTTCATGGGCAGAACCCGCAAGTTGATCACCAAAACATACATCAAGTGAATCACGTGATATCCCATTGTCACCACAGATATCCACGACAAGACATACATCAAGTGTTCTCAAGTCTCTAAAGACTCAATCCGATAAGATTACTTCAAAGGGGAAACTCAATTCATTACAAGAGAGAAGAGGGGGAGAAGAAACATAAGATCCAACTATAATAGCAAAGCTCGCGATACATCAAGATCGTATCACCTCAAGAACACGAGAGAGAGAGAGAGAGATCAAACACATAGCTACTGGTACATACCCTCAGCCCCGAGGGAGAACTACTCCCTCCTCCTCATGGAGAGCATCGGGATGATGAAGATGGCCACCGGTGAGGGATCCCCCCATCCGGTAGGGTGCCGAAACAGGGTCTCGATTGACTTTTGGTGGCTACAGAGGCTTGCGGCGGCGGAACCCCCGATCTAATCTCCTTGTTCTAGAAGTTTTAGGGTATACGGAGTTATATAGGCAGAAGAAGCACGTCAGGGGAGCCACGGGGGCCCCACGAGGTAGGGGGCGCGCCCTAGGGGGGTGGGTGCACCCCCACCCTCGTGGGCAGCTCCCGTATCTTTTGATGTAGAGTCCAAGTCCATCAGGTGTGTTTCCTTCCAAAAATAACTTCTCGAGTTGATTTCATTCCATTTCGACTCCGTCTGATATTCCTTTTCTTCAAAACACTGAAATAGCCATAAAACAGCAAATCTGGGCTCGGCCTCCGATTAATAGGTTAGTCCCGAAAGTAATATAAAAGTGGATAATAAAGCCCAATATTTCCCAAAACATTAGATAATATAGCATGGAGCAATCAAAAATTATAGATACGTTGGAGACGTATCAAGCATCCCCAAGCTTAATTCCTGCTCGTCCTCGAGTAGGTAAATGATAAAAAAATTTAATTTTTGATGTGGAATGCTAGTTGGCACAATTCCAATGTAATTCTTCTTACTTGTGATATGAATATTCAGATCCAAAAGATTCAAGACAAAAGTTCATATTGACATAAAAATAATAATACTTCAAGCATACTAATAAAGCAATTATGTCTTCTCAAAATAACATGGCCAAAGAGAGCTATCCCTACAAAATCATATAGTCTGGCTATGCTCCATCTTCACCACACAACATATTTAAATCATGCACAACCATGATGACAAGCCAAGCAATTGTTTCATACTTCTGATGTTCTCAAACTTTTTCAATCTTCATGCAATATATGAGCGTGAGCCATGGACATAGCACTATAGGTGGAATAGAATGGTGGTTGTGGAGAAGACAAAAAGGAGAAGATAGTCTCACATCAACTAGGCGTATCAACGGGCTATGGAGATGCCCATCAATAGATATCAATGTGAGTGATTAGGGATTGCCATGCAACGGATGCACTAGAGCTATGAGTATATGAAAGCTCAACAAAAGAAACTAGTGGGTGTGCATCCAACTCGCTTGCTCATGAAGACCTAGGGCATTTTGAGGAAGCCCATCATTGGAATATACAAGCCAAGTTCTATAATGTAAAATTCCCACTAGTATATGAAAGTGACAACATATGAGACTCTCTATATGAAGAACATGGTGCTACTTTGAAGCACAATATATGAGACTCGCTATATGAAGAACATGGTGCTACTTTGAAGCACAAGTGTGGTAAAAGGATAGTAGCATTGCCCCTTTTTTTAATTTTTATTTGGCCTTTCTTTTTTGGCCTTTATTTTTTTATTTGGCCTTCCTTTTTTATGGCCTTTCTCTTCTTTTTTCTTTTTTTGTATAATGCTCTATTGAATGATGATCATCACACTTCTATTTATTTACAACTCAATGATACAAATCGATACTAGAACAAAGTATGAATCTATATGAATGCCTCCGGCGGTGTACCAGGATATGCAATGATGCATGAGTGACATGTATGAAAGAATTATGAATGGTGGCTTTGCCACAAATACTATGTCAACTACATGATCATGCTCACAATATGACAATGATGAATGTGTCATGATAAACTGGATGGTGGAAAGTTGCATGGCAATATATCTCGGAATGGCTAATGTGTCATGATAAACTGGATGGTGGAAAGTTGCATGGCAATATATCTCGGAATGGCTATGGAAATGCCATAATAGGTAGGTATGGTGGCTGTTTTGAGGAAGGTATGTGGTGAGTTTATGGTACCGGCGAAAGTTGTGCGGTACTAGAGAGGCTAGCAAAGGTGGAAGGGTGAGAGTGTGTATAATCCATGGACTCAACATTAGTCATAAAGAACTCACATACTTATTGCAAAAATCTAGAAGTTATCAAAGCAAAGTAGTACGCACATGCTCCTAGGGGGATAGATTGGTAGTAAAAGACCATCGCTCGTCCCCGACCGCCACTCATAAGGAAGACAATCAACAAATAAATCATGCTCCGACTTCGTCACATAATGGTTCCCCATACGTGCATGCTATGGGAATCACAAACTTCAACACAAGTATTTCTCAAATTCACAACTACTCAACTAGCATGACTCTAATATTACCATCCTCATATCTCAAAACAATCATCAAGTATCAAACTTCTCTTAGTATTCAACACACTCATAAGAGAATTTTATTATTCTTGAATACCTAGCATATTAAGATTTTAAGAAAATTACCATGCTATTAAGACTCTCAAAATAATATAAGTGAAGAATGAGAGTTCATATATTTATTCAAAATAAAACTACCACCATGCTCTAAAATATATAAGTGAAGTACTAGAGCAAATGACAAACTACTCCGAAAGATATAAGTGAAGATCAATGAGTAGTTGAATAGTTATGAAACTATGTGAAGACTCTCTAACCTTTAAGAATTTCAGATCTTGGTATTTTATTCAAACAGCAAGCAAAGCAAAATAAAATTACATTCTAAGAATGACAAACATCATGTGAAGAAGCAAAAACTTAGGATCAACCGAAACTAACCGATAATTGTTGAAGAAGAAAGGTGGGATGCCAACCGGGGCATCCCCGAGCTTAGATGCTTGAGACTTCTTGAAATATTATCTTGGGGTGCCTTGGGAATCCCCAAGCTTGAGCTTTTGTATCTCCTTAATTCCTCTCATATCACGGTCTCCCTAAATCTCAAAAGCTTCATCCACACAAAACTCAACAAGGACTCATGAGATAAGTTAGTATAAACCATTGCCAAAACCATATCGTACTCTACTGTAGCAAATCACTAAAATTATTATTCAACATTGCATACTAAATGTCTCTGCATATTTAATAGTCATATCGTCAAATAGAATCATTAAAGAAGCAATCATATGCAAACAATGCAAACATAACAGCAATCTGCCTAAACAGGATGGTCTGTAAAGAATGCTGCAACATCCATACTTCCCTAACTCCAAAAATTATGAAATAAAATTCCCACTGTAGTAAATTTATCAGATCTTAATATGCAAAAGGTTTCAACATTTTATCACATTCTGAATTTTCTAGGGAATTATTGCAACACCGGTAAACTTTCTGTTTTCAAACAGCAACATGTATACTTGTAACATAGGCATAGTAAAGGCTATCAATGCCACTTTTATTGAAATAAAAGATGCAAAACATTGTTGTAAATAACAGAAAGAAAATCCTAACAAAATAAATTGATGCTCCAAGCAAAACACATATCATGTGGCGAATAAAAATATAGCTCCAAGTAAAGTTACCGATGAACGAAGACGAAAGAGGGGATGCCTTCCGGGGCATCCCCAACCTTAGGCTCTTGGCTATCCTTGAATATTACCTTGGGGTGCCTTGGGCATCGCCAAGCTTAGTCTCTTTCCACTCCTTATTCCATAGTCCATCGAATCCTTACCCAAAACTTGAAAACTTCACAACACAAAACTTAATAGAAAACTCGTAAGCTCCGTTAGTATAAGAAAATAAATCACCACTTCAAGGTACTGTAATAAAATAATTATTTATTTATATTGGTGTTAAACCTACTGTATTCCAACTTCTCTATGGTTTATAAACTATTTTACTATCCATAGATTCATCAAAATAAGCAATCAACACACGAAAAACAGAATCTGTCAAAAACAGAACAATCTGTAGTAATCTGTAACTAACGCAAACTTCTGGAACCCCAAAAATTCTAAAATAAATTGCTGGACCTGAGGAATTTATCTATTAATCATATGCAAAAATAATTAACTAAATAGCACTCTCCAAATAAAAATGGCAGCAATTCTCGTGAGCGCTAAAGTTTCTCTTTTTTAGCATGATCAACAAGACTTTCCCAAAGTCTTCCCAAAGGTTCTACTTGGCACAAACACTAATTAAAAGCATAAAACCACATCTAAACAGAGGATAGATGAATTATTTATTACTAAATAGGAACAAAAAGCAAGGAATAAAAATAAAGTTGCGTTGCCTCCCAACAAGCGCTATCGTTTAACGCCCCTAGCTAGGCATGATGATTCCAACGATGCTCACATAAAGGATAAGAATTGAAACACAAAGAGAGCATCATGAAGAATATGACTAGCACATTTAAGTCTAACCCACTTCCTATGCATAGGGATTTTGTGAACAAACAACTTATGGGAGCAATAATCAACTTTCATAGGAAGGTAAAACAAGCATAACTTCAAAACTTTAAGCACATAGAGAGGAAACGTGATATTATTGCAATTCCTACAAGCATATATTCCTCCCTCATAATAATTTTCAGTAGCATCATGAATTAATACAACAATATAACCAGCACCTAAATCATTCTTTTCATGATCTACAAGCATAGAAAATTTACTACTCTCCACATAAGCATGTTTCTTCTCATGAATAATAGTGGGAGCAAACTCAACAAAATAACTATCATGGGATTGAAAATTGAAATCAAGATGACAAGTTTCATTGTTATCATTATTCTTTAAAGCATACATGTCATCACAATAATCATCATAGATAGGAGGCATGCTCTCATCATAATAAATTTTCTCATCAAAACTTGGGGGACAAAAAATATCATCTTCATCAAACATAGCTTCCCCAAGCTTGTGGCTTTGCATATCATTAGCATCATGGATATTCAAGGAATTCATACTAACAACATTGCAATCATGCTCATCATTCAAATATTTAGTGCCAAACATTTTATAGATTTCTCCTTCTAGCACTTGAGCACAATTATCCTTTCCATCATACTCATGAAAGATATTATAAAGGTGAAGCGTATGAGACAAACTCAATTCCATTTTTATAGTTTTCTTTTATAAACTAAACTAGTGATAAAACAAGAAACTAAAAGACTCGATTGCAAGATCTAAAGATATACCTTCAAGCACTCACCTCCCCGGCAACGGCGCCAGAAAAGAGCTTAGTTGACGGGGTGTGTTAATGCTGCTTTCCTTGCCTCCCCGGCAATGGCGCCAGAAAAGAGCTTGATGTCTACTACACAACCTTCTTCTTGTAGACGTTGTTGGGCCTGCAAGTGCACAGGTTTGTAGGACAGTAGCAAATTTCCCTCAAGTGGATGACCTAAGGTTTATCAATCCGTAGGAGGCGTACGATGAAGATGGTCTCTCTCAAGCAACCCTGCAACCAAATAACAAAGAGTCTCTTGTGTCCCCAACACACCCAATACAATGGTAAATTGTATAGGTGCACTAGTTCGGCGAAGATATGGTGATACAAGTGGTATATGGATAGTAGATAAAGGTATTTGTAATCTGAAATAATAAAAACAGCAAGGTAGCAAGTGATAAAAGTGAGCGTAAACGGTATTGCAATGATAGGAAATAAGGCCTAGGGTTCATACTTTTGCTAGTGTAAGTTCCCTCAACAATACTAACATAACTGGATCACATAACTATCCCTCAACATGCAACAAAGAGTCACTCCAAAGTCACTAATAGCAGAGAACGAACGAAGAGATTATGGTAGGGTACGAAACCACCTCAAAGTTATTCTTTCCAATCAATCCGTTGGGCTATTCCTATAAGTGTCACAAACATCCCTAGAGTTCGTACAAGAATGACAACTTAAGATACAAATCAACCAAAACCCTAATGTCACCTAGACATTCCAATGTCACCTCAAGTATCCGTGGGTATGATTATACGATATGCATCACACAATATCAGATTCATCTATTCAACCAACACAAAGAACCTCAAAGAGTACCCAAAAGTTTCTACTGGAGAATCATGACGAAAACGTGTGCCAACCCCTATGCATAGGTTCATGGGCGGAACCCGCAAGTTGATCACCAAAACATACATCAAGTGAATCACGTGATATCCCATTGTCACCACAGATATCCACGGCAAGACATACATCAAGTGTTCTCAAGTCTTTAAAGACTCAATCCGATAAGATTAATTCAAAGGGGAAACTCAATTCATTACAAGAGAGAAGAGGGGGAGAAGAAACATAAGATCCAACTATAATAGCAAAGCTCGCGATACATCAAGATCGTATCACCACAAGAACACGAGAGAGAGAGAGAGATCAAACACATAGCTACTGGTACATACCCTCCGCCCCAAGGGAGAACTACTCCCTCCTCGTCATGCAGAGCGCCGGGATGATGAAGATGGCCACCGGTGAGGGATCCCCCCTCCGGTAGGGTGCCGAAACAGGGTCTCGATTGACTTTTGGTGGCTACAGAGGCTTGCGGCGGCGGAACTCCCGATCTAATCTCCCGTTCTGGAAGTTTTAGGGTATACGGAGTTATATAGGCAGAAGAAGCACTTCAAGAGAGCCACGGGGGCCCCACGAGGCATGGGGCGCGCCCTAAGGGGGTGGGCGCGCCCCGACCCTCGTGGGTAGCTCCCGTATCTTCTGACGTAGAGTCCAAGTCCATCAGGTGTGTTTCCTTCCAAAAATAACTTCTCCAGTTGATTTTGTTCCATTTCGACTCCGTTTGATATTCCCTTTCTTCAAAACACTGAAATAGGCATAAAACAGCAAATCTGGGCTGGGCCTCCGGTTAATAGGTTAGTCCCGAAAGTAATATAAAAGTGGATAATAAAGCCCAATATTGCCCAAAATAGTAGATAATATAGCATGGAGTAATCAAAAATTATAGATACATTGGAGACGTATCATGACCAAGGGAGAGTCCTCCCCTCCTCGCCCGGCGGTGGCATCATCGTCATACGGCATGGAGCGGAGGGCCCGAGACCTGAGCCGAGGGAAGGACTCCCCCGACTCCTCGCCAGTCGCCTCGAAGACAGACTCTTCCTCCTCAGCCTCTTCTTCCTCCTCACTCTCGCGGGAGCTGCCGGAGGACACGTCCACCATCGCCAGCGCTGCAAGATCCTCGGGAGCTACCGCGGGCATCAGCCCCTCACCGTTGAAGGTGGGCATGGTGTTCACCACCTGCTCCCAGTCGTCGAGAAGGAACAGGGGGACGGGGGCGCCCACCGGCTTCGCCACGTCTCCCCCAACCAAGGAATGGAGGGCCGCGACCAGATTCTCATCGGTCAGGGCCTCCGAGGTCAGGCGCAAGGCAGCGCCCGCTTCCCCAAGCCTCCACAATGGGAGCGAGTGCTCCTGGAGTGGAGCCACCCGGTGCTCCAGGAACTCCCTCAGGAGCTTGGCTCCAGTCAGCTTCGCCGCCCCCAAGTTGCTTGGCCTCAGGTCCATGTCCATCCTCTTCAGCACGGCCCTCGCACGGGGGTCGACAAGCTCCGCGCGGGACCATGCGTCGACGGCCTTGGGCTGCCCCGTAGGCAGCACCAGACGGGGGTGGAGACGCCCGACGTCCACTATGACCCACTTGCTCCGGAAGCCTTCGATCCTCTTCCCAGGCTTCGAGATGGCATTGGAATTGGAGTACGTGATGAAGCTCGGACATGCGGAGACATGGACACCAGAAACCCGGAGGGAAAAGTAGTGGCGCAACAAGGCCACCGAGGGCTTCACCCCGACATGAGCCTCACAGTAGTAGGCAAAGATCGCCAGGAGAAGAACAGAGTTGGGGTGGAGATGCAGAGCCTGCAAGTTGTACTGGCAGAGAACAGCGAAGAAGAACTCAGAGAAAGGAGGCACCAGACCGGCAACAATGGTGCTCACAAAGAGCGGATAGAAGGTGCTCCCCTTGGCTTCAGGCTAGTCAAAGCCGGCCTTAGAACATAGTCTCCCCCTTGCTTCCCTGCACCACCGCCATCTGGCGTGTAAGGGCGAGGTTCTTCTCTCAAAGGTTCGGGGAATCCAGGGCCGACGAGTACCAGGCCTCGGTCGGGGACTTGCGAGGCGCCATGGCGTGCCGGATGAGAAGGATTGAAACAAATCTGGAGAATTTCAGAAGCAAGAAGGAGGAGAGCGAGAAAGGGGATCTGGAGTGAGGCGAAGGAGAACAAAGCAAGTAAGTCTGGCCCGGGCACCTCTTTTGTCAGATGGACAGTTGCCAAGGCGTCATGGGGAAGCGCAGACGCCCACGTCCAATCAATTGCCACACGGCGCCCAAGGCTGCAGGCTGTTGGGGCCCACGGCGCTTCGTGCTTGCCCCTTTGTTTTCCTGCTAGGCCATGCCCGGGCGCGCCTTGGGCCCGGGGGCTACTGTCGGCGTTCTGGGAACGGGGGTCCCCAGACTTGCCTACCTGCGGCCTGCGGCGTGGCTCAAGTGGGGGCCAAGCGCGGCCCATCTTCATCAGCTCAAGCTCAAGACCTTCGCGAGGGGCCAAGCCTCACGGGGCGGATGACATGAAGCTTCCTTAGAGGTAGCCTCATCAGGCAGGCTCTCGAGGAGGCAGAGAGATCAAGGCAGGGGTACCTCGTGAGGAACCCGTGACGCAAGCCATGACGATCGAGACCAGGCGGGCGCCGGCCTGCGCAGTGTCCTTGTTTCCCCTTTGGTGCAAAGGGGGCAAGCACAGGCCAAGACATCAGGCAAAGGTTGCCATTCCGGTGCAACGAGACCAAGACCAGCGGACCGGCAGGACGGAGGTCACCGTGGAGCCCAAGACGGCGTCATCGCCAGTACTTTCGGCAGCCGAAGACCACCTTTGGTCAGATTAACTTGTACTACATGTTCCCCTTCAAAATGGCCAATTGTTGGCGCCCTTCCCGCGCATTATTTGGGGAGAGGCCCAGGGCCTCTATAAATAGAGCTAGCCACCACAGAGTAGAGACATCGATCTACCGAGAAGGGAGAAAACATCTAGAAATCTGGTAGAACCCTAGTAGAGAGAGAGGGAGAGGCGACTGAACTCACCCTAGCAGTTCATCGCACCAGCTCAAGAACACCTCTCGCGAGGCTGTTCTTCCTTTGTATTGATCCTCATCAGCCCCTGAGGCAATCCACCACACCACACACTGGAGTAGGGTATTACACCACAACGGTGGCCCGAACCAGTATAAACCTTGTGTCCCGTGTGTTGTTCATTGTTTCCAGCCCAAAACACGCGAGGAGATTGGACGTAGATCGGTAGGGGAGAGATCTCCGCGCGCACCCCAGTGTTCGAACCTCAAGGGTCTGCCGGAACCCGAAATCCGACATAGTTGAAAAGGAAACTTACTTCAAACAAAGTCTGGACTGATGATTTTGTCGCCGAAGTTAGCATATATCTCATGACCAGGCCCTTTTATGTGCAGTGCAATTTTAGTGCCAGCTTTCAGTACATAAAACTTTGCAATTTCATTCCAAAAGGCAGTGCTAAAATAGGAGTCACCACGTTCATCAAGTCTTAAAGTAGCAACGATTGTAAATCCATGGTTTGTGTGTAGTATGATATCCGTGGGGCCTTGATCTATGTAAAGGGAATAATTGTGCACTACATAATCTATTGCATAGCGAGGGATGTTCTGCAGAAAATGGTAGGATTGTTAAAGAAAATATGGTAACATGCAAATATGGGCCCAAATTAAAATAACTATACAACAGTTGAAATCGAAGGGCAAAAATCTATAATTAAACAGATAGGGTAAACATGATGTCATGGAAAATGAGAGTAATCGAAAGAACAATACATCATTAATTTGCCTAATATAGAAAGAAGAGGAAAAAAATCCCCTTTGACGTATATGATGCATGTGGCACCTTTTATCCAAATGTAGCAATATTTAGAATATGTTCAGGAAAGTAGGCCATGCCAAACGATTTAGGGTGAGATTGAACATACCGCACGCGTGCACAAGTGTAGGCGCATTGTACATTCTATGAATGAAAGAAAACCCTCAAATCAACTCAAATAAAAATGTATTCACGGCGATTTCCGCCGGGTGATTAAAGGTGGCAGATGAACTGGGATAAGAGATGAGATAATATCTCGTTAAACTAGTTACCTTGTCATCCATGAGAAAGAACCCTTAGTACCATAGATTCCCCAACCGAGCGGAGCTGGGTCGACCGCGAGTAGCGTCGAGAAAGTCGATGGCGATAGGCGGCGGCAAGCGGAAGTGGCGAAATGCGGCGGGCTTTGCCGGGAGCCTGGCGGCGGCAGGCGTCGAGCTAAGTGTTTACCGCCATGATAGGCGGTGCCATGGCTTAGACGTGGAGGAGCTTGTGCAGGTGTGAATGGGGAACATACCGGAGGGGCCGAGGGGGTAGCGGGCGGGGTGAGGGTTTTCGTGACGTGGGAATGGTGAGGGTTTACTTTTTTCTTTTTTGAATTGAGTGCTGAGGGTTTTCTGTCCTGTCGGCATTCTAGGAACGGGGGTCCCTAGACTTGCCTGCCTGCGGCCCATGGGGTGGCTGTGCTAGCAGGTCTGTACGGCTCATCATTGTCAACAAGGCATTCAAGACCCTCGCGAGGGGCCAAGCCTCACGAGGCGGACGACGCAAGACCTCCTCAGGAGCGGCCTCACCAGGCTGCCTCGCGAGGAGCGGAGATATCAAGGAGGGACGAACCTCATGAGGCTCTCGTGATGTGAGCCATGACGACCGACACCAGGCGGGCGCCAGCGCGCACAGCGTCCTTGTTTCCTCTTTGGTGCTAAGGAGGCACGCGCAGGCGCGAAGTACCGAGGCATCAGGCAAAGGTTTCCATATCGGTGCAACAAGACGAAGACCGGAAGGACGACAGGACGGTGGTCACCATGGATCCCAGGACGGCGTCACCACCAGAACCTTTGACAAGCGAAGACGACCTTTTGTCAGGATAGCTTGTACTAGCTGTCCCCTTTCAAATTGGCCGTCGTTGTTGGCTCCCTTCCTGCTCAATATATGGGGGGAGGACCAGGGCCTATATAAGTAGGACTAGCCACCACCAAAGGGGAGAGGGCTGATCTGATAAAAGGGGGGTGACTGGATCGGATCGAAGGCCAACCCTTAGCCACGACAAGCACAAGAACACCTCAACCTCAGGAGGCTGTTCTTCCCCTTGTATTGTTCATCATCATCCCAAGATGCAATCCACGACCACCGCACTGGAGTAGGGTATTACACCACATTGGTGGCCCCAACTAGTATAAACCTTGTGTCTTTGTGTTGCGAGTGCGTTGAGTTCGTCCGCGAGACCTTAGCGAGCTAGGGCGTAGATCGGTAGGAGGGAAAGAACTTCGCGCGCACCCCATAGTTCGAACCTCAAGGGTTTGCCGGAACCCATGATCCAACATTTGGCGCGCCAGGTAGGGGTGCACCATGGCTCCTCTCCACCGGCCTGCGCTCTGCGCCACCGCTCTTCGCCCTCATCGCAGGTGCCCCTCCACCGGCTCCAGCGGCCGGTGCTGACGACGGGGCCAGGGGGCTCCGAGCCCTGACCCCCGCCCTGCGGTAGGTGTGATGGCCACCCAAGTTCAGTTCGGAGATGCCGCCACGCTACGACGGCGCGGCAGACCCGTTTGCCTTCTTGTTGGCATACGAGGAGGCCGTCCTTGAGGCCGGGGGCAACGACAAGGTCATGGCCAACTGGCTCCCCATGGCCCTCGCCGGCGAGCCACACGCCTGGCTGCTCAACCTCCCTGGATCAACGGTGGCATCCTGGGGGGGAACTCCGCGACCTCTTCACTGCTCGCTACGCGGTACCGGCGCACCACGCAGTCGCAAACCTGCTAGGTGGCTCTCAAGCACCGCCTTCAGATCGCCACGTCAAGCCATTCCTCTGCCAGATTGGTGCCGCATCCAAGCACCCGGGGGCTCCGCCAGGCTGGGCTGCGCCGGAGGCCGACCTCACCTTCGGCTCCGAGGACCACCCCGACTCCACTGCCAGCTCGGGCATGCTCCCAATGCTCTGCACGCCCACCATCTCCAACGTGGTTGTTACCAAGTCCCTCATCGACGGCGGTGCCAGTCTCAACTTGCTCTCCGTGGAAGCCTTCAGCCTTCTTCATGTGCCACTCGAGTGGCTCAGCCACAGCAAGCCTTTCTCAGGAGTTCGTGGTGGCACTGTCTGCTCTCTGGGACAGATCCGCCTTCCTGTCACCTTCGGCACACGCGACAACTACCGCACTGAGCTGGTCGACTTCGACATCGCCCGCATCGGCCTCCCATACAACACCATTCTCGGGTACCCGGCTCTGGCCCAGTTCATGGCAGCAACTCATCCAGCCTACAACCTCATCAAGATGCCTGGGATCAAGGGCGTCCTCACTGTCAAAGGGGACGCCAAGGAGGCTCTGGCGGCGCTCAGGCTCACCCTCAAAACCGCCGCAGTGGCGCAGCCTGCCAACGCGGGCAACTCCGAGCCCAAGGGAGCCGTACCAACCAAGAAGAAGCAGTTGTTCACACAAGACAAAGCAGAAACGAAGCAGGTGTCGGTCAATGAGGACGGTCCCTCAGGGGCCACCTTTACCATAGGTGCCGGCCTCGATCAAGGTCAAGAGGGAGCATTGGTGAAGTTCTTGCGCGTAAACAAGGATATATTTGCGTGGGAGCCCAATCAGCTAGTAGGAGGTCCGAGGGAAGTGATTCAGCATCACTTAAGGTATGCCCCAATGTACGCCCCATGAAGCAGCGGGCGAGACGGCAGTCCACTGAGAAGCAGGCCTTCATCATCCAAGAGACCCGCAAGATGGAGGCGGCGGGCGCCATTCACGAGGTTTGGTATCCCGAATACCTGGCGAACCCCGTCGTAGTGCCGAAGAAAGACGGGATGGAGCGGATGTGCGTTGACTTCACCAACCTTAACAAGGCCTTCCCCCAAGATCCGTTCCCGCTCCCGCGCATCGATCAGATCGTCGACTCCACTGCCGGGTGCAACCTGTTGTGCTTCCTGGATGCGTTCTTAGGATACCACCAGATCAAGATGGCGGTAGAAGTTGTGGAGAAGACAGCCTTCCTGACCCCGTGTGGGGTGTACTGCTATACCTGCATGCCTTTTGGATTGCGCAACGCGGGCGCAACCTTTCAGCGACTGAATCACATCGCCTTAGGGCGGCAGCTCGGGAGAAACATAGAGGCCTACGTCGACGACATTTTGGTGAAGTCTCAGGAGGCGAGCACCTTGATTCAAGACCTGGAGGAGACCTTCGCGAGGCCGCACCACGTGAACTTGTAGCTTAACCTGGAGAAGTGCGTGTTCGGTGTCCCTTCCGACAAGATGCTGGGCTTCCTCGTGTCCCACAGAGGGATCGAGGCGAATCTAGAGAAGATCAAGGCCATCGAGGACATGAGCCCGCCGCAGACCCTTAGGAAGATGCAGAAGCTGGCTGGCCGGGTAACTGCGTTGGGACGCTTCAACTCCAAGCTAGGTGAACGCACCCTACCCTTCTTCAAGCTGATGACGAAGAAGGGCCCATTCGAGTGGACCCTGGAGGCCGACCGAGCATTTCAAGACCTCAAGAGATACCTGACCAGCCCTCCGGTGATGGTGGCGCCATGGACCCTCGAGCCCCTAGTACTCTACCTCACTGCTACCCCGTACTCCGGTAGCGCAGCACTAGTGGCGGTTCGGGGGGAGCACCAAACCAAGGGCGCGCTGTGTCGGGCTACAACTGAGGCAATACAAGATCATGAAGGCACCGCAAGAGCCGTGGCAGCGTCAGCAGAAGACCAAGCTCAACAAGACGCCGCCGCCAAGACTCCCACAAACAATCAGGCGTCAGGAGCCCCGTCATCTCACGAGGCGTCTCACCTTCCGCAAGACGCGAGCCCAAACACCACACCAACCCTCGTCGAACACCCAGTGTATTTCGTTAGCACCGTGTTGCGAGATGCGAGGGCGTGATATCCCATGCCTCAGAAGCTTCTTCTCGCACTCTTGGTGGACTCGCGCAAGCTACGACACTACTTCCAGGGGCGCCCCATCAAGGTTGTCTCAGCCTACCCATTAGAGAGGGTGCTCAGGAGCCCCAATTTTGCTGGAAGGGTCACCAAGTGGAACATCGAGATGCAAGCATTCCAGTCAGAGTTCAGCACTACCAGGGTCATCAAGGGAGCCGCACTCGCTGATTTTGTGGCGGAATGGATGGACGTCCCGACAATTGAAGTAGGTGAAGACCTGTCCACCTCGCCAGGAAGTGAGGCACCAGATGGTTGGGTCCTGTACTTCGATGGTGCCTTCACGCACTATGGCGCGGAGCTGGAGCTCTACTCATCTCGCCCACTCAGGATAAGCTCTACTACGTCGTGCAGCTTTGCTTTCAGCAGGGCGAGAAGGTCTCCAACAACATCACGGAATACGAAGGCATCATAGCTGGCCTGAAGGCCGCGGCACCTCTGGGGGTGAAGCGCCTTACCGTTAGATGCGACTCGCGGCTCCTCATCAAGTTCTCCAACAAAGTATACAAGCCGAAGGACGAGCATATGGAGGCATACCTCGCGGAGGTGCGCAAGATGGAGAAGAAGTTCTTGGGCCTGGAGCTGCAACACGTGCCCCGGAGCATCAACAAGGAAGCTAACGGCATCGCCAAGAGAGCATCCAAGCGGCAGCCACAAGAGCCCGGTGTCTTTGAGGAACGGCTCTTCAAGCCATTGGCAACACCGCCACCTTCAAGCACTGCTCAGCCTCGGGAGGAGCTCCCACAGCCTCCTGCCTCAGGAGCCCCGGCCTGCGGTCCGACCTCAAGAGCTCGCCTGCTCTTGGTGCTAGAACCTCAGGAGGGATGCTGGACCAAGGAATTCAAAGAATATCTGATGCAAGGGGCGCTTCCAGAGAAGGAGTAAGATGTAGAGCATGTGGTTCGGCAAGCCACGGCGTACTACATCCAGGATGGTGAGTTGTACAGGAAGCGGCCAAACGACGTTTCCCTGCGTGCTACCTCTTGAGCACTATGTTGGATTTCCTTGAAGAGGAAAGGATGATGCAGCAAAGTACCATAAGTATTTCCCTCAGTTTTTGAGAACCAAGGTATCAATCCAGTAGGAAGCTGCGCGCGAAGTCCCTAGTACCTACACAAGACAAATAACTCCTCGCAACCAACACGATAAGGGGTTGTCTATCCCTTCACGGTCACTTACGAGAGTGAGATCTGATAGATATGATAAGATAACATTTTTTGGTATTTTTGTGATAAAGATGCAAAGTAAAATAAAAGCAAAGGAAATAACTAAGTATTGGAAGATTAATATGATGAAGATAGACCCGGGGACCATAGGTTTGACTAGTGGCTTCTCTCAAGAGCATAAGTATTTTACGGTGGGTGAACGAATTACTGTTGAGCAATTGACAGAACTGAGCATAGTTATGAGAGTATCTAGCTATGACCATGTGTATAGGCATCGCGTCCGAGACAAGTAGGCCGACTCCTGCCTGCATCTACTACTATTACTCCACTCATCGACCGCTATCCAGCATGCATCTAGAGTATTAAGTTCATGAAAATAGAGTAACGCCTTAAGCAAGATGACATGATGTAGAGAGATAAATTCATGCAATATGATAAAAACCCCATCTTGTTATCCTTGATGGCTACAATACAATACGTGCCTTGCTGCCCCTGCTGTCACTGGGAAAGGACACCGCAAGATTGAACCCAAAGCTAAGCACTTCTCCCATTGCAAGAAGGATCAATCTAGTAGGCCAAACCAAACTGATAATTCAAAGAGACTTGCAAAGATAAGCATACATAAAAGAATTCAGAGAAGATTCATATATTATTCATAGATAATCTTGATCATAAACCCATAATTCATCGGTCTCAACAAACACACCGCAAAAAGAAGATTACATCGAATAGATCTCCACAAGAGAGGGGGAGAACTTTGTATTGAGATCCAAAAAGACCGAAGAAGCCATCTAGCTAATAACTATGGACCCGAAGGTCTGAGGTAAACTACGCACACTTCATCGGGGAGGCTATGGTGTTGATGTAGAAGCTCTCCATGATGGATACCCCCTCCGGCGGAGCTCCGGAACAGGCCCCAAGATGGGATCTCATGGATACAGAAAGTTACGACGGTGGAATTAGGGTTTTGGCTCTGTATCTAATCGTTTGGGGGTACGTAGGTATATATAGGAGGAAGGAGTACGTCGGTGGAGCAACAGGGGGCCCATGAGGGTGGAGGGCGCGCCTGGGGGGGGGGGGGGAGGCGCGCCGCCTACCTCGTGGCCACCTCCTTTGTTTCTTGACGTAGGGTCCAAGTCTCCTGAATCATGTTCGGTGAGAAAATCACATTCCCGAAGGTATCATTCCGTTTGGACTCTGTTTGATATTCCTTTTCTTCGAAACCCTAAAATAGGCAAAAAAAACACCAATTCTGGGCTGGGCCTCTGGTTAATAGGTTAGTCCCAAAAATAATATAAAAGTGGATAATAAAGCCCAATAATGTCTAAAATAGTAGATATTATAGCATGAAGAAATCAAAAATTATAGATACGTTGGAGACGTATCAAGCATCCCCATGCTTAATTCCTGCTCGTCCTCGAGTAGGTAAATGATAAAAACAGAATTTTTGATGCGGAGTGCTACTTGGCATAATTTTAATGTAATTCTTCTTAATTGTGGTATGAATATTCAGATCCGAAAGATTCAAAATAAAATTATTGACATAAAAATAATAATACTTCGAACATACTAGCAAAGCAATCATGTCTTCTCAAAATAACATGACAAAAGAAAGTTATCCCTAAAAATCATATAGTCTGGCTATGCTCTATCTTCACCACACAAAATATTTAAATCATGCACAACCCCGATGACAGCCAAGCAATTGTTCCACACTTTTGACACTCTCAATTTTTTTCAATCTTCACGCAATACATGAGCGTGAGCCATGGATATAGCACTATATGTGGAATAGAATGATGGTTGTGAAGAAGACAAAAAGGGAGAAGATAGTCTCACATCAACTAGGGATATCAACGGGCTATGGAGATGCCCATCAATAGATATCAATGTGAGTGAGTAGGGATTGCCATGCAACGGATGCACTAGAGCTATAAGTATATGAAAGATCAACAAAAGAAACTAAGTGGGTGTGCATCCAACATGCTTGCTCATGAAGACCTAGGACATTTTGAGGAAGCCCGTCATTGGAATATACAAGCCAAGTTCTATAATGAAAAAATCCCACTAGTATATGAAAGTGACAGAATGAGAGACTCTCTATCATGAATATCATGGTGCTACATTGAAGCACAAGTGTGGTAAAGGATAGTAACATTGTCCCTTCTCTCTTTTTCTCTCATTTTTTTATTTGGGCCTTTTCTCTCTTTTTTATGGCCACTTTTATTTCTCTTTTTCTATTTTTCGTCCGGAGTCTCATCCCGACTTGTGGGGGAATCATAGTCTCCATCATCCTTTCCTCACTGGGACAATGCTCTAATAATGATGATCATCACACTTTTATTTTCTTACAACTCAAGAATTACAACTCGATACTTAGAACAAGATATGACTCTATATGAATGCCTCCGGCGGTGTACCGGGATATGCAATGAATCAAGAGTGACATGTATGAAATAATTATGAATGGTGGCTTTGCCACAAATACGATGTCAACTACAAGATCATGCTAAGAAATATGGCAATGATGGAGTGCGCCATAATAAATGGAATGGTGGAAAGTTGCATGGCAATATATCTCGGAATGGCTATGGAAATGCTATAATAGGTAGGTATGGTGGCTCTTTTGAGGAAGGTATATGGTGGGTGTATGATACCGACAAAAGGTGCGCGGTATTAGAGAGGCTAGCAATGGTTGAAGGGTGAGAGTGCGTATGATCCATGGACTCAACATTAGTCATAAAGAACTCATATACTTATTGCAAAAATCTACAAGTTATCAAAACAAAGTATTACGCGCATGCTCCTGGGGGGATAGATTGGTAGGAAAAGACCATCGCTCATCCTCGACTGCCACTCCTGAGGAAGACTATCAAAAAATAAATCATGCTCTGACTTCATCACATAACGGTTCACCATACGTGCATGCTACGGGAATCACAAACTTTAACACAAGTGTTTCTCAAGTTCACAACTACTCAACTAGCATGACTCTAATATCACCATCTCCATATCTCAAAGCAATTATCAAGCATCAAACTTCTCATAGCATTCAACACACTCATAAGAAAGTTTTTACTATTCTTGGGTACCAAGCATATTAGGATTATTTAAGCAAATTACCATGCTATTTAAGACTCTCAAAATAATCTAAGTGAAGAATGATAGACCAATATTTTCTATAAAACAAATCCACCACCGTGCTCTAAAAGATATAAGTGAAGTACTAGAGCAAAACTATATAACTCAAAAGATATAAGTGAAGCACATAGAGTATTCTAACAAATTCCAAATCATATATGTCTCTCTTAAAAGGTGTGTACAGCAAGGATGATTGTGGTAAACTAAAAAGCAAAGACTCAAATCATACAAGACGCTCCAAGGAAAACACATATCATGTGGTGAATAAAAATATAGCTCCAAGTAAAGTTACCGATAGAAGTAGACGAAAGAGGGGATGCCTTCCAGGGCATCCCCAAGCTTTGGCTTTTAGGTGTCCTTAGATTATCTTGGGGGTGCCATGGGCATCCCCAAGCTTAGGCTCTTGCAACTCCTTGTTCCGTAATCCATCAAATCCTTACCCAAAACTTGAAAACTTCACAACACAAAACTTAAAGTAGAAAATCTCGTGAGCTCCGTTAGCGAAAGAAAACAAAAGACCACTTCAAGGTACTGTAATGAACTCATTATTTATTGATATTGGTGTTAAACCTACTGTATTCTGACTTCTCTATGGTTTATAAACTATTTTACTAGCCATAGATTCATCAAAATAAGCAAACAACACACGAAAAACAGAATCTGTCAAAAACAGAATAGTCTGTAGTAATATGTAGCTAGCGCAAGATCTGGAACCCCAAAAATTCTAAAATAAATTGTTGAACGTGAGGAATTGATCTATTAATCATGTGCAAAAAGAAGTAACTAAATAGCTGTAACACCCCGTATGTAACCTTCCATATTTGTATTCCAACTCTTGCCTTTTCCGGCACTAAGTTATGATATTTCCTCGTTGTCAGGTTTTTGCCTTCGTGTTGTTTAGTATTTGTCATGCATCTCATATCATGTCATCATGTGCATCGCATTTGCATATGTATTCGTCTCATGCATCCGAGCATTTTCCCCGTTGTCCGTTTTGCATTCCGGCACTCCTATGTCCTCCGGTGTCCCTTTCTACCTCTTTTCGTGCGCGGGTGTTAAACGTTTTCGGATAGGACCTAGACTTGCCAAGCGGCCTTGGTTTACTACCAGTAGATCGCTTGTCAAGTTTTGTGCCATTTGGACTTCGTTTGATACTCCAATGGTTAACCGAGGAACCGAAAAAGGCCTCGTGTGTGTTGCAGCCCAACACCTCTCCAAAGTGGCCCAAAACCCACCTAAACCCCCTCCATCATCTAGGTCGTTCGATCACGATTGCGTGGCCGCAAACCGTGCTCAATATGGAGCCTCCTAGCTCACTCTACCTATAAATATAGCCTCTCCCCTGAAATCTCAGATCTCTTCCTCCCAAACCCTAAAAAACTCCGCTCCCCTAGCCGCCAGACGTGTCCGATTGGGCCGGACACGTCCGCCCTGCTCCCCCCGGCAAACCAAAGCATGCCACGTGTCCCACCAGCGCTCGCCGCCACCGCGACCCGCCGAAGCCCGCGGCCGGCCCTCCCCGCCGCCCGACCGGGCCGCGCCCCGCCCGCGCCCCGACGCCGTCTTCCTCCTTGCCACGCCTTCTTCCCGCCGTCCGGCACCGCTGCGCCGCCGCGGACACCTCGCCGGCCACTGCCGCCTCTCCCTGTCGCCGCCAACCCGACCCCGCTGCCTCGCTCCGACGCCGGCAGCCGCGCCCAGCGCCGCGTCCCTCGTCGTCCGGCGCCACCTCGCCGCACCACCGCCTCCTCACCGCCCCGGCAAGCTCCGGTCGGACTCCGGCGACCTCGTCGAACTCCGGCGAGCACCTCAAAACGCGTGCCGATCTGGATCTGGATTTGAGGGTTGACTTTTTCCCTAACCCTAGTAATTTTGTGCATTTCTCATCGCATCATAACTCTGCAACCGTGGCTCCGTTTCGGGCGTGTAGCATATCAAATTGTTCGTCTCGACGAGTACTTCATTTCATCTCATTGCACCATGTCCATTTGGGCTCATCTTGATGCCCTAAATGTTGTTGCAAGAGTGCTAGTTTATAATACTTTCAGATTCTTAGCAGTAATTGGACTTTTGTCATTTTTGCCATGATTGATATGTGCCTCCTATGAACTTGAGCCCTACATGAGTTTTTAATTATGCCATGCCATCTTTACAGGGGTGTTTTCCATGTATTTTTGTGATCTCTGTGGTGACTAGCACAAGCATGCAAAGTAGCCCTCATAATGTTGCTGTATTCATGTTGCTACAGAGTGATCGATGCCTCTTTTGAGCATGATCAGTAAGGATGTTTTGTAGATATTGTGGTGCTCTATCCATTCATGTCTTTGTTTGCATTTATGGAGCACCCTAGCTTGACTCAATTGAGCTCTACTTTTGCTATAAAATGTTCCTGGCAGAATGTTTACCTGTTAAGCATTTTTGCCAATGTTGTTGTAGTTGATCCATGCATGTTATGTTGTTGTTCTTGCCATGCTTAGCTTCTATGCCATGTCTACTTGCTGGGTGTATGCTTAATTTGTCATGCAATGCCTTGTGGTGAGTGCATGGAGCTCATAAACATGCCTACTTAATATATGTTTTGCCATGTTCCAGTTTTCTACTAAGTCTGAATTTGTTAACGATAATTGCTATGTTCACATGGTTGCCATTGTATTTTCTGATCCCTTTTGGCTTATGGTCAGTAAGGGACTTTTGTTGTATGCTTTGAGTAGCTTCATACCATGCCTTTCTTTGCCATGATATGTTCCTGTAGATTGTTGTTTTCTTGCTCTAAACATTGCTTACTGATGTTAAATTCCTGACTTGATGTTATTTTCACTAAGTCTGTAACCTGTTATCTTTTGCACTTTTGCCATGCTTGTTTGAACCTGCTATTGAGTGAATTAGCCGTAGCTCAGTGTTCATCTTTTGTCAAGCATCTTGAGTGGATCCCTGCTATGTAGTTTCTTGCTATGTTAGAGTGCAGTAGCTTGTTGTTCTTGATGCATTTAGATGGCCTTGTGTTGTTAATCGCAGATCGATGCCATATTTCTTTTGCTTGTCATTTGCAAACCGTGCATCCGATTCTGGTGATCTTTATATCGATTTCGACCGAAATCAACTCCTCTTGCACGTGGTTGATCGTGTCTCCCTTTGCTTGTGTTCTTGCTTTGGGTAGAGCCGGGAGACGAGTACGTGATCGAGGAACCCGTTGAGTACGCTTACGAGGATCAAGCTAACGTCAACTCGGATAACTTTGCAGGCAAGATGACCATACCCACTAAATCACTTCTATCTTTGCTTGCTAGATGCTCGCTCTTTTGCTATGCCTACGCTATGATACCTACCACTTGCTTATCATGCCTCCCATATTGCCATGTCAAACCTCTAACCCTCCTTGTCCTAGCAAATCGTTGTTTGGCTATGTTACCGCTTTGCTCAGCCCCTCTTATAGCGTTGCTAGTTGCAGGTGAAGATTGGAGTTTGTTCCTTGTTGGAACATGTTTATTGTTGGGATATCATTATTATATTTTGTCTATCTTAATGCATCTATACACTTGGTAAAGGGTGGGAGGCTCGACCTTATGCCTGGTGTTTTGTTCAACTCTTGCCGCCCTAGTTTCCATCATGCCGGTGTTATGTTCCTTCATTTTGCGGTCCTTACACGGTTGGGTTATAATGGGAACCCCTTGACAGTTCGCCTTGAATAAAACTCCTCCAGCAATGCCCAACATTGGTTTTACCATTTGCCACCTAGCCTTTTTCCCTTGGGTTTCCGGAGCCCGAGGGTCATCTTTATTTAACCCCCCCCCCCCCGGGGCTAGTGCCCCTCTGAGTATTGGTCCAAACTAGAGCCCCTTGCAGCGCCACCTCGGGGAAACTCGAGGGCTGGTTTTAGTTGTATGGATTGCTTATCCGGTGTGCCCTGAGAATGAGATATGTGCAGCTCCTATCGGGATTTGTCAGCACATTCGGGTGGCTTTGCTGGACTTGTTTTACCATTGTCGAGATGTCTTGTAACCGGGATTCCGAGTCTGATCAGATTGTCTTGGGAGAAGGAATATCCTTTGTTGATCGTGAGAGCTTGTGATGGGCTAAGTTGGGACTCCCCTGTAGAGATTTGATCTTTCGAAAGCCGTGCCCGTGGTTATGGGCAGATGGGAATTTGTTAATGTCCAGTTGTAGATAACCTGAAACTTAACTTAATTAAAATGAATAAACAGAGTGTGTGGCCGTCATGGTCTCTTTTCGGCGGAGTCCGGGAAGAGAACATGGTCTCATGTTATGCTTGAACGTAGGTTGCTCTAGGATCACTTCTTGATCATAGTTGCTCGGCCGTGCCTTTGCCTTCTCTTCTCGCTCTCATTTGCGTATGTTAGCCACCATATATGCTAGTGCTTGTTGCAGCTCCACCTCATACCTTCTACCCTTCCTATAAGCTTAAATAGTCTTGACCGCGAGGGTGTGAGATTGCTGAGTCCCCGTGGCTCACAGATTCCTTCCAAAACCAGATGCAGGGACCGATGATACCGCTCTAGGAGATTCGAATGAGCTCAAGTGGGAGTTCGATGAGGACCCAGGACGGTACTACGCTTCCTTTCCATACGATCAGTAGTGGTGCCCATTTGGGGCGATCGGGGACTTTGTTGGATTTGGGGTTGTTCTTTATTTTTGTTCCGTAGTCAGACCATGATTGTATCTAGATGAATGTAATGATATTTATGCTATTGTGTGATGTAGCAAGTGTAAGCCAACTATGTATCTCTTTTCCTTATTCATTACATGGGTTGTGTGAAGATTACCCCCCTTGCGACATTGCTTACAACGCGGTTATGCCTCTAAGTCGTGCTTCGACACGTGGGAGATATAGCCGCATCATGGGCGTTACAAGTTGGTAATCAGAGCCTTCCCCGACTTAGGAGCCCCCTGCTTGATCGAATAGCTGGCGTTGTTGAGTCTAGAAAAATGTTTTGAGTCATTTAGGATTATATATATCAGAGAGTAGGATTATTTTTACTCCTCAGTCCCTTCGTCGCTCTGGTGAGGCATCCTAACATAGAGTTTTGACTCTTCTCTTCTCAAATTTCACTAAAAAAAATTTTAGGATCATGCGGGTATCTTGGAATCATTTCGATGGTTTTGTGACGACAACATTGTTCTTGGTTCCTCCTGACATTTAGGGGTTGTGGCAGTGTCCCAGGGAGTTGAGCTCCAAGGTGTTGTCGTCACAATTTTATCGTTACAATTCAGGAATACCTGAGTGTCGGCGTTTTGGGAACGGGGGTCCCCAGACTTGCCTGCCAGCGGCCTGCGGCATGGCTCAAAGGGGGGGGCAGTGCGGCCCATCTTCACCAACACAAACTCAAGGCCCTCGCGAGGGGCCAAGCCTCGCGGGGCGGATGACACGGAGCTTCCTCAGGCACGGCCTCGTCAGGCTGGCTCACGAGGAGGCGGAGAGATCAAGGCGGGGTACCTCATGAGGTGCCCGTGACGCAAGCCATGACGACTCAGGGCGCCAGGCGGGTGCCAGCCCGTGCAGCGTCCTTCTTTCCTCTTTGGTGCAAAGGGGGCAAGCGCAACCGCGGAGTACCGAGGCGTCAGGCAAAGGTTGCCATTTCAGTGCAACGAGACCAAGACCAGGAGGACTACGAGACGGAGGTCACCGTGGAGCCCAAGACGACGTCATCACCAGAGCTTTGCGCAGGCGAAGACTACTTTTGTCAGGATAGTTGATACTTGTTGTCCCCCTTCAAATTAGCCCGCCATTGTTGGCTCCCTTCCCGCTCAATATTTGGGGAGAGGACCAGGGCCACTATAAATAGGACCGGCCACCCACGTAGCAAAGGGTTCGGCTCAGTCTCCTCCAAGGGCTCGACAAGTAGAGAGGTGGTAAGAAGAGAGAGAGAAAGGTGGTTGAACTCCTCCCAGCAGTTCATCGCCCCAGCCAAGAAAAGACCCTCGCGAGGCTGTTCTTCCTTGTACTGTTCATCATCATCAGCCCAAGAGGCAATCCACCACACCACACACTGGAGTAGGGTATTACACCACAACGGTGGCCCGAACCAGTATAAACCCTATGTCCCTTGTGTTGTTGTTTTCATAGCTTTGATCCTAGCGTGGCGGAGGGGTGCAGGAAGGTAGGAGGCGAAATCTCCGCGCGCACCCCAGAGTTCAAACCTCAAGGGTCTGCCGGAACCCGAAATCCGACACTGAGTTTCGCCGACATCAAAAATCTCTTTTATGCAGTTGTTGGTGAGATAACCTCGACACCACCCAGTACTGGGGCGGGAGTTCGGGAGTATAGCCATAACTCGTATAACGGATGCTTTTCGAAGGTTTAGGTAGATCATTTCCGAAGGTTTCTTGGTTATGTGTTGAAGGATGGATACAGCTGGATGTAGGATTTGCTAGCTTTGGGTGAAATATTATGCTTCCCCTATATCCCCAACACCTAATTGCATAACCGGGAAAATTTCGAGAGTTTCATATGTGGGAATTCATGTAGCTCTAGAATTTCTTCCGCAAATATTTGGTTTGTGATTGGGTAATCCTCACCAAGTATTTGTTCATGTCCGTTCCTTGTTGTTTTATTCATCTACCTCTATCTAAGTGGTTTCTCAATTTATGGAAGTGTGACCATTTCAATTGGAATGCATTCGTTCATTTTGTTTGGATGTTAAGACTATATGTTGCAATTTCGATCCATTTGATTTAGCTTGAATATATGTCTGTCAAGATGCTAACGGATGTCACCCTCTTTAGTATGGCTCCTCCAACGCGTCAGAATCCTGAACCGCCGCCACCACCTCCACCTACGGAGGCATGGCAAGCTGTGATGGCCGCTACCAATGCCAACACGCAGCTGATCATGCAACTCTTGCAAGAGCGTAGCCAAGGGAATCAAGGCCATGGCAACAATCAGAATCAATTTGCTACAGTCAACCAGTTCCTCGCTAACCAGCCAAAGACCTTCAGCAACTATGTCGAGGCAACAGATGCTGATGATTGGCTCATGGATATCTGCAAGCATTTCGAGTGTAGCAACGTCAGGCCTGAGGACTTTGTCAAGTTTGCCTCATTCCAACTCAAAGACCAAGCTCCAGAATGGTTTCAGCAATACAAAGATTCCAGAGGAGGTCGTGTGATTACCTGGCATGAATTCTATCAAGACTTCAAAGCTCACCACATTCCTCAAAGTGTTGTTGAGAGCAAGCGTGAGGAGTTCCGCAACCTGAAGCAAGGCAGCTTGTTTGTTTACCAGTATAACATCATGTTCCAGAAGCTCGCTCATTTCACTAAGCAAGACGTCCCTGACGAGAAGAGCATGATTTATCAGTTTAGAGGTGGCCTCAGGGAAGATCTCCAACTAGCTCTCATGCTTTTTGAGCCGTAGAAGTACAACGAGTTTTACAACATGGCACTGAAACAAGAGACTGCTCAACTCAAGTGCGATGCTTCCAAGAAACGAGTTAGGCATGCAACTCCTTCCTCAACTCAAGTGGCAACTAAGCAGGAAAAGTATTGGTTGCCTCCTCCTCCTCCGTTCCGTCAGCCTTATCAGCAGAAGAGCAAATGTGGCAATGGATCTTCCCACCCCCCCCACCCAGGCTTTCAGAACAAGACTTCGTCTCAAGCTCCAAGATCAAGTGCTCCGTATCACCGTCCGCATTCAGAGGTCACGTGCAACAAGTGTCAGCAGAAGGGTCACTATGCCAACAAATGTTTCAATCAGAGGTGTCTTCCTCCTCCTCCTCCTGTGAGGTCTGCTAGTACTGAAGTGGTCAAACATAACCCCAAGTTTGCAAAGGTCAACATGGTGAACGCAGCTCAGGCAGAGGACTCGTCAGAAGTTATCATGGGTAACCTTCCTGTTAACGATATTCCTGCAAAAGTTCTTTTTGACACTGGTGCATCACATTGTTTCACCTTGAGACCTTTTGCATCTAAGCATGATTTGGTTACTCAAGTTTTGCCGAGACCTTTGGCTATTGTTTCTCCGGCACGACAAATGACTTCTCGAGTTTTCATTCCGGATGTATCTATCACGTTGGGCGACTATAAGTTCCTGTCTTCTCCTAACGTTCTAGGCGACTCGGATATTGATCTTATTCTCGGAATGGACTGGCTTTCTAAGCACAAGGCTCAGCTTGATTGTGCTGCCAGGCAGATTCAATTGACACATTCG
Organism: Triticum urartu; assembly: GCF_003073215.2. Lineage (NCBI taxonomy): Eukaryota > Viridiplantae > Streptophyta > Magnoliopsida > Poales > Poaceae > Triticum > Triticum urartu. The sequence continues at coordinate 351,684,801 of NC_053026.1, forward strand.
TCTGAGGATGTAATCGTATTTGCCGCTCATGATGATACCATCTGACTGTTTTCTCTCAATGAGAAGGGCGAGCTGGATGCCATCTCTCAGAATCCAGTCGTTTGCGAATATCAAGACGTCTTTCCAGAAGAGCTTCCAGGAATGCCTCCTCACTGGCCAGTTGAATTCGTCATCGATCTTGAGCCTGGCACGGAATGTTTGCAAACGTCCTTACAAGCTTGGACCTGAAGAGTTGAAGGAGCTAAAGAAGCAACTCGATATTCAAGAGCATATGGGTCTCATCCGACCAAGTTCTTCTCCATGGGGTTGCAGTGTTCTTTTCGTCAAGAAGAAGGATGGAACGGACCGACTTTGTGTCGACTACCGTCCATTGAACAAGAAGACCATAAAGAACAAGTACCCACTTCCCAACATCAACGAGCTTTTCGAACAACTCAAAGGTGCTACAGTATTCTCCAAGCTTGATCTCCGTATGGGCTATCATCAGATTCGCATTCGTGAAGAAGATATCCCCAAGACAGCATTCAGAACAAGCTATGGTTCATATGAATACATTGTCATGTCTTCCGGCCTCGTTAATGCCCCTCCAAAATTCTCTCGCATGATGAACTTCATCTTCAACGCCTACACAAATGACTTCGTCTTGGTCTACCTCGATGACATTTTGGTCTTTTCCAAGAACAAGGAGGATCATGCCAAGCACTTGAGATTGGTGCTGGACACACTCAGAGAACATCAGTTCTATGCGAAGTTTTCAAAGTGCGAGTTTTGGCTCGATGAGGTTCTCTACCTTGGACATATCTTCTCTGCCAAGGGCAGAGCTGTGAATCCTAAGAAGGTGTCTGCAATTGTGAATTGGGAACCGCCTCAGAATGTGAAGCAACTCTGCAACTTCCTTGGGCTCGCAAGTTATTGTCGAAGGTTCGTTGAGAATTTCTCTAAGATCGGGAAGCCTCTTTCCAACCTCCTGCAGAAGCATGTGAAGTATGTTTGGTCGCCTGAATGTGACATCGCTTTCAACACCCTGAAAGAGAAGTTAGTCATTGCTCCAGTTCTGACTCCTCCTGATGAATCCAAACCGTTCGAGGTCTTCTGTGATGCTTCCCGTCAAGGTCTTTGTGCAATATTGATGCAAGAGAAGAAAGTTGTGGCCTATACCTCTCGCCAGTTGAAGCCCAACGAAAAGAACTACCCCACTCATGACCTCGAGTTGGCAGCAGTTGTCCATGATCTTTTAACATGGAGACATCTCTTATTGGGAAGGAAAGTGGACATCTTCACTGATCACAAGAGTCTCAAGTACATCTTCACTCAGCCCAACCTCAACCTCAGGCAGACTCGTTGGGTTGAATTGATTCAAGAGAATAATCCGAGTATCGAATATACTCCAGGCAAGGCCAATGTAATTGCTGACGCATTGAGCAGGAAGGCTTACTGCAACAGTTTGATTCTCAAGCCTTACCAACCAGAGCTTTGTGAAGCTTTCCACAAACTTAATTTTCAAGTTGTTCCTCAAGGATTTCTAGCCAACCTCCAAGTCTGTCATACTTTGGAAGATCAGATTTGCGAGGCTCAACTTCTTGATGCTATGGTGAAGAAGGTGAAGATTGTGATTGCCAAGAGTCAACCCAAGTACAAGTGCTATCGTCTTGATGACAAGGATACTCTATTCTTCGAGGATCACGTTATTGTGCCTAAGGGTGACCTTTGTAAAGTCATTGTGAACGAGGCTCATAATTCACTCCTCCCTATTCACCCTGGAAGTACAAAGATGTACCAAGACCTCAAGCAGTCGTATTGGTGGACTCGAATAAAGCGAGAAATTGCTCAGTTCGTAAATGAATGTGATGTCTGCAGAAGAGTGAAAGCAGAACACCAACGACCAGCTGGTCTCCTCCAACCTCTTGCCATCCCAGAATGGAAGTTTGACCATATTGATATGGACTTCGAGACTGGATTTCCAAAGTCCAAGCGTGGCAATGATGCTATCTTTGTTGTCATCGACAAGCTCACTAAAGTGGCTCATTTTCTTCCTATCAAAGAATCTATCACAGCAGCTCAGTTGGCAGAGCTATATACCTCCAGGATTGTCTCTCTGCACAGCATTCCGCAGTTGATATCTTCAGATCGTGGCAACATCTTCACTTCTATGTTTTGGGATTCTTTTCAAAAGGCCATGGGCACCAACATTCACTTCAGCACAGCTTTTCATCCTCAAACCAGTGGCCAAGTCGAGCGAGTCAATCAGATTCTTGAAGATATGCTCAGGGAATGTGTCATTTCTTTCGGTATGAAGTGGGAAGATTGTCTTCCATATGCCGAGTTGTCCTACAACAACAGCTTCCAAGCGAGTTCAGGCAAGGCCCCATTCGAGATTCTCTATGGCAAGAAGCGCCGTACTCCTCTTAACTGGTCAGAGACTGGTGAACGTCAACTTCTTGGCAATGAGTTGATCACAGAGGCTGAAGAAATGTGCAAAGTCATGCCACAAGAGTTACTATGATAGCAAGCATCGTGACTTGGCTTTCGAGATCGGAGACCATGTCTACCTCCGCGTCTCTCCAATGAAAGGTACTCGTCGCTTCGGTATCAAAGGGAAGCATGCCCCTAGATATGTGGGTCATTTCCAGATCATCAGCAAAAGAGGCGATCTCTCCTATCAACTTGAGCTTCCGTCCAACTTTGCAAACGTGCACGACGTGTTTCATGTCTCTCAACTCCGCAAGTGTTTCAAGACTCCTGATCGCACCATCAACTTTCAAGAGATTGATCTCCAAGAAGACCTCACTTATCATGAGCACCCCATTGCTATTCTTGAAGAAACTCAGCGCAAGACTCGAAACAAGTCTATCAAATTCTTGGAAGTCAAGTGGTCACATCATTCCAACCGTGAAGCCACCTGGGAACGCGAGGACCACCTCCGTTCTGAGTACCCGGAGTTTTTTCCAGTCCTAGATCTCGGGACGAGATCCTTTCGTAGTGGTGCAGTGTTGTAACACCCCGTATGTAACCTGCCATATTTGTATTCCAACTCTTGCCTTTTCCGGCACTAAGTTATGATATTGCCTCGTTGTGGAGTTTTTGTCTTCGTGTTGTTTGGTCTTTGTCATGCATCTCATATCATGTCATCATGTGCATCGCATTTGCATACGTGTTCGTCTCATGCATCTGAGCATTTTCCCCCTTGTCCGTTTTGCATTCCGGCGCTCCTATGTCCTCCGGTGTCCCTTTCTACCTCTTTTCGTGTGCGGGTGTTAAACATTTTCGGATTGGACCGAGACTTGCCAAGTAGCCTTGGTTTACTACCGGTAGACCGCCTGTCAAGTTTCGTGCCATTTGGACTTCGTTTGATACTCCAACGGTTAACCGAGGAACCGAAAAGGCCTCGTGTGTGTTGCAGCCCAACACCTCTCCAAAGCAGCCCAAAACCCACCTAAACCCCCTCCATCACCTAGGCTGTTCGATCACGATCGCGTGGCCGCAAGCCGTGCTCAATTTGGAGCCTCCTAGCTCCCTCTACCTATAAATATAGCCTCTCCCCTGAAATCTCGGATCTCTTCCTCCCAAACCCTAAAAAAATCCGCTCCCCTCGCCGCCGGACGTGTCCGATCGGGCCGGACACGTCCGCCCCGCTCCCCCCGGCGAACTAGAGCACGCCACGTGTCCCACCGGCGCCCGCCGCCGTGGCCCACCGAAGCCCGCGGCCCGCCCTCCCCGCCGCCCGACCGGGCCGCGCCCCGCCCGCGCCCCGACGCCGTCTTCCTCCTTGCCGCGCCTTCTTCCCGCTGTCCGGCACCGCCGTGCCGCTGCGGACACCTCGTCGGCCATCGTAGCCTCGCCCGGTTGCCGCCGACCCGACCCCGCCACCTCGCTCCGACGACGGCAGCCGTGCCCATCACCGCGTCCCTCGTTGTCCGGCGCCACCTCGCCGCACCACCGCCTCCTCACCGCCCCGGTAAGCTCCGGTCATACTACGGCGACCTCGACAAACTCCGGCGAGCACCTCAAAACGCGTGCTGATCTGGATCTGGATCTGAGGGTTGACTTTTGCCCTAACCCTAGTAATTTTGTGCATTTCTCATTGCATCATAACTCTGCAACCATGGTTCCATTTCAGGCGTGTAGCATATCAAATTGTTCGTCTCGACGAGTACTTCATTTCATCTCATTGCATCATGTCTATTTGAGCTCATCTTGATGCCCTAAATGTTGTTGCAAGAGTGCTAGTTTATAATAGTTTCAGATTCTTATCAGTAATTGGACTTTTGTCATTTTTGCCATGATTGATGTGTGCCTCCTATGAACTTGAGCCCTACATGAGTATTGAAGTATGCCATGCCATCTTTACAGGGGTGTTTTCCATGTATTTTTGTGATCTCTGTGGTGACTAGCACAAGCATGCAAGGTAGCCCTCATAATGTTGCTGATTTGAGGGACAGAAATCTTCAAAGTCATTTTCCTGATTATATTTTTAGGCCATGTGTTCATGTTGCTACAGAGTGATCCATGCCTCTTTTGAGCATGACGAGTAAGGATATTTTGTAGATATTGTGGTGCTCTATCCATCAATGTCTTTGTTTGCACATATGGAGCACCCTAGCTTGACTCAATCGAGCTCTACTTTTGCTATAAAATGTTCCTGGCAAAATGTTTACGTGTTAAGCATTTTTGCCGATGTTGTTGTAGTTGATCCGTGCATGCTATGTTGTTGTTCTTGCCATCTTTAGCTTCTATGCCATGTCTACTTGCTGGGTGTATGCTTAATTTGTCATGCAATGCCTTGTGGTGAGTGCATGGAGCTCGTAAACATGCCTACTTAATATCTGTTTTGCCATGTTCCAGTTTTCTACTAAGTCTGAATCTGTTAACGATAATTGCTATGTTCATATGGTTGCCATTGTATTTTCTGATCCCTATTGGCTTATGGTCAGCAAGGGACTTTTGTTGTATGCTTTGAGTAGCTTCATGAGATATCTTTCTTTGCCATGATATGTTCCTGTAGCATGTTGTTATCTTGCCCTAAACATTGCTTCCTGATGTTAAATTCCTGACTTGGTGTTATTTTCACTAAGTCTGTAACCTGTTATCTTTTGCAATTTTGCCATGCTTGTTTGAACCTGCTATTGAGTAAATTAGCCATAGCTCAGTGTTCATCTTTTGTCAAGCATCTTGAGTGGATCCCTGCCATGTATTTTGTTGCTATGTTAGAGTGCGGTAGCTTGTTGTTCTTGATGCATTTAGATGGCCTCGTGCTGTTAATCGCAGATCGGTGCCATATTTCTTTTGCTTGTCATTTGCAAACCGTGCATCCGATTCCGGTGATCTTTATAATGATTTCGACCGAAATCAACTCCTCTTGCACGTGGTTGATTGTGTCTCCCTTTGCTTGTGTTCTTGCTTTGGGTAGAGCCAAGATACGAGTACGTGATCGAGGAACCCGTTGAGTACGCTTACGAGGATCAAGCTAACGTCAACTCGGAGAACTTTGTAGGGAAGATGACCATACCCTCGAAATCACTTCTATCTTTGCTTGCCTATGCTACGATACCTACCACTTGCTTATCATGCCTCCCATATTGCCATGCCAAACCTCTAACCCTCCTTGTCCTAGCAAACCGTTGTTTGGCTATGTTACCGCTTTGCTCAGCCCCTCTTATAGCGTTGCTAGTTGCAAGTGAAGATTGGAGTTTGTTCCTTGTTGGAACATGTTTATTGTTGGGATGTCATTATTATATCTTGTCTATCTTAATGCATCTATACACTTGGTAAAGGGTGGAAGGCTCGACCTTATGCCTGGTGTTTTGTTCCACTCTTGCCGACCTAGTTTCCGTCATACCGGTGTTATGTTCCTTGATTTTGCGGTCCTTACATGGTTGGGTTATAATGGGAACCCCTTGACAGTTCGCCTTGAATAAAACTCCTCCAGCAATGCCCAACATTGGTTTTACCATTTGCCACCTAGCCTTTTTCCCTTGGGTTTCCGGAGCCCGAGGGTCATCTTTATTTAACCCCCCCCCCCCCGGGCCAGTGCTCCTCTGAGTGTTGGTCCAAACTAGAGCCCCTTGCAACGCCACCTCGGGGAAACTCGAGTGCTGGTTTGAGTTGTACGGATTGCTTATATGGTGTGCCCTGAGAATGAGATATGTGCAGCTCCTATCGGGATTTGTCGGCACATTCGGGTGGCTTTGCTAGAATTGTTTTACCATTGTCGAGATGTCTTGTAACCGGGATTCCGAGTCTGATCGGATTGTCTTGGGAGAAGGAATATCCTTCATTAACCGTGAGAGCTTGTGATGGGCTAAGTTGGGACTCCCCTGCATGGATTTGATCTTTCGAAAGCCGTGCCCGCGGTTATGGACAGATGGGAATTTTTAATGTCCGGTTTTAGATAACCTGAAACTTAACTTAATTAAAATGAACCAACAGAGCGTGTGGCCGTGATGGTCTCTTTTCGGTGGAGTCCAGGAAGAGAACATGGTCACGTGTTATGCTTGAACGTAGGTTGCTCTAGGATCACATCTTGATCATAGTTGCTCGACCATGCCTTTGCCTTCTCTTCTCGCTTTCATTTGCGTATGTTAGCCACCATATATGCTAGTGCTTGTTGCAGCTCCACCTCATACCTTCTACCCTTCCTATAAGCTTAAATAGTCTTGATCGCGAGGGTGTGAGATTGCTGAGTCCCTGTGGCTCACAGATTCCTTCCAAAACCAGATGCAGGGACCGATGATACCGCTCTAGGAGATTCAACTGAGCTCAAGTGGGAGTTCGATGAGGACTTAGGACGATACTACGTTTCCTCTCCAGACGATCAGTAGTGGTGCCCAGTTGGGGCGATCGGGGACTTTGTTGCATTTGGGGTTGTTCTTTATTTTGGTTCCGTAGTCGGACCATGATTCTATCTGGATGAAGGTAATGATATTTATGCTATTGTGTGACGTGGCGAGTGTAAGCCAACTATGTATCTCTTTTCCTTATTCATTACATGGGTTGTGTGAAGATTACCCCACTTGCTACATTGCTTACAATGCGGTTATGCCTCTAAGTCGTGCTTCGACACGTGGGAGATATAGCCACATCGTGGGTGTTACAATAGCACTTTCCAAATAAAAATGGCAACAGTTCTCGGGAGCGCTAAAGTTTCTGTTTTTTACAGCAAGATATCAAGACTTTCCCCTAGTCTTCCCAACGGTTCTACTTGGCACAAACACTAATTAAACACAAAAAACACAACCAAAAACGAGGCTAGGTAAATTATTTATTACTAAATAGGAAGAAAAATCAAGGAATAAAAATAAAATTGGGTTGCCTCCCAACAAGCGCTATCGTTTAACGCCCCTAGCTAGGCATAAAAAGCAAGGATAGATCTAGGTATTGCCATCTTTGGTAGGCAGTTCTTCAATGAGCCATCTACCATCCTTAGGGATTTCTTTCTTTTTATTGATTATCAAACTTATAGGCAGAAGATAGAAAAATTCATTTGTAAGAAATGGTTCCTTAATGATAGCAAAAAGATTAGGATGAATACTTATAGATTAGAGATCCGCAGTTTCCTTACTAGAGGATTCACCCTTATTTTCAGGAACATAAATAAGCTTGGCAATTTTAGTAGGACTTGGAGTATTCTTTACGGAAGAAAAGGCGGTTCCCAAGTCGGTAATAATACCCTCAAGTTTATCGATTCTAGTGGAATCCTGATTTATTTTCTCATTAACTATAGGTTCCTTTTCTTTAATATTTTTCAAAGTGACTCCTACTTTAGATCCATATTTAGTGATTCGTTTGTGGATCCTTTTATCCAAATTTTCAATTAACTCTACAGTAGCAACCTTATTTTCAATAATTTCAAGTCTTTGCATTACATGCTCCAAAGTTAACATATTTCCGTTAACCAAAAGAGGTGGTGAGCCAAACAAATCTAACATAGCATTATAAGAGTCAAAAGTATGGCTATCCAAGAAGTTCCCTCCGGTAATGGTATCAAGGATATATTTGTACCAAGGAGTAACACCTACGTAAAAATTGCGAAGAAGAACGGAAGTAGATTGCTTCCTAGTAGATCTATTTTGAGCATTGCAAATTCTATACCAAGCGTCTTTTAGATTTTCTCCCTCCCTTAGCTTAAAATTTAGAACTTTATTCTCAGGAGTCAACGGAGAAGATAGAGGGCTTTCCATAAAGACAAGCAAACGGCAAAGAGGCAAATAGAGAAAGAGAGGGAGGATAGAGATAGAGGGCGAATAAAACGGCAAGGGTGAAGTGGGGGGAGAGGAAAACGAGAGGCAATGGCATACAATGTAATGCGGGAGATAAGGGTTGTGATGGGTACTTGGTATGTTGACTTTTGCGTAGACTCCCCGGCAACGGCGCTAGAAATGGCTCGTTGTCGGGAGTCAAATCTTGACTTGCGCGAACCTCCCCGGCAACGGTGCCAGAAATTCTTCTTGCTACCTCTTGAGCACTGTGTTGGATTTCCTTGAAGAGGAAAGGATGATGCAGCAAAGTAGCATAAGTATTTCCCTCAGTTTTTGAGAACCAAGGTATCAATCCAGTAGGAGCCTGCGCGCGAAGTCCCTAATACCTGCACAAGACAAATAACTCCTCGCAACCAACGCGATAAGGGGTTCTCAATCCCTTCACGGTCACTTACGAGAGTGAGATCTGATAGATATGATAAGATAATATTTTTGGTATTTTTGTGATAAAGATGCAAAGTAAAATAAAAGCAAAGGAAATAACTAAGTATTGGAAGATTAATATGATGAAGATAGACCCGGGGGCCATAGGTTTCACTAGTGGCTTCTCTCAAGAGCATAAGTATTTTACGGTGGGTGAACAAATTACTGTTGAGCAATTGACAGAATTGAGCATAGTTATGAGAGTATCTAGGTATGATCATGTATATAGGCATCACGTCCGAGACAAGTAGACCGACTCCTGCCTGCATCTACTACTATTACTCCACTCATCGACCGCTATCCAGCATGCATCTAGAGTATTAAGTTCATGGAAATAGAGTAACGCCTTAAGCAAGATGACATGATGTAGAGGGATAAATTCATGCAATATGATAAAAACCCCATATTGTTATCCTCGATGGCAACAACACAAGACGTGCCTTGCTGCCCCTGCTGTCACTGGGAAAGGACACCGCAAGATTGGACCCAAAGCTAAGCACTTCTCCCATTGCAAGAAAGATCAATCTAGTAGGCCAAACCAAACTGATAATTCAAAGAGACTTGCAAAGATAACCAATCACACATAAAAGAATTCAGAGAAGATTCAAATATTATTCATAGATAATCTTGATCATAGACCCACAATTCATCGGTCTCAACAAACACACCGCAAAAAGAAGATTACATCGAATAGATCTCCACAAGAGAGGGGGAGAACTTTGTATTGAGATCCAAATAGAGAGAAGAAGCCATCTAGGTAATAACTATGGACCCGAAGGTCTGAGGTAAACTACTCACACTTCATCGGAGAGGCTATGGTGTTGATGTAGAAGCCCTCCGTGATGGATACCCCCTCTGGCGGAGCTCCGGAACAGGCCCCAAGATGGGACCTCGTGGATACAGAAGGTTACGGCAGTGGAATTAGGGTTTTGGCTCCGTATCTGATCGTTTGGGGGTACATAGGTATATATAGGAGGAAGGAGTACGTCGGTGGAGCAACAGGGGGCCCACGAGGGTGGAGGGCGTGCCTAGGGTGGGGGGGGGGGTAGGCGCGCCCCTACCTCGTGGCCTCCTCCTTTGTTTCTTGAAGTAGGGTCTAAGTCTCCTGGATCATGTTCAATGAGAAAATCACGTTCCCGAAGGTTTCATTCCATTTGGACTCCGTTTGATATTCCTTTTCTTCGAAACCCTAAAATAGGAAAAAACAGCAATTCTAGGCTGGGCCTCCGGTTAATACGTTAGTCCCAAAAATAATATAAAAGTGGATAATAAAGCCCAATAATGTCCAAAACAGTAGATAATATAGCATGGAGCAATCAAAAATTATAGATACGTTGGAGACGTATCACTGTGCTGCATTTCCAGGGACCAGGGGAAGGAGCTGCTAATTAACATACACAATGGGGACTGCGGGCACCACTCGTCCTCACGGACCATCATCGGCAAGGTATTCCGCAGTGGGTTCTACTGGCCCACTGCGGTCAACGACGCAGCTGAGCTGGTGAAGTCTTGCGAAGCCTGCCAGTTCCACACCAAGAAAATTCATCAGCCGGCTCAAGGCCTCCAGACCATTCCACTCACGTGGCCGTTCGCGATCTGGGGGCTGGACATATTGGGCCCGTACCCTAGAGTGCCTGGGGGCTACCATTACCTCTACGTCACCATCGACAAGTTCACCAAGTGGGCCGAAGTGGAAGCTGTCCGTACCATCCCAGCTGGCTCCACTGTCAAGTTCATCAAGGGCCTCGTGAGCCGCTTCGGGGTCCCCAACCGCATCATCACAGATAACGGCTCGTAGTTCACTAGTAACCTTTTCAAAACCTACTGTGCTAACCTTGGAACGCAGATCTGCTACGCTTTGGTGGCTCACCCCAGGAGCAATGGTCAGGCTGAACGCGCCAACGCGGAGGTCCTGAGAGGCCTCAAGACCAGGACCTTCAAGAAGAAGCTCGAGGCCTATGGCAGGGGCTGGCACGATGACCTCCAGTCCATGCTATGGTCTATCCGCACCACCGCCACCAAACCAAAGGGCGAGACCCCATTCTTCCTTGTCTACTGAGCTGAAGTAGTCCTTCCTCGCGAGGTTAGGCATCGCTCCGCATGGGTCCTAGCGTTCGATGAAACGCAGCAGGACGCCACGTGGGGGATGGACCTCGTGCTGTGGGAGGAATGTCGTCGCGAAGCTGCACTACGGGCGGCAAGGTACCAGCAGGCGCTATGGCGATAGCACTGCCGCAACATCTACTCCAGGACGCTCGAGGTGGGCGACCTCGTCCTGAGGCGGGTCCTCTCCAGGGAAGGGCTGCATAAGCTTTCACCCGTGTGGGACGGCCCGTCCAGGGTCATCCATGTCTCCAGGCCTGGCGCCGCACGCCGGGAGATGCAGGACGGGATACCTATCCAAAACGCCTGGAATATCCAGCACCTCAAGAGGTTCTACCCATGAAGCAAGGCCTAGAGCCTATGAAGAAAGGCCCAGAGCCTGTGAAGAAGGCCCGGTGCCTGTGAAGAATCGCCGCCCATGACACTCTCACGTAATAATGAGTGGGGTTGTACATGCCCCGGAGTCTCAGGAGCGCCGGCCTCAGGCCCTGGGGCTTCCTCCCATGCTTAGTGGCAGCACTTAGCTTCGCGCTGGTGAGAAGACTTGAAGATTAGATTAGGTGTCGGACGCAGCTTTTCATTTGCTTTCTGTAGTTGGCTCGCTTTTCCTTAATCGAAGTTTGCCTTTGGTGTTCCTTGCTGATTCGATTCCCTCGCCTCTTACCACATTTTCCGGCTCTGGTTCGCTCGTGTTCTCTCTGTCTCGCATACCTCGCGAGGGGGGCTAGGCAGGTGCCCTCGTGAGCATTTTTCTTCTCTCTGCCTCCTTGCGAGCCACCCTCATTCGAGCCCGAAAGCTGGCGCATCTCTCCTAATCCGTGCCCCATGGGTACCGCGATACAAGGCACCGGGTCAAGGCTTGGGTGAACGGCAAATCTCCTGGCAAAACTCCCTAATGAATTTTTTCGCAGTTCCTGAGCAATCGCAGACCACAAGGTCAAGATGGACACGAGGAAGTAAACGCCTCGTGAGGAGGAGGGCGCCCCGAATGCACCAGGCTAAGAAGGGAAAGGGGAACATAACAAAAGCGGCGCTCGCCCCTGCAGCAGCCGACGGGGGCAGGGCCTTGGCGACGTCCTGGGTCTAGTCGGACCCCTCCTCGCGCTTCACCGGTGCACTGCGACGAGACGACCCACTACCACCTTCGAAGTGGGCCCGACGGCGTGGTGGCTGATCAAGGCCGCCGCTTATGGAACTGTCGCCAAGGGAGGAGCCACCATAGCCAAACAAGGCGCGACCGGCGGGGGGCAGTTGTCGAGGTGGCGTGGGGAAGCGGAGACGCCCATGACCAATCAACCGCCACGCGTCAACCGAGGCCGCATGCTTTTAGGACCACGGCGCTCCGCGCTTGATCCTTTGGCTTCGCCTCGAGGCCAAGCCCGAGCACGCCTTGGGCCCGGGGGCTACTGTTGGCGTTCCGGGAATGGGGGGCCCTAGACTAGCCTGCCTGCGGCCCATGGCGTGGCTGTGCTGGCAGGTCTGTACGGCCCATCATCGTCAACAAGGCATTCAAGACCCTCGCGAGGGGCCAAACCTCGCGAGGCAGATGACTCAAGACCTCCTCAGGAGCGGCCTCACCAGGCTGCCTCGCGAGGAGCGAAGATATCAAGGTGGGACGAACCTCGCGAGGCTCTCGTGACGTGAGCCATGACGATCGACACCAGGCGGGTGCCTGGCGGGCGCCAGCACGCGCAGCGTCCTTGTTTCCTCTTTGGTGCTAAGGAGGCAAGCGCAGGCGCGAAGTACCCAGGCATCAGGCAAAGGTTTCCATATCGATGCAACAAGACCAAGACCAGAAGGATGACAGGACGGAGGTCACCATGGAGCCCAGGACGGCGTCACCACCAGAACCTTTGACAGGCGAAGACCACCTTTTGTCGGGATAGCTTGTACTAGCTGTCCCCTTTCAAATTGGCCGCCATTGTTGGCTCCCTTCCCGCTCAATATTTGGGGAGAGGACCAGGGCCTATATAAGTAGGACTAGCCACCACCAAAGGGGAGAGGGCCGATCTGATGAAAAGGGGGGAGACTGGATCGGATCAAAGGCCAACCCTTAGCCACACCAAGCACAAGAACACCTCAACCTCAGGAGGCTATTCTTCCCCTTGTACTGTTCATCATCAGCCGAAGAGAGAATCCACCACCACCGCACTTGAGTAGGGTATTACACCACATTGGTGGCCCGAACCAGTATAAACCTTGTGTCTTTGTGTTGTGAGTGCGTTGAGTTCGTTCGCGAGACCTTAGCGAGCTAGGGCGTAGATCGGTAGGAGGGAAAGAACTTCGTGCGCACCCCAGAGTTCGAACCTCAAGGGTTTGTCAAAACCCGTGATCCGACAATGTCCCACAAAGAATTTTGGGGGAGATGGTTTGCTAGAGCGAACCATGTGTGATTGATGTAGCAAGCAAAATGAAAGTCATTGCACACGGTCACAATTTTGGGAACCGTGTGTGATTGATGTACTACCTCCATCCTGGTTTATTGGTCCCCCGTTGTAATTTTTACCAAAATTTTGTGAAATATTTAACATACTCAGACATATATAATAAGCGTACATGTAGATAAGCATAGTTCAACCATAAGTAGTACATAGTTCAACAGTATTAAGATTCCTCAAGTGTACATATATAGTTCCATCCATCCCACATCTCATCTCACAGGTCGGCACGATCCTGAAGCTTCTCCAGGTACTCGGCATATGGGCCGTGCGCCACCCTGCGAGAATACTTCTGCTTGAAGGAGCCAACGGCCCGTCCTCTTGCATGCGCCAAAACACTTAGATACACGTTATGAAGCTTCTAGTTGCAAAGTGGGCATTCATAGCCGTCGTTCCAGGTCCTAATACGCCTGTTATGCATTCCCGCATAAAGCTCCCTCGGGATTTGCCTGTTGTAGCTCCTCTGGACATCTTCATCCTCGTTGTCCACATCGTCAGGATCAATGATTACATGCCGTGAAGTAGGATTAGGAATTTATGGCTATTTATTTATACATATCCAGAGATTATGGTATGATTTTTAAGCGCAGTTGTCTATCTACAGACCAATCTTGAAGAAAATAATGGCAAAAACATATGTAGGTCATTGAAAATCAATTTCCAAGCCCTGGCTAGGAATTATTAGCACGAGAAATGAACATGGTGTGTATCGCGTGTGTAATCGTGATGGTCTCTTCTCAGCGGAGTCCAGGAAGTGAACATGGTGTTGGAGTAATGCTTGACGTAGGTTGTTCTAGGATCACTTCTTGATCATAGTTCTTCGTTCGTGCTTTGCCTTCTCTTCTCGCTCTCTTTTGTGAACAGGTTAGCCACCATATATGCTAGTCGCTTGCTGCAGCTCCACATATTACTTTGCCTTACCTATAAGCTTAAATAGTCTTGATCGCGAGGGTGCGAGATTGCTGAGTCCTCGTGACTCACAGTTTACTTCCAAACCAAATGCAGGGACCGATGATACCGTTCCAGACGATGCGCTTGAGCTCAAGTGGGAGTTCGATGAAGACTCTCGCCGTTACTATGTGTATTTCCTAGATGATCAGTAGTGGTGCCTAGTTGGGGCGATCGGGGACCGTGTCGCATGTTGGGGTTGATCTTTTATTTTGGTACTGTAGTCGGACCATGAGTGTATTGGATGATTGTAATGTTATTCATGTATTTGTGTGACGTGGCGAGTGTAAGCCAACTATGTACCTTTACCCCTTTTATCTATTTACATGGGTTGTTGTGAAGATTACCTTACTTGCGACATTGCTTTCAATGCGGTTATGCCTCTAAGTCATGCTTCGGCACGTATGAGATATAGCCGCATCAAGGGCGTTACAAGTTGGTAATCAGAGCCTTCCCCAACCTTAGGAGCCCCCCCTGCTTGATCGAATAACTGGCATTGTTGAGTCTAGAAAAAATGTTTTGAGTCATTTAGGATTATATATATCGGAGAGTTAGGACTTCTTTTTACTCCCTAGTCCCTTCGTCGCTCTGGTAAGGCATCCTGACGTAGAGTTTTGACTCTTCTCTTCTCAAATTTCACCACTCCCTCCGATGAGGCGCTTCGGCGGCATCCTCATACACCGACGGCTTTGAGGACTGAGAGCGGCATCCAGGATGCAAGCGGAGAGAGAGGATTGTGTGTGCATAGCAAGGATGGGGGGTGCGGCTGTCGGTGTCAAAACCGGCGGATCTCGGGCAGGGGTCCCGAACTGTGCGTCTAAGGTCGATGGTAACAGGAGACAAGGGACACGATGTTTACCCAGGTTCGGGCCCTCTCTATGGAGGTAATAGCCTACGTCCTGCTTGATTTATATTGATGAATATGAGTATTACAAGAGTTGATCTACCTCGAGATCGTAATGGCTAAACCCTAGAGGTCTAGCGTGTATGGCTTTGATAATGAGTCTCCCCTATGCGGACTAAGTCCTCCGGTTTATATAGACATCGGGAGGATCTAGGGTTACACAAGGTCGGTTACAAAGAAAGGAATCTACATATTAGCTCGCCAAGCTTACCTTCCACGCCAAGGAGAGTCCCATCTGGACACGGGTATAGTCTTCGGTCTTCGTATCTTCATAGCCCATCAGTCCGGCCCATGGCTAACAGGCCGGACGCCCGAGGACCCCTTAGTCCAGGACTCCCTCAGTAGCCCTTGAACCTGGCTTTAATGATAAGGTGTTCGACACGCAGTGCTGTCTTCGGCATTGCAAGGCGGGTTCCTCCTTCCGAACACCAAAATAGTCTTCGGATGAACTGATCGTGTCCGGACCTGTAACACACACCACACACATCCGTAGAGAGAATATAATAATACATGAGTCTAATCTGCTGAGAACTTTTACAACATGACATCACGTCCATCCGATCATAATTTTGAACAATTTTTTTCATGCCGCTCCACGTTTCGAGACGCGGTTGCCATTGGCATGTCTTGTCAAAGGAGAGATTGTGTCCCCTTATTACAGGATTCTCATCAATACGGGCGTGGGTAACCCAACCGTGCCATTTTACACAACCCTTGGGAGCAGGCGAATTTTGAGGAAATGGGGTGGAGTTTTATATTCACTACCCTTATAAGGACATAAGATTCCCCCTTCTTCCCTACGCCTTCTTCTTGCCTTTCCACTCTTGAGCTTCAGCGCCCAAATTCTCATCAGTTCCCCACTCGAGAAAGCACTCAACCATGTCCGGATCTGGAGCTGGTGGCAAGTGGATGGCTTCTTCTGTCAAGAAGAAAGACATCAAGGAGCTTCGAGGGGCCGGATACCTGGCCAAGGAGATCGCTCACTGTCTCCCGGCCGAAGGACAGATCGTCCCTACCCCAGAGCCCAACGAGAGGGTTGTATTCCTTGCACACTTCGTCCGCGGGCTGGGATTCCCTCTCCACCCGTTTGTCCGCGGATTAATTTTTGACTACGGGCTAGACCTCCATTATCTAGCCCCCAACGTTGTCCTCAACATCTTGGCATTTATAGTCGTTTGCGAGGCCTTCCTCCGTATCCCGCCTCACATCGGCCTATGGCTAAAGACTTTTAATGTAAAGCCGAAGGTGGTGAGAGGCCAACAGGCAGAGTGCGGAGGTGCCATGGTGGGCAAGATGCCCAACATTAGATGGCCCGAAGGCTCCTTTGTGGAGACAGTGAAGGGATGGCAGTTGGGGTGGTTCTACATCACCGAGCGGCGCGACAGCAACTGGGCGGCGGCCCCCGAATTTCGATCCGGAGCTCCGCTGCGGCTCACCTCCTGGCAAGAGAAGGGCCTCGCCTGGGGCTCTTCGAGCGAGCTGACTGGGCTCCAGACGTGCGTTCAGAACATGATAACCAAGCAGATCAAACTTGTCAACGTGATCCAGGTTATGCTCATTCGCCGGATCCTTCCGTGCCAACGCCGGACATGCTATTTGTGGGAGTTCGATCCGGCCAAGCACCAGACGCTACTAGAGTTCTTCCGCAAAACGCACGAAGATATCTCGAAAGTGCTCTTTAAGGCCGGCAAGACACCACCACCCATGACCGAAGATCGCGGGCTCAGCTTAAAGCGCCAGGCCAATCTGGTAAGTTCTTTCATGTATTCAAGGTATAGCCTTTACTGGCATATTTTGGGGAGGAGTCTAAGCCTTCCTATCAATTTTCAGGCCTGGATCGACATAGCGGGGCGGATTAATTGTCCAGCTCCACTTCCCGAAGATGAGGAAACCCCACACCTAACGAAGATGCTATTTCCGGCGCCTTATGATGTGCCAGAGAAGAAAGCCAAGAAGACGGCCAAAGGGAGCAGGAGTGGCCTTTGCCGAAAGGGCGCTTCAGACATGTCATCCGAAGACGAGACTGACTCTTCGGTCGCCGAAGATGACGATGAGGAGGAAGAAGAAGACGGCTTCCCCCTGGAGGGGGGAAAGAAGAAAAGAGAGGCCTCCATGAATTTGGAGGTGAAGGCGCCCAAGAGGGGGAAGGGCTCCCTTGCGGATAACTCCGCATGGAATGTCGAAAGCAGTACAGAGCGAATGCCCCGGACCAAGCCTCGGGCTGCCTCGTAAGTACCAAAAACCCTACGCACCTCCCAATACCTGGCCTTTCCAGTTTATAATATTAATATGCTTAAACTGTGCCATTACTGTCCGCCCCGCGACGGTTCCCCGTGATCCTCGACAGACAGTTTGCTAGACTCAAAGGAGATGGCTAGCATGTCTCCGCCGCCCGCTCACTCGGCCTCATCAAAAGGTGATGATGAGGCGGCATCCCAGAGGACTTTCCCAGACAAGGGGGAGGTTCCAGAAATTGTTAAGGCGGCACCCCAGGATGACTCCTCGGCTGCCGGACACATGGGGGAGAAAGCCCCCATGGAGACTAGCAATGGAGGCCAAGTTCCCATCGGCCCTCAGCCGGAGACCTATACGGCTCCGGAATCCAGCGAATGGCCTTCCCCGAAAGGAGGAGGTGTGCCAGTTCCACCTGTGACCTCTGTCCAACCAGAGGCATCGAATAATCTACTGGAGGTGCTGTGAGGTGCCTCCATTGTGGATGAGCACCGTGTCCTGATGGTACGGTGATCGAAAAGGTTCAGTCCACCAAAAGCAGACCGACCGAGGCCTGCACTAGCCTTTTAACAGGCTTTGAGGTAATAGTTGTAGAAAAAATATCAAAATATGTATAGTAGCCCCTGATGCTCTGTTCGGTGTCCAGAAAGGAAAAGCCGAACAGGGGATCAAAATAGTTGCCGCAGGAGTCTAACATAATATGTCTTTGTGAATAAGAAGGCGTCGCTACTGGCTGCTACCGCTCACACTGCGGAAGTCTCCGGACTGAAGCAGAACCTGGAGTGGGCCGAGAAAGAGCTCGGCCTCGTGAAGGTATGCAGTAACCTGCGTGTATGTTTAGGAAGGACGAATGGTTCGTGCTGACTAATGTGTCATGAACTTTATTAGGGGCCACGATCAAGGAGGTGGCCCTCAAGAAGGCATTAAAGAAGGCCGAGGACAGAGCGGCCAAGTAATGCACCACGCGCGAGAAGCACGAGGCCAGGGTCGGCGAGGTTCAGCAAGAGCTCCAGGACGCCGTCAAGAAGTGAGAGTCCTTGGAGCGTGATTCTAAGATGCAAGCGTCCGAACTTGTGAAGGCCCTCCCGAGCGTGCAGGAGGCTCGAGCCGAAGCCCAGAGCACCCTTCAGGAAATCTAGGCGGCCCGGAAGATCGCGGCGGGTAAGGCTTTCATTTTGCAAAGCAAGTTTGTGAAGGAAGCGTTCCTTTTACTTACCTGAATTTGGAGCTCTCCCTGGGCGTTTACGGATTTGCCACACAGCGTATCAGACACTGCCGAGTTCTATCGAGCCGAGGAAGGGAGTTCGACGGAGAAGCTATTCTGGTCCCAATATCTTGGACCCAAACATCCGGTGTCCTTCAGCGACCAACTGAAGCAGCTGGTCGAGCTTCACAAGGCGGCCGAGCTAGCCATGAAGGAGCTGATAGTCCGACTATGGCCTGCTGCGCCGATACCTAGCAGCTATTTCGGACTTGTGAAGCGGCTTGTTGATGCCTGCCCCCGGCTTGAGGTTATAAAGCGGTCGGTCTGTATCGAAGGTGCACGGATGGCCTTTGCCCGCGTCAAAACATATTGGGCGAAGATGGATTCCAAGAAGGTAATGACTGAGGGGCCACCTGAGGGCAAGGAGCACCACCAGCCCGAGTTGTATTTTGATGGTGTCCTGGAGGGGTCTCGCATTGTTGCGGATCACTGTGCGAAAGACATTATCTTTGAATGAATGTACTCGAGCTCCCTCTGCCTTGTATAAAACAAGTTGTTTACGCAATATAATGCTTGTTATGTTTTTAATTTTTTACTTCCTGTGCGGCCGTGTTGTATGGAATCTGAGGGTTAACCAGTCATCGGCTTCTGCCCCCACATAGGCAATACGGGGGTGTTCGGGATGGAATCTAAACAATCTTGATCCAATTAGATGGTCCTTGAAGGAGTTGTTTAGCGCAACGAACCAGGCAATCAGAGTATGCGGCTGTAACGCCCTCACTTAGCCATAGGAGTTCGACACTAAAAACATGGGCGCAGCCCCTAGTATTCAAACAAGAGTGCTATAGGTGTCTGATCGGGAAGTACCAATCCTTCGCGTAATGTGGAAGAAATATCCAACGATTTGCAACCTCCGAACAGCTGACCGGCTCTCGCTGCATCATGACAGTCAGTTTTCGGCTTTCTCTACTGAGGTGCTCCTTTGGATAAACCAAGGCACAATCATAGTAGTTCTCCCTTTACTACCTTAGACGATATAGCAGAATGTAAGGTAGCAAGCACAGGAGCTGGGCAACCCAACTATTTACCAAAGACATGATTTGGAGCCAATGCATATAATGCTAAATTCAAGGTGCCGAACTATACTTGTAAAAAGTGTTCGGACTTTTGTTGCCATAGTGTGGGGTGCTATGCAGCCCCTGGCGAACATGAAAACGTACCAAAGTGTACGGGTGCTACCTGGTAGGATTATCCACAGGGGAGCTAAAAGAAAGGAAAAAGAAAGAAAACAGAAAAGATACGAAGGTAAAAAGCTGGAGTCCTACAGCTCCAGTTGCAAACTGTTCTCACTGTAATTTAATTAGTACGTCAAGGTGCATTGATACAGGTAGTGTGATAAGCAGCAGGCTATTTTACATGCTGAAACCAAGAGAGAGCTGCATGTGGGTCCTGAAAAACAGGTAGAGTTATCGTTAACGGAGTCACCTAAAAAGTTCCCCATATGTCTGCGTTTCTCGCCATCTTGGTGTGTTTATCCTCCAAAAGGACCGATGACTGGACCACCAGATGGTGCCTGTGGGATTGAGACCTGAAAAGTAAACACCTGAAAAGTAAACAAGTAAAAAGTGAAAGTATGTGTTTATCCGATGTCGGTTGAGCCGTACTACGGACCACAAGCTAGCGATGCCTCTGTCGATGCCCATGGGATTTTGAGTGCGTAGTTATGTACACGTGGCATGAATGCCACAACTTGATCGGAACCGCGACGGAGGCCGGATTGCTAGTCGAGCTCCTGACGAGCCGAGCTCTCCTGCAGCAGAGTAGTTCAGACCCTCTTAACGGTGTCTGTGGGCTTGGCAGCCGAATTAAGGTTCTGCTTGAGAAGGCCGCTCTGTACTTTGGCTGCTAAGGCAGCTATGTGCTCTTCTGTACAGAGGGAGCGTTGCGTATTTCCATTGACTATTATGACACCGCGTGGACCGGGCATCTTGAGCTTGAGATAAGCATAGTGTGGTAATGCGTTGAATCAAGCGAACGCGGTCCGTCCGAGCAGTGTGTGATAGCCGCTGCGGAATGGGACGATATCGAAGATTAACTCCTAGCTTCGGAAGTTGTCCGGAGATCCGAAGACAACCTCTAGTGTGATTGAGCCCGTACAGCGGGCCTCTACACCTCATATCACTCCTTTGAAGGTAGTCCTGGTGGGCTTGATCCGAGATGGGTTAATGCCCATTTTTCGCACTGTATCCTGATAGAGTAGATTGAGGCTTTTACCTCCATCCATAAGGACGCGAGTCAAGTGGAACCCATCAATTATTGGGTCTAGGACAAGTGCGGCTGAGCCACCGTGACGGATACTGGTCGGATGATCTGGCGATAAAAGGTGATCGGGCATGACGACCATGGATTAAATTTTGGGGCGACTGGCTCTATCACGTAGAAGTCCCTGAGCGCACGCTTGCGCTCCCTCTTGGGGATGTGGGTAGCGTATATCATGTTCACCGTTTTGACCTGAGGGGGAAACTTCTTATGTTCCCCTGTGTTCGGTTGCTGGGGCTCTTCGTCATTGTCCTCGCTTTGTGATCCCTTTTCCCTGTTCTCGGCGTTTAATTTGCTAGCCTGTTTAAAAACCCAGCAATCTCTATTTGTATGATTGGGTGGTTTGTCTGGGGTGCCATGAATCTGGCACAGACGAACAAGTATGCGGTCCAAGCTGGATGGGCCTGAATTGTTCTTTTGGAACGGCTTCTTCCGCTGACCGGACTTAGAGCCCCTGAATCCGGCATTGACTGTCGTGTCCTTGGTGTTATCACTGTTGTTTCGACGTTTGTATCTATTGCGTCGAGACTTGTCTTTGCGAGTTTTAGCTTCAGGTGTGCCGGACTCGCTTGCAATGCTTTTGCTACGGTCCAACCAACTGTCCTCGCCCGCACAAAAGAGGGTCATGAGTGCCGTGAGGGCTGCCATGGATTTTGGCTTTTCTTGGCCGAGGTGGCGAGTGAGCCATTCGTCGCGGATGCTGTGTTTGAAGGCTGCTAGGGCTTCGGCATCCGGATAATCAACGATTTGGTTATTTTTAGTTAAGAACCTAGTATAGAATTTCTTGGCGGACTCTCCGGGCACTTGAACTATATGGCTTAAGTCATCAGCGTCCGGAGGTCATATGTACCTTGGAAGTTATCGAGGAAGGACTCTTCCAAGTCCTCCCAGCTGCCAATAGAATTTGCAGGCAGACTGTTGAGCCAGTGCCGAGCTGGCCCCTTGTGTTTTAAAGGGAGGTATTTGATGGCGTGGAGGTCATTGCTGCGGGCCATATGAATGTGAAGAATAAAATGTTTGACCAACACCGCGGGGTCCGTGGTTCCATCGTATGATTCTATATTAACGGGTTTGGATCCTTCTGGGAATTCATGATCCAGGACCTCATCGGTGAAGCAATGAGGGTGTGCGGCGCCTCTATATCGGGACATAGCTCTGATGGAGTCCGTCTGCGGTTTTCATCCCGCGCATGACTAAATTTGTCACGTCCGAATAGGTGGCCATCGTTGCGTGTCGAGGCACGTCCTCGTGATCCGTAGATTTATCTAGTATGTCCTGCTTTATTGTTCAGTCTTTGCCGGACGTCATATGTATGACCATGGGCTAATTTACCTCTACCTGTGCAGTGAGGCGGGTCTGACTGGTGTTCGGCGTGAGTTGCCATTTTGTCCCAACCATGTGGTGGTCGGTCAGCCGCTTTGTACAATGGAGGTATGTATTCCGGTGCCTCCTCGTCGAACTGAGGTAGCAATTTGCACTTTGGGTAGCTTTTGGTTGGGAGCTTGAGGCCGTATTCTTCGGCAGCTAGGACATCAGTCCATTTATCATTGAGCAGATCTTGGTCGGCTTGAAGCTGCTGCTGCTTGTTTTTCAGGCTCCTTGCAGTGGCAATTAGCTGGCACTTAAAACGCTCCTGCTCAAGAGGTTCCCCAGGAACGATGAAATCCTGAGTGCCGAAGCTCACCTCATCCTCGGAGAGCGGAAGGTAATTATAGTCCTCTGAATCTTCGTGCGTGGCCTGTTTACCAGGGCTAGCCTACCCATCTTCCCGTTCATCTGTATGAACGGGGTCTTCATTCTCTTCGGCACCCTCCGGAGTGTTATCTTCTCCTGTGCCGGTGTTGCTGTCTTTACTGCGGCGTGACTTAGAGTGGCTCCATTGACGCCGGCCCTTGGATTGTATTTCGGAAGGTTTATCCTCGGCTGGATCTTCCTTGTCATTGCCGCTGTTCTCCTTTGGTGCATCCAGCATGTATACATCATACGAGGAAGTGGCCGTCCAACGTCCGGTGAACGGCGGGTTCTGGGCCTCTTCTTCTCCGGCATCATCGTCCATACTGTCGATGTCCTCGGAGTCATAATCAAGTTTGTCGGTCAAATCCTCGACCGTGGCTATGAAGTGGGTGGCGGGTGGGAAGCAAAATTCTCCACCGTCGGCCCCTAGTTCGAACCGGATATAGTTCGGTTGTGAGTCCTCCGCCAAGGACAGGTTCTTTAATGAGTTTAGTACATCGTGCAAAGGCAAGTTATGGAAGATATCTGCGGCGCTGAATTCGAAGATCGGTAAGCGATCAAGCTTGACATCCACGGGCACACGTGGTTCCGAACTTATGGCCGGAGACGAGTCCGGAGTTCCACCGACAAAGACGTCGCGAGAGGTTAAGTCTATGTGCAGCTCCAACCCGTGGAATCTGTGACCTCCGTGGTGGGGTTGATCCTCCCGTCCTTGTATGGCGAAGCTTGCTCTGGATCTAAGTCCGGAGCGGATACAGGAGCAATCTCCTGGATGCGGCCGGATGATAGATTTAGGTCATGATCATCGGGGTGACCGGGAGCGGCTACCGTGGTCTTGAATCCCGCGAAGATCAAGTGTAACGCCCCGGACACACCCGCCGGTGGTCGTTACTCCTGGCGGGATCTAGACTGGCCCCACAGATCAATACTAGTCTTTTCTGCGCACTTTGTCCTCACTCGTGCGCACCCGGGAGCAACTTCCCGGTCGGTCACCCATCCTGACACTAATTCAAGCTGAGCACGCTTAACTTTGGAGTTCTGTCCGAATGGGCTCCCGGAAAAGAAGGAATTCCTTATTGATATGAGTAGTCTATCATCCCTAATAAGCCAGGCTATCACATACACCCCCACTCAGAGAAACCGACGTCCTCGTCGGGCCATAGGAACGTTCCCTCTTGGCACAAACGTCTGTGCTTCCAGTCTGGTACATGTGCCATGCCGGGTGCCAAGACGGGTCACAAACGTCATGAACAACATGACCACGCACCTGTCCGCAACCATCCGTGTAACCGCGAGGGTCGGCTCTGATACCAACTTGTAACGCCCCGGACACACCCGCCGGTGGTCGTTACTCCTGGCGGGATCTAGACTGGCCCCGCAGATCAATACTAGTCTTTTCTGCGCACTTTGTCCTCACTCGTGCACACCCGGGAGCAACTTCCCAGTCGGTCACCCATCCTAACACTACTCCAAGTTGAGCACGCTTAACTTTGGAGTTCTGTCCGAATGGGCTCCCGGAAAAGAAGGAATTCCTTATTGATATGAGTAGTCTATCATCCCTAATAAGCCAGGCTATCACATCAAGTCTCCAAGGATGTCCGCAACGTAGTTTGAGCTCCCGAATCTGACCTGATGGCCAGGGGCGTAGCTTTCGATCTGCTCCATATGGCCAAGCGAATTGGCCCGCAATGCGAAGCCGCCGAATACGAAGATCTGTCCGGGGAGGAAAGTTTCTCCTTGGACAGCGTCATTATTGACGATTGAAGGGGCCATCAAACCTTTTTGCGACAGCACAATGGAACTCTCAGTGAAAGCACCAATGTCGGTGTCAAAACCGGCGGATCTCGGGTAGGGGGTCCCGAACTGTGCGTCTAAGGTCGATGGTAACAGGAGACAAGGGACACAATGTTTACCCAGGTTTGGGACCTCTCTATGGAGGTAATAGCCAATGTCCTGCTTTATTAATATTGATGAATATGAGTATTACAAGAGTTGATCTACCTCGAGATCGTAATGTCTAAACCCTAGAGGTCTAGCGTGTATGGCTTTGATAATGAGTCTCCCCTATCCGGACTAAGTCCTCCGGTTTATATAGATACCGGGTGGATCTAGGGTTACACAAGGTCGGTTACAAAGAAAGGAATCTACATATTCGATCGCCAAGATTTCCTTCCACGCCAAAGAGAGTCCCATCCGGACACGGGTACATCTTCGGTCTTCGTATGTTCATAGCCCATCAGTCCGGCCCATGGCTAACAGGCCGGACGTCCGAGGACCCCTTAGTCTAGGACTCCCTCAGTGGCCGCTCGGGCGCACAATTAATATGGAGTTGTGGGAGTTGTGGGAGAGAGGACGGGGGTGGTCAAACTGATGGCTCGACTCCCGGTGAGCCTGCGCACCGGACTGCTGGCATGCCTACCAAAGTTTCACACATCTACTCACACGCCTCCCGATGACACTACGCAGCGAGCACGCCTCGGTTAATTCACACACCTGCACGCACGCCTCTCGTCTGCCGGCGCGGCGGACGCATCCCGTCAACTCACGCCTGCTCGCACGCCACACGGTTCACGCAGCGGCACATATATTGATTTTCTATTAGGATGATTAATGCTGCTGCTTTATTTCTTAACAGAAGCATGGCACATATCCATTGTTGGTCTAACGCTCACGGTTCAAATAAATAATCCGTTTGGGATATTGGTTCCCAATTATTAATAATCTCCCGTCTATAATTAGACAAAGATTACATCAGATAATGCCACTTTGTATTGGTGTCCACATGACAACACGATAATTTTCATGAACTTCAATGTAACAACCTGGTTTTTGGCCCTTTTCTTTTTCTTTTTGATTTATTGGTTTTTGCTCTGTTTTTCTTTTTGGAGTCGTTCTATGGCCTTGCCACCTGGGAAATCATCCTCATTCCCCTTCCCAAGTGGCTCATCATTCTAAAAACCTTGCCAAGATCATGTCACTTCACAGCTTGACCAAACCCAAATTTCTTTTTCTTAGGAATATTCCTTTTTCTATAAAAGGAATAACCCTATCTGCCCTAGGTTGTGACGCAACCTATATTTCTGTCCATCCAAAAATTCCCAAATAATTCAAAAAATTCCTTTGGCTCATATGTTGCTCAAATATACCCAAACTTTCCTGTCCTAGCCCAAGAATAATTCCCCAAGAATTATTCTTCATCTCTGTCCAGAGGGGCACTTTGTGAAGGAAGTGTCCTTTATCCAACCTTGTTTTCTCCCAAACTTGTTGGGCATTCTTTTATGTCCAAATAATTGCCCCATGGAAAAATTCAACTTTATTTTCCTAGCCAATCTTCCTCAGTGATTTTTCAAAGTTTCCGTCAGACAGAAGGCTTTGTGAAGGAAGTATTAGCTAGGGTAATCCAAACGATTTTAAATTTTGCACACTCCTTCATGTGTTCATATTAGCACACTACTTCAAATTTCAGCTCCATCCCTTCATCTATGTGAGGACAGGATCAAATATTTGATTCTGTCAATATTTTTAGGTTGTGAAGCAAGTATATTTTATATTGCTTCATTTTGGCTGAAAATTTCCCAGAGAATTCTCCTACCCAAGTAAGTTCTCTCCACAAAATTTGGGATCAATTCATCAAGAAAATATTCCCCTAGAATTTTTGCAAGTTTCTGGACATAGGGAATAGCTGTGAAGGAAGTATCATTTTGGTGAATCCATTTGGTGCAAACTTTTTATAGCATCTTATTATGGCCAAATCACTAAGCCTTGCCAAATTTCAGCTGAATTGGCACCTCCATGTGAGTGCACCTTTCTAATCAAGTTTCTGGACCCATAATGTGAGTTACAAAGCAACTATATTACATTGTGCTCCATTATGCCCCAAAACCACCAGGATTATAGTCCTTCCTTAGTTAATCATCGCAGACAACTCCATTTGACCCAATCAAATATCTGTTGATCATCAATGCTCGGTCAAGTTTACTACAGTAAACTTCAGACGATGATTACCTTTTAACTAGAACATTTTTCATTGATCTACCACCGCAGTTGAAACCTCCCCTGGAAGACCTTACCAGTAGACAACAGTTTCCAGCCCATCGCCCCTGTTATATGCCAGTGCATGCGGTGACCGCATTAATGGCATAACAGTGCGCGCGCTCTGTGCAAAGTGGCCGCATCCAGGGCGTCGTTTCTGCTTCGTCCGCTCCCCTGTCGTCGTCTTCGCGCGCGTGAGCATGTCCCTTGGCTTCACCTCATCATCGACATTCCCCCGGACCCCTCTCCCCCTCCGTCCGCTTCCTCACCGACGCTCGCCGCTGAACGCCCACGAGAGGACAGTGCGCAGACCGTCGTCTTCCTCCTCGTCCCTTCCCGCCTACGCTCCTTTGGCTTTCTCCTCCCCGTGAGAACCTCCACTGCTCCTCCTACGTCGTCTACCTCCGAGCTCGCGAGCCTGGGCACGCGTCCACGATGCCGGACACGCGTCCGCGGCGACGCCAGCTCGACCCCCTCCTCCCCCGCCTATATAAGCCCACCCCAAGGCCTCTCGACCTCACCACTCGACCTCACTCACTCCTAACAGCCTCCCTGACCACTCCCCGGAGCTCGAGCGCCCCACTTTCCTCCTCCATGGCCGCCGTGCCCGCCTCGGCCTCGGCCTAAATTCGCTCAACGCCGTCCCCCTCCTTCTCTTCCACCACCACCAGAGAGCTCCACCACCACCCCCAAGCCGCCCCAGCACATCTCTTTCTCCTCCGGTGGCCGTTTGCCCCGAGTTCATCGGTGGCGGAAGCCTTCTTCCACCGCCGCCATCGCCATGCCTTTCCCCGCGCTCTACGGGGAACAAGGCCTACCCTAGGCGACACGGCTCCGTCTGCTGAGCCCGTGGTTGGTCGGGCGCCGCCTGAAGTGGCCCGTCCGCCGGGGCCGGCTCTGCCTCGGCCAGGCGCGGGCGCGAGCAAGGAGAAGAAGGAGACGATGACCCCCTGCCAGCTGGCCGTGGGCCCCGCATGTCAGCCCCTCAGCCGTTGACCTGTAACATCCCAAATTTTCAATTTCGAATGTTCTACATAGGTCATTCATGCATATCATATTTTACTGCATTTTTGTTTCGCGAATCCTTGAAATTTTCAGCAACTCAAGGACCCACATAGAGAGTTGCGAATTTCGTTATTTTCATATTTGAATTTTCTCAAATTTTGAAAAGAGGATCATTTGGTTTTGATTATTTTTCCTCTCCAAAAATATTTCTAATTAAAATATATGAGAGGAGATAATATGACTTCTCCAAAACAAAGGAAATATTAGAGGAAAAATATTAAAATCAAATAAGTTAGTTTATTTGGATTTTATTGCAATTTTATTTGAATTAGGAAAAGTATGCGTTTGTCAAAATTGCATTAGAGGCCCAAATAAATGTTCCCTTTGTCCGCAATATTACTAGAGGACCGTGAAAATTTATTTTAGGATTTTTGGACTCCGTTTAGTATTTCTTTTATTTGATTTTCCACGTCAGGATTTACAAAAAAAAGTCACCGACCTACCGGGCCGTACCCGAGCCGGAGACCGCCGGCCAGGGGCTTTATAAGCCGAAGCCCGCGACCCCGAGACCCAGCTCGAGCCGCCGTCGCCAGCCCCTGTGCCTGAAACCCTAGCGCCGCCCCACCGCCGCCGACCCCGCCGCCGAGGTAGTCGCTGCCGCCGCTCGGTTTACTCGGGAAAACCCGCTTTTTTTCGAAACCATAGATCGGTTTTTTATTTTCGGTTTTGATCAGTTTTTCGTCGGCTTAGTTTAATAGCGGATGTTCGTCCGTACATTCGTTTTAACGAATGCCGTTCATCCATTAGTCACAGACAGTGAACGTTCGTTCGTTAGCTTGTTCGTCTCGTTTTATTTTCCAGGGTTTTTCCGTGATTATTTTCGATTGCGATTTCTGCCCTAATCTTCGGTCTAGTATATCTTTTCACTCGTTTATCCAAATCGGGTGAAACAAGCGCCTATATCTTTGTCTCGAAGCGCTCTTTCTATTTAACCAACTTGAACAAGATTCTGATACTGTAAAATTTGACTTTAGTCCAGATTAGTAACCGGATCTTGTTTCTTTCGTAGTTTGAGTTTCGTTGCTCCGTTTGATTTGATTCTTTTTGCAAACCGGAGTTCTTCAGTTGAACTTTCTGGTTAGATCTTTTATTCAAATTTTCCCCGTGCATATTTGCTTGATTTCTTATGTATGCTATTGTTTGTTTGCGAAAGAACACCCGGAGTGCAAAGCATGCTACTATGAGTCTTTAGGATTTGCAGATCGTCAGCATGGCAAGTAACACATTGATCATACTCTTTCATACCCGGTTTTTATGCATTAGTTTCAACACTCACACATTGCATGAGTAGGATCTCTTAATATGTGGGTCTAGGAAGTAGATGATGAGGTAGAACCTATTACCTGTTTATTATCAAACCCTTGGGAGTTACTTCTACGTTATGCTTATATTACCATGGTATGCTCGTAGACGTGGATTGGGTTTGAGAGTATCCATGACAGATATGAGATTGTTACTTAATGGTTCAACTTATGGTGCCAACTTTAATACACATCTGGGTGGATTGCTTGTGGGCACCTGGGGTTATACCAGTGTTGTCCTAGGAGATCCCGGGGTTATACCATGTGATCCTCCTATGGTCCACCACCCAGTCTCAAAGAGATCATAAGATTATTCATGCTTGAAACTTCCGTGTGCAGCCACAAGCTATTATGGGCTCTAGCATAGTGGAGTAAGTTGCATGACCTCTTCCAGTGGTAGACTAGCAGATGTATGGGATGTAGTTTGGTATGGTCTACCCGGGGTTAGAGTTAATGCTTCTAAAAGACTATGTCTCGGTCATCTGTTTCTCAAACACCTTGTAGTGCGAGAAATCCAATGGAGGAGATCGAGTCTTGTGGGGAAAAGTGTGCAAACCTCTGCATAGTGTACGAACTAATCATGGTTAGCCGTGTCCCCGGTTATGGACATCTTGAGTATCTAGTTCTTGAATTATCCTATAGATTTCGTCACTCTAAATTAATTTGTTGGGTTGATAATTAGTTTTAATGGGGATTGATATGGGGGTACCATTCTCAATGTTGTTTCAACTACCATGATAGTTACATAAAATATATTCCTTTGTTGTAGGGAAAAATTGTCTTTTCGCAAAAACATTGTAATCATAGAGCCTCCACCAGCCATATATGCATGTAGTGATAGCATTTATCTATTATCTGCTCTACTGTTTTACTATGCCAGCATATTCCATGTGCTGGCCCATTTCGGGCTGCAACGTATTATGTTGCAGACTTTTCAGACGACGAGTAAGGCGCCATAGGTCGTTTGTCATGCACTCAGCTATGTCGTTGGAGTTGATGGACTCACTTTATCTTCCAAGTCCTCCGCTGTTATCTTATTTAGATGGCCTTAAGCCATATTTATTGTAGTAAGTTCTCTTTTGAGATATTCCATGTAATAAGTGTGTGATTGCTACTCTGTTGTAAATCCTTCGAGCATAGTGTGTGTTAGCATTAACAATCCAGGGATGACATTGAAGCACAGAGACTTGACCGTCTGAGGTCGGCTCACTACATGACCCCGCCCCGCCATGTAACATAAGTGGAGACGAACTCCCACGCATTCCGTTTTCTTCGTCCGAAAGCGTTTCTGGTTCTACTTCAGTCAAAGTACACTTTCCTTTACTGAAGGCGTATTTTCTCCCTGTTACAGCAAGGAATACATTTTTTGGAGGAGAAGGCATATTTCCGCAAGTGCTCTTTCCATTTTTCCAGCCGAGGGCATGTTTGTGATGATTTCTTTACAGATAGGTCCCTGGCAGAAAAACATTCATATCTTTTTACCCATAGCTCCAAATCAGGTGAATCCAAAGCCCACTTCTTTGTTTCGTCGAGCCCATTCCGATGGAATCATTTTCACCATGTTTTGACATTTTGAAAATGACCATTTTGCCCTTGCGCTTAATCAGCCCCCTCCGAGAGAGAACATTTTCCGGTGATTGTTTCCGCGAGCTTCTCGCACTTCTTCCTGGTGATTTCTTCCACCCCAGGCAAGCCACACCCTCCATTTGCATGATTGCAATGCAGTGACATGGTTTATTTATTTGAACTTTTTTAAAATATTGCATTAGCTATGTATGATTTGTTCATGGCATTTCTCGGAGTATTGTTTGATCTTGATGTTGCCATGATATTGCCTGGAGTTCTAGGACTTATATTTTGATGATTATGTGGATGACATGTGACTTTGGATTCTTAGGGACTATTATGATTATTTACATGATGGTATCTTGTATTATTTTGGAGTATTACTTTGGATATCATGTTGCCTTTGGATTATTAGTGGCTAGTCTTTTTTTCATCATGATGCTAGATGATATTATGTTTTGGAGTATGATGTTGGAAATGATGCTTGCATGTGTATCATAGTTGGATAGTTAGTTCTTGATATTTGAGTAGTAGTATCGTTCTTGGATTCATCAAGGTAGCAGAGTTACAATATCCTCGGAGTATCTTGGTATGATGTTAAGATGCTTGGATTATTTGTTGGATACGCTATGACTTGGATTATAGTTTGATAGATGGTATCGGAGTATCAGTGAGCACAATTATATTTTTGGGGTTAAATTCCGTCATTAAGTTGGTCAGGTGCCACCGAACCGGGCATTTCTAGTGCAACCACATTTGCCTTTTTGGGAAGGCCCTAATGCGGTCTATTATCGTGCCTCTCGCCGGTGCCTCCAACGAGGGAAGGTTATGCACGGGCGCTACCCTAATAAGGTAGGACGGCATAAGCCTTATGTGCCCGTAGTTGGTATTGAGATCTCTTGTCCCCATTTGGGACCGTTTTTATTTTGCCACGACGGTGGCCGTTGGTGCCTTTGGTAGGCACGGGGCCACCGAGGTCTAAACCAAAAAGGGGTGTTGGTCAGAGTGGCCGGGAGAGTGTCATGGCAGTAGGTCGGTTTTGTCGGAACGCCGTTGGTCCACCCGAATGGGAGTGCGTTGCCATGGGTGTCACATCCCTAGTTGTGGTATGACCTGGACTAGCTGGTCATGTGTGCATCATGTTTAAATTTCATTTAAATTTGAAATGGGGATTTGTGAAACCCTAAGAATTCATTTCTGGAAATGACCCAGATAAAAATTGCTCCAAAAGGGTCCAAGAAAATGTTCATGTTACTCTCTGAAAATATTGGTCAGAGGTAAAAATCAAACCAATATTTTTAGGAGCTCACAAATATTTATTTTGGCCATTTGGAATTAATGCATAATTATTTGCTTTGGATATATATATGTTATATAAATAATATATATCCAAAAATTATGCTAGTTGTTGAGGAGCTCTGGAATAATACCACTAGCTCCTACAAAAATTGGCATAAGAAAATAAATTGATTTAGTATTTTTACTAAATCAGAAACAAATGTTAGAAAAATAAAAAAATAAAAAGGAAATGGGAAAAAACTTACCTGCGGCCAGCTCCTGTGCTGGCCCAGCACTGTGCGGCCTGGCCGGCCCGGTTGGCCAGCCCAGCCCACCTGCCCCCCCCCCCCTGTCGTCTTCCTCCCGCCAGGAGGACAGGCGCGTGCCCGACGCGCGCGCACCGCCGCGCCGCGCCACCTCCTCCCTCCATGCCTGCCTGTCCCTCCGCCGATGCGTCTGGACGACGCCACGCGCCCCCCCGGACCCTCTCACTCTCCCCAGTCCTCTCCTCTCCTCTCCCTCCCTTTCTTGCTCACGACAGAGCGCTGCCGTCGCCACCGGCCACCGTTGTCGTAGCCACCGCCTCCCCCTCGCCCTCTCCCCGTGCTCCGAACCTCCGCCACGTC
Organism: Triticum urartu; assembly: GCF_003073215.2. Classification (NCBI taxonomy): domain Eukaryota; kingdom Viridiplantae; phylum Streptophyta; class Magnoliopsida; order Poales; family Poaceae; genus Triticum; species Triticum urartu. The sequence continues at coordinate 351,717,229 of NC_053026.1, forward strand.
GCCGGCTACCTCCTCGTCGAGCCACGCACCTCCGGATGGCCTCCATCATCGCCACCGTCGTCTTCTTCACCGCCGGCCGCCATGGATCCCCACCGCCCGCACGTCGCCGTCCGGCCTTCCCCGAGCCCGCTTTGAAGCCTGTTGTAACCGCTGTGAGCTGCTGCTCCTCCTCCCCCTCTCCGTTCTCGCCCTCGCACACCGCAGCCGCATCCCCGCTCGCGCCTGAACACCTGCCGCCGCCGCGAGCTCCGGCTCCCCCAGCTCCTCCCACCTGCCCACCAGATGCGTGAGAGCCCGGGCTACGCCCCAATGCTCTCAGACGCCATCCCCGTGGCCTGTGGCTCGGACTGCGCCGCGTCTAGAGATCGCCAGCGGCGAGCCCCATCGCCTGAGTCCTGCCACGTGGGTCCGACCCATCAGGTGATTAGCTTAGTGCTACTCCCCGCGTATTTAACCCCCTGACACTGACCAGTGGGCCCCAGCGCCACTAATCCAATAATTAGGATAATCTAACCCCCTGTTTAACCCGTGTCACTTACATGTGGACCCCACACGTCAGGTTTGACTAGTCAGCGCTGTTGACTTGCTGACGCAAGCATGACGCAGTGCTGACACAATTATTTCTTTCCTGGTTTTAAATTAAATCAGGAAATTCTAGAAAATGTTATAAACTTCAAAAATTCATATAAATTCAACCGTAGCTCAAATTGAAATAATTTATATATGAAAAATTATCAGAAAATTTCAATCTATCCATCTGTACCAGTTTAATGCATGTCAAACCAACTTATACCTACTATATAAGTGAAACACTAAAATGGCTTATATAAAGAGCTTATTTTGGAGATGCATTTGAATCTTTGGTTCAAATGGATTTCATCCAAATAAAAGCTAGTTGCATTAGCTCAATCAGCATCACATATTCATGCCATGATCATGCATCATATTGTTGCATATGGTTGTGTATTAATTACCGACACCGTTCCTTCTCGATAGGTCTTGCTCCGGAGACCGTTCTAGAGTACCTGTCTGAGGAGCAGTGCCTTCCTTGTTGTTCTACTAGGCAAGCAAACCCCCTTGTTCATTCCGATATGATCCCACTCTCTCGCTCCTGCTCTCTTTTACTGCATTAGGACAACAGCGAATCAACTGCTACTTCATGCTGCGGTAGTTGAACCCATTCCTCTGCATGACCTGTCATTGCCACAGTAAATAGTTGAAACCCACTAGCATGTGTAGGAGTTGATTGAGCCATGTTGTGTTCCTACCATGCCATGCCTGCTATTGGTTAGAGTTGTGTCAGGTCTGATTCATTGGGAATGAATTGGAGTGTTATGTTATGTTCTGGTGCTGAGAGTTAAGTGGGTGAACACGATTTTGTAAAGGTAGCGGTGAGAAGCCATGTAGGAGTACATGGTGGGTTGTCTCACTAGAACCGTCCTTAAGCACAGAGTTCTGTGTATGTTGTCCAATGACTAGCTACTACCACACATTGGGCTCCGGGCGCTCCAAGCTCTCTCGACTTATTAACCAACTTGATCTCTGTTCAGGAGTCGCAAATAGTTTCTGGTGTTTGTAGGTAGTGTTAGTAGTCTACCAAGTGGCACCCGGCCAGGTGGGCTTGGGACAGACTAGGCACAAGTGGCACGGTGTACCAAGCGTAGATCCATCCGGCGAGGTGGGCTTGGGAACCCTGCACACATCGTTTGGGGCTGTGAGCGACACCCCGGCCGGATCTCCTTGCGGATGGAACCCGAATAGGCGATAAACCTAGACTAGAGTCTTGTGTGGTTAGTTTGGTCGTGGCCGACTCCCTCGCTAGGCTTCCGCTTGAAGGTTGCCGAGATACATGACGTGTACATGGCGGTAAGTGGAGAGAGCGTGTGTGAAGAAGTACACCCCTGCAGGGTTATCATGATCTATTTGAATAGTCGTGTCCTCGGCTATGGACTTCTTGGATGCTTTACGTGGTACATAGACAACTTGAAGTGGATACTCTAAAATGCTCAAGACAAGTGTGAGTGCTATGGATGGCCTTCTCGTAGGGAGACGGGAATGAATCCATAGTAGAGTATTGATGTGGTGATTAGTGGACTCATGTGCGCCACCTCAAAAGAGTTACCAGCAATCGTAGTACAAGATAGCCACTGAGTCAAAGCTGGCTTGCTGCAACTAAACTCCACATTACCTTCTTGATACAAATGCATGTATGGTAGGATCTGACGTAAGTCTTGCTGAGTACCTTCGTACTCATGTTGCTTTATTTATGTTTTTGCAGCGGAGACTTCGGTCTTACTAGTTTACGTGGACTTCGACAAGTAGCTTGTACCTCAGCTACGATCTTGATCGGATGTTGTAGATAGTCAGGCTCCTCAGCCTTTTTCTTTTGTAGTTGTCTATACTCAGACATGTAATGCTTCCGTTGCTTGTATGCTCTGAGTGATGGGTCATGTGACCCTTGTTTGTATTTAATGCTATGTGGCTCTTCTAGGCCTTTATCTATATGAGTTTGCATTATGTTGTGATGCCATGTTGTACAGCACATACTTGGATGTTATGCGTACGTGTAACGTATATTGCTATGTGTGGGATCCGACAACCTAGTTGTCTATCCTTGGTAGCCTCTCTTATGGGGAAATGTAGTCTAGTGCTTCCACCGAGCCATGGTAGTACACTACAACCCGGTTTACCGGAGTCCTGCTAGCCCAGCACTACAGCTCCGGAACACTTAGACTGGTAGGCATGTGATTCACTTCGTTCCTATGTCTGTCCCTTCGGGGAAATGTCACGCGGTGACCTCCGGAGTCCTGATAGCCTGCTATAGCCCGGGTTCCCCGGAGTCCTGTTAGCCTAGTGCTACAGCCCGGATTCACACGTTGCTGACCGACATGCTCGATGTGAATCATGTATGCCTGTCCCCATAGGTAAGTGCCGCTTTGGGTTCACGACTAGCCATGTCGGCCCGGGTTCTCTGTCATATGGATGCTAGCGACACTATCATATACGTGAGCCAAAAGGCGCAAACGGTCCCAGGCCAGGGTAAGGCGACACCCATTGGAATGCCGTGCGTGAGGCCGCAAAGTGATATGAGGTGTTACAGGCTAGATCTGTGTGACTTAGAATCGGGGTCCTGAAAGCTTTGGTATCAGAGCCTGACTGCCTGTAGGATTTCCAAGCCAACCTGGTCGAAGTTGAGTCTAGAAATTCTTTAGTTATATAAGGGAATTGATTGTGTAAGGGAACGTAAGGCTCTTTTTACTCCTTTTACCTCATGCCTTCTGATCTGAGTCATCCTATCTTTCCTACAGGGTTAAGGAACTAGGCTTCCTCTTCTGTCTATCTGGATCACGTGTTACTACTCCGTAGTCTCTTAGGATTGGTTGATCAGAGTCATATCCTAGTTCGAGTACCTCCGTTGTAGCCTGTTTAGTAATATCTCAGAACCTTGAGTGATGATGTTGAGTATGGTGCTTCCCCGTCTTTTTCAGAATGTCTTATTTTGAGCATTTTACTGCCGTTATGATGCCGGAATTGTACCAGGAGTTCGAGAGATACTAATTTCTTGTGCTACCTTCTGCATCCTATAGTTGATGCCGAATCCATCCTTGTTTCCTTGGTTTCGTTCTTCAGGATGTTGCCGATTAACCGAAGTTCTGTTGCTCGTAGCTGGAACCACAGAGATGGTAGGAATGAGGATCCTCCCGACCAGTCTTTGTTGGCAGAGTTCATGTTAGAGATGGAGAGGAACAAGCATGAGTCTAACCGCTTGTTAGCACGTATCGAGGAGAACACCGCACCCCAGTGCGAAGAGTCAGCGACCATCCATGATTTCATTGGTTTGAAACCACCCACCTTCCATCATTCCATTGAGCCACTCGATGCAGATGACTGGCTTCATAGTATCACTCACAAGCTGCGTTCTGCGAACGTAGCTGAAGGTGACAAGGTCATCTATGGTGCATATCACCTAGAAGGTACTGCTAGTCTTTGGTGGCAAAACTATGAGGCTATGCTTCTAGCTGGTCAGATTCCTACCTGGAGAGATTTCACTGAGGCTTTTCACAAGCATCACATTCCTGAAGCCCTCATCGATCGCAAGAGAGAAGAGTTCTGTAGTTTCACCTAGGGAAAGATGGATGTTGATGCTTATAGTAGAGAGTTTAAGAACCTCACCCGCTATGCTACAGAAGAAGTGTCCACGGACGCCAAGAAGCAGGCTAGGTTCCGGAAGGGTCTCAACCCCAAGTTGCGTCGTGATCTCCACTTGCACCATTGCAATACATTCTAGGCTCTTGTGAACAAGGCCATTAATGCGGAGACAGCTCAGCTCACTTATGAGGAGTCTCGTAAGCACACCCGTGATTTGGGTTCTTCCTCCGGATCTAGTTCTCAGAAGCGCCGGATTTGGGTTCCGAACTCTGCTCTTCCACCCGGCTACACACCGACGCCATCTTATGTGGCGCCTCACCCAGTTCAGCCATATGCTCCACCCAGGCCTATTGCTGGACCGCCTGCCAATGCGGGTCCACGTCCTACCTCCAAGATTTGTTACAAGTGCGGAGAGCCAGGCCACATTGCCCGTATTTGCACTCAGACCAGTGTTGCTCCATCCCAGCCCGAGAAGTCTGTTGGCCATGGTAGTAAGCCATCACACAAGATGATCAGTGCTAAGTCAGCTCCCACTGAACATGGACGTGTGCATCACGTCTCAGCTAAAGACGCTCATAATGATCCAGATGTCGTTCTTGGTACACTCCTTGTCAACTGTCATCCAGCATCGGTTCTGTTCGATACTGGGGCATCTCATTCCTTCATTTCTGAAATCTATGCTCGTTTGCATGACATGTCATTTTGTGATATGCCCTCCCCACTACTCATTCAAACTCCTGGATCCAAATGGCAAACTTCTAGGATAAGTTATGGCAATGAAATACATGTTGACAGACTTGTATTCCTAGCTTCCTTGATATCTCTTAAGTCTTCAGATATTAACATCATCTTGGGTATGGACTGGATGAAAGCTCATTATGCCAAGATTGATTGTTACACCAGGTCTGTTTAGCTCACACATCCCTCTGGCAAGATAGTCACTGTCTCCACCAGAATTGGAAAGCGTCAGCTTTATTCTCTTAATGCGAGCCCTCTTCCAGACCTTGAAGATATCTCGGTAGTCTGTGACCTTCCGGATGTCTTCCCTGAGTTACTGCCAGGTATTCCACCTGACAGGGATGTAGAGTTTGTCATAGATCTTCTCCCAGGAACCGCCCCAATTTCTAGGAGACCTTACAAGATGGCACCCTTAGAACTAGCTGAGCTTAAGAAACAACTCAATGAATCCTTGCAAAAGGGTTTCATCCGTCCCAGTTCTTCTCCCTGGGCTTGCCCCGTCCTCTTCATCAAGAAGAAGGATGGTACGGACCGAATGGTTGTAGATTATCGTCCCGTTAATTTGGTCACGATAAAGAACAAGTATCCGCTCCCCAGGATCAACGATCTGTATGATCAGCTCGCTAGATCCTCAGTCTTTTCCAAGATGGATTTGAGGTTAGGCTATCACCAAATCAAGATCAGAAACGGGGACATTCCTAAGACGGCTTTTGTCACTCATTATGGCCAGTACGAGTACACCGTCATGTCCTTTGATCTAAGCAATGCTCCATCTACATTCTCCCGCTTGATGAACTCGATCTTCATGGAGTACTTAGATAAGTTCGTCGTGGTTTACCTCGATGATATCCTTATTTACTCGAAGAACGAGGAAGAGCATGACGAGCATCTTAGACTTGTGTTAGAGAAACTCAGAGAGCATCACCTTTATGCCAAGTTCTCCAAGTGCGAATTTTGGTTGCCAGAAGTGACCTACCTAGGCCACGTGATCTCTGGTAAGGGCATTGCTGTCAATCCCAAGAGAGTTCAGGCCGTCCTTGATTGGACTCCACCTAAAACAGTTAAACAAGTTAGGAGTTTCCTTGGTCTAGCCAGTTATTGTCGCCGCTTCATTGAGAACTTCTCCAAAGTGGCCAAACCTCTGACGGAACTTCTCAAGAAAGATAAAAAGTTTGAGTGGTCCCCACTGTGTGAGTACAGTTTTCAGGAACTAAAAAGTTGCCTGACTTCTGCTCCCATACTTGTGCCACCGGATTTCACTAAAGACTTTGTTATCTACTGCGACGCCTCATGACAGGGACTAGGTTGCTTTCTTATGCAGGATCGCCATGTGATTGCCTATGCATCTCGACAGTTGCATCCACATGAGGATAATTATCCTACACATGATTTAGAGCTTGCAGCCGTAGTCTATGCACTTAAGACATGGCGACAATACCTTCTTGGTAAACGTTGCGAGATTTGCATCGATCACCAGAGTCTCAAGTATATCTTCACCCAACCAGATTTGAACCTTAGGCAAAGACGTTGGTTGGAGTTGATCTCAGATTATGACTTAGGGATTACCTACAACCCAGGCAAGGGCAATGTCATGGCTGATGCGCTATGTCATAAATCCTATTGCAACAATCTTATGTTGCAGCAGGGCCAACCACTTCTCCATGAGGAATTCTGTAAGCTTAACCTTCACATTGCTCCTCACGGATTCCTTTCTACCTTGGTGGCGAAACCTACTCTTGTGGATCAAATCATCTCTACTCAGAAGCAGGATACGGGAATTTCCCGGATCAAGAAAAACATTAACAAGGGAGTTGGTGGTAGTTTCTCTACAAATGATTGAGGTGTTGTTTTCTTTGAGAACCGCTTGGTGGTTCCCAAGAATCAACATCTACGACAACTGATCCTTAAGGAGGCTCATGAATCTCCTCTCATGATTCATACCGGTAGTACTAAGATGTATCAGGACCTACGCCAGAGGTTCTGGTGGACTAGGATGAAGAGAGAAATCACTGAGTTCATTGCTAACTGTGATGTTTGTCATCGCGTTAAAGCAGAACATCAAAGACCTGCTGGCACCCTTCAGGCTTTAGCTATTCCTGAGTGGAAATGGGACAAAGTTAGTATGGACTTCATCACCGGCTTTCCTAGGACCAAGAGAGGGAATAACGCTATCTTCGTAGTCATTGATCGTCTTTCCAAAGTGGCTCAGTTCCTACCTGTTCGGGAGAGTATCACTGCTAGTCAGCTCGCTGACTTATATATTTCTCAAATAGTGTCACTTCATGGTGTTCCACTAGAGATCAATTCAGACCGTGGTAGTCTTTTCACTTCTCATTTCTGGGAGAGTTTCCAAACTACCATGTGCACCCATCTTTCTTTCAGTACCGCTTTCCACCCTCAATCAAGTGGTCAGGTGGAAAGGGTCAACCAAATTCTCAAAGACATGCTTAGAGCTTGTGTTATCTCATTTGGTATGGATTGGGAGAAGTGCCTTCCTTTCGCCGAGTTTTCTTATAACAATAGCTACCAATCCTGTATCAAGAAAGCTCCTTTTGAGATTATGTATGGATGAAGATGTCGAACACCTTTGAACTGGTTAGAGACGAGTGAAAGACAATTCTTTGGACCGGATATGATCCAGGAGGCAGAAGAGCAAGTTCGCATCATTCGTGAGAATTTAAAAACAACCCAATCTCGTCAAAAGAGCCAGTATGACCGTCGTCATAAGGAAGTGGCTTATGAAATTGGCGGCAAGGCTTACCTTCAGGTTACTCCCTTGAAGGGTACCCATCGTTTCGGTATCAAGGGCAAGTTGGCTCCTCGTTATATTGGTCCCTTTCTCATTCTCACTAAACGAGGAGAGGTTGCCTACCAGTTGGAACTACCCCCACATCTTTCTCGAGTCCATGATGTCTTCCACGTCTCTCAACTCAGGCGTTGCTACCCAGATCCCATCCGCGGAGTGGACCACGAAACGCTTGATCTCCAAGATAACCTCACATATCGAGAGTACCCTATTCGCATTCTTGATCAAGCAGAGTGTGTCACTCGACGTCAGAACATCAAGTTTCTCAAGGTTCAGTGGTCTCATCATTCTGAGAGAGAAGCTACTTGGGAGCGAGAAGATCGTCTTCGACTGGACTACCCCACCTTCTTTCCATCAACCCCTGAATCTCGGGACAAGATTCTTTCAAGTGGGGGCGAGTTGTCACATCCCTAGTTGTGGTATGACCAGGACTAGCTGGTCATGTGTGCATCATGTTTAAATTTCATTTAAATTTGAAATGGGGATTTGTGAAACCCTCAGAATTCATTTTTGGAAATGACCTAGATAAAAATTGCTCCAAAAGGGTCCAAGAAAATGTTCATGTTACTCTCTGAAAGTATTGGTCGGAGGTAAAAATCAAACCAATATTTTTAGGAGCTCACAAATATTTATTTTGGCCATTTGGAATTAATGCATAATCATTTGCTTTCGATATATATATGTTATATAAATAATATATATCCAAAAATTATGCTAGTTGTTGAGGAGCTCTGGAATAATACCACTAGCTCCTACAAAAATTGGCATAAGAAAATAAATTGATTTAGTATTTTTACTAAATCAGAAACAAATGTCAGAAAAATAAAAAAATAAAAAGGAAATGGGAAAAAACTTACCTGCGGCCAGCTCCCGTGCTGGCTCAGCATTGTGCGGCCTGGCCGGCCCAGTTGGCCAGCCCAGCCCACCTGCCCCCCCTCCCCTGTCATCTTCCTCCCGCCAGGTTGACGGGCGCGTGCCCGACGCGCGCGCACCGCCGCGCCACGCCACCTCCTCCCTCCCTGCCTACCTGTCCCTCCGCCGATGCGTCTGGACGACGCCACGCGCCCCCCGAACCATCTCACTCTCCCCAGTCCTCTCCTCTCCTCTCCCTTGCTATCTCGCTCATGGCCGAGCGCTGCCTTCGCCACCGGCCACCGTTGCCGTAGCCACCGCCTCCCCCTCGCCATCTCCCCGTGATCAGAACCTCCGCCACGTCGCCGGCTACCTCCTCGTCGAGCCACGCACCTCCGGATGGCTTCCATTGTCGCCACCGTCGTCTTCTTCACCGCCGGCAGCCGTGGATCCCCACCGCCCACACGTCGCCGTCCGACCTTCCCCGAGCCCGCTTCGAAGCCTGCTGCAACCGCTGTGAGCTGCTGCTCCGCCTCCCCCTCTCCATTCTCGCCCTCGCACACCGCAGCCGCATCCCCGCTCGCGCTCGAACACCGGCCACCGCCGCGAGCTCCGCTCCGGCGAGCTCCGGCTCCCCCAGCTCCTCCCACCTGCCCACCAGATGCGCGAGAGCCCGAGCTACGCCCCGGTGCTCTCAGACGCCGTCCCCGTGGCCTGTGGCGCGGACTCCGCCGCGTCCAGAGGTCACCAGAGGCGAGCCCCATCGCCTGAGCCCTGCCACGTGGGTCCGACCCGTCAGGTGATTAGCTTAGTACTAATCACCGCTTATTTAACCCCCTGACACTGACCAGTGGGCCCCAACGCCACTAATCCAATAATTAGGATAATCTAACCCCCTGTTTAACCTGTGTCACTGACGTGTGGACCCCACACGTCAGGTTTGACCAGTCAGCGTTGTTGACTTGCTGACGCAAGCATGACGCAGTGCTGATGCAATTATTTCTTTTCTAGTTTTAAATTAAATCAGGTAATTCCAGAAACTGCTATAAACTTCAAAAATCCATATAAATTCAACCGTAGCTCAGATTGAAATAATTTATATATGAAAAATTATCAGAAAAATTCAATCTATCCATCTGTACTAGTTTCATGCATGTCAAACCAACTTATACCTACTGTATAAGTGAAACACTAAAATGGCTTATATAAAGAGCTTATTTTGGAGATGCATTTGAATCTTTGGTTCAAATGGATTTCATCCAAATAAAAGCTAGTTGCATTAGCTCAATCAGCATCACATATTCATGCCATGATCATGCATCATATTGTTGCATATGGTTGTGTATTGATTACCGACACCATTCCTTCTCGATAGGTCCTACTCCAAAGACCGTTCTAGAGTACCTGTCTCAGGAGCAGTGCCTTCCTTGTTGATCTACCAGGCAAGCAAACTCCCTTGTTCATTCTGATATGATCCCACTCTCTCGCTCCTGCTCTCTTTTACTGCATTAGGACAACATCGAATCAACTGCTACTTCATGTTGCGGTAGTTGAACCCATTCCTCTGCATGACCTGTCATTGCCACAGTAAATAGTTGAAACCCACTAGCATGTGTAGGAGTTGATTAAGCTATGTTGTGTTCCTACCATGCCATGCCTGCTATTGGTTAGAGTTGTGTCAGGTCTGATTCATTGGGAATGAATTGGAGTGTTATGTTATGTTCTGGTGCTGAGAGTTAAGTGGGTGAACACGATTTGGTAAAGGTAGCGGTGAGAGGCCATGTAGGAGTACATGGTGGGTTGTCTCACGGGAACCGTCCTTAAGCACTGAGTTCTGTGTATGTTGTCCAATGACTAGCTACTACCACACATTGGGCTCCGGGCGCTCCAAGCTCTCTCGACTTATTAACCAACTTGATCTCTGTCCAGGAGTCGCAAATAGTTTTTGGTGTTTGTAGGTAGTGTTAGTAGTCTACCAAGTGGCACCCGGCCAGGTGGGCTTGGGACAGACTAGGCACAAGTGGCACGGTGTACCAAGCATAGATCCATCCGGCGAGGTGGGCTTGGGAACCCTGCACACATTGTTTGGGGCCGTGAGCGACACCCCGGCTGGATCTCCTTGCGGATGGAACCCGAATAGGCGATAAACCTGGACTAGAGTCTTGTGTGGTTAGTTAGGTCGTGGCCGACTCCCTCGCCAGGCTTCCGCTTGAAGGTTGCCGAGATACATGACGTGTACATGGCGGTAAGTGGCGAGAGCGTGTGTGAAGAAGTACACCCCTGCAGGGTTATCATGATCTATTCGAATAGTCGTGTCCTCGGTTATGGACTTCTTGGTTGCTTACGTGGTACATAGACAACTTGAAGTGGATACTCTAAAATGCTCAAGACAAGTGTGAGTGCTATGGATGGCCTTCTTGTGGGGAGACAAGAATGAATCCATAGTAGAGTATTGATGTGGTGATTAGTGGACTCGTGTGCGCCACCTCAATAGAGTTACCAGCAGTCGTAGTACAGGATAGCCACTGAGTCAAAGCTGGCTTGCTGCAACTAAACTCCACATTATCTTCTTGATACAAATGCATGTATGATAGGATATGACGTAAGTCTTGCTGAGTACCTTTGTACTCATGTTGCTTTATTTATGTTTTTGTAGCGGAGACTTCGGTCTTACTAGTTTACGTGGACTTCGACAAGTAGCTTGTACCTCAGCTACGATCTTGATCAGATGTTGTAGATAGTCAGGCTCCTCAGCCTTTTTCTTTTGTAGTTGTCTGTACTCAGACATGTAATGCTTCCATTGCTTGTATTCTCTGAGTGATGGGTCATGTCACCCTTGTTTGTATTTAATGCTATGTGGCTCTTCTGGGCCTTTATCTATATGAGTTTGCGTTATGTTGTGATGCCATGTTGTACAGCACATACTTGCATGTTATGCGTATGTGTAACGTGTATTGCTATGTGTGGGATCCGACAACGTAGTTGTCTATCCTTGGTAGCCTCTCTTATGGGGAAATGTAGTCTAGTGCTTCCACCGAGCCATGGTAGTCCGCTACAGCCCGATTTACTGGAGTCCTGCTAGCCCAGCACTACTGCTCTGGAACACTTAGACTGGCCGGCATGTGATTCACTTCGTTCCTATGTCTGTCCCTTCGGGGAAATGTCACGCGGTGACCTCCGGAGTCCTGCCTAGCCTGCTACAGCCCGGGTTCCCCGGAGTCCTGTTAGCCCAGTGCTACAGCCCGGATTCACACGCTGTTGACTGACATGCTCGATGTGAATCATGTATGCCAGTCCCCATAGGTTAGTGCCGCTTTGGGTTCACGACTAGCCATGTCGGCCCGGGTTCTCTGTCATATGGATACTAGCAACACTATCATATACGTGAGACAAAAGGCGCAAACGGTCCCGGGCCAGGGTAAGGCGACACCCGTGGGAAGACCGTGCGTGAGGCCACAAAGTGATATGAGGTGTTACAGGCTATCGGTTTGACTTAGAATCGGGGTCCTGACAATGGGTTCCGTGGTGTGAGTAAAGTGCGCCACCTATGCAGAGTGTGTTTGTTTAAACTATCGATAGCTACATCCTCGGTCATGGGCATAAGTTCGTACTAGCTCACACCGTTCGATCAACACTCACGTGACGGAATGACTTATAGGTGATGTATATGTTGATATTGTGAGCTGTAACAGTTTGGCAGGATGATGATGATAATGTTGGGATGATCTTGAGGGTGATCATTCAGTTTGTGATGTGGTCACAAGGTGATCATGTGGATGTGGTCATGAGGTGGTCATGTGGTTGTTCCATTGGTGATCCGTGAATGATCACCGGTTGGTTACAAGGTAACCCATTGAACCAAGTGTGGTTCCATTTTTGATCCATGAGTGATCACCGTTTGGTTTGTATCACGGGGTGATCGAGGTGGTACAGTTCTTTGCCGATTAGCCAAGATAGATATGGTTAGGGAGATCTGAGATGGTGATTTATCAGTATTGTATTAGTTTCATACCATGCTTATTAGTTGCTTCATCATGGTAGTTGTTAATTAATTAACCTGCTAATGCTATGTTATTGTCTTGCCTTGATGTTTATGGTTGTTGTGAGCTTGCAAGTACATTCAATGTACTGACCTGGCGTGTCATGCCAGATTGCAGGTGATGCCATGATTGCTTGATTGCTTGTCAAGGTTGCCATGCGTGCGAGCTAGATCGTGTCCCAGCCAGAGTCCCTGCGGAGTGGAGTTCACCACCTTCGTCGTTGTTCCGCTGCTAGATGTATTCCGCTTCTACGAGTTGTCCTGTTGCTAGCATAGAGCAAGTGTAGTATCGCAGGCGTAATGTTGTCATGCTGATGTACTTCTTTGTAACATCAGACCCTTGTATTATTATTATTCTTGTAATAAGAGCTTATTTGTTCTATGTCAAGCAGTGTCGTATTCCAAAGACTTCTCCTCGATCTCTGGGCTGGAATACGGGGCGTTCCGGTTTCTCTGAGCTGGGGTGCCACATTCAAATAAGTTTTGGATGTACTAGAATTTAAAAATCAAGATTCTCAATGTTTGAAATTTGTTGCACGAGGAGTAAACATGCACCCAGTGAGACACATGTGTTTTTGCAATCCATTTAGGTGCACTATCACGTGTGTATGTAGCTCAAATTTGATTTTTGCACATTATATCCGTAGAAAATCAATCAATGAATGTACTAAAACGTCTTAATGATCTCTATGTTTTTTTGAAATTAAAATGTCCCTCCTTTGGTAACATGTATGTTCACCACGGGATAATTAATTTAACATGCATCGTAGTTGCGGTAGATTCACGGTGTGTGTGTGGGTGTGTGCGTCTGGGGGTGGTGGGTGGCTCGCAGTACACAACGAATTTTGAGCCACCATGTGGGTTGGCCGTTTTGTTAGGCAGTCCGGTGCCACATCAGAGTCATGAAATCTTTATTTAAAATATTACACAACCATGTCATACATAAATGTTTTGGCCACATGCAGTCGATGGTAGTCGTACACGACACTCGATACTCCCGTGTAACGCTTTTTGTGGGCCCGCGAGGTCGTCGTCCATCACTTTGACGAACACCCGACAGTGACGTTAATTTGATAAGCAAGGTAGAATCCTTTTTGTTTGTGTTATGGTGGTATATAGTACGCGTCGAAGAGGTGGGAGGGGACTAGCATATATACTATATGTACGCGTTCGTGAACAAGTACACCTCATTTAGTATCGGGACTTTTTGGTTTCCGAGGCACATGCCACATCAAAATTGTGAAATTGGTTATTCAAACATCACACAACACCTTTTTGGGCCACATGCATATATATCCTAGCTAGGACACTCACGTGTGACGCTTCCATCTGTGGGCCCATGAGGCCATCGTCGATGCATGCATACATCACTTTGACCTATATCGGGAGAGGTTAATTAATTTCACCATCGATGAGGATTCTTTTGGGTTACATATATTACGGCAGGAGCATATAGTATGCGGTGAAGAGGGGGGAAGGGGACCATCATATGTAGTACACTTGATATGAACCTCGCTTTGTGTGGGTGCATGGTTTACGGTTTTTGAGGCATGTGGCACATCAAAGTTGTGCATTTTGGGTATTTGAGGGAGTCCTGGATTAGGGGGTCTCCGGACAGCCGGACTATATCCTTTGGCCGAACTGTTGGACTATGAAGATACAATATTGAAGACTTCATCCCGTGTCCGGATGGGACTCTCCTTGGCGTGGAAGGCAAGCTTGGAAATATGGATATATAGATCTCCTCCCTTGTAACCGACTTTATGTAACCCTAGCCCCCTCTGGTGTCTATATAAACCGGAGGGTTTAGTCCGTAGGACAACACACAATCATACCATAGGCTAGCTTTTAGGGTTTAGCCTCTACGATCTCGTGGTATATCAACTCTTGTAATACTCATATCATCAAGAACAATCAAGAAGGACGTAGGGTATTACCTCCATCAAGAGGGCCCGAACCTGGGTAAACATCGTGCCCCCCGCCGGCGCCTCCTGTTACCATCCACCTTAGACGCACAGTTCGGGACCCCCTACCCGAGATCCGCCGGTTTTGACACCGACATTGGTGCTTTAATTGAGAGTTCCACTATGTCATCATCGTAAGGAGGGATGGCTCGTCTCGTTGTCAAGGACAACATCACCTCTGGGGGAGCCCTGGCTGTAGGCCAAACTCTCCGACTAGGCGGCTTCGTCATGACCGCCCGCTCGGCCACTGCACCGATGATGACTTGATGACTTCTCAGGTCATCGAAAATAGCCTCCACATTGGCTCAATTCACCGAGATGATGGATCCAATGGAGCTCTCCTCTTTGAATGAGCTCTTGGATTGCATCGCCGCTCTGGGAGTCGCTACGGACTACGATTGGATTGGGCTTAAACCCGACCAAATGGAGATTAACTCTCCACCGGTCACCCATCAGATAGCGGTGGTGGAGGAGCAATGCGGCGATTCTCCCTCTATCCTGAGGATGAACTATGTCCGGATTCCCGAGCTCTCCGAGCCGGATACCCTCCCACGGGGGGACATCGCCCTAACCCTGAACCCAGAATCAGGCGGCATACCGAACCTGCGGGGAAACATCCCGGAACCCGAACTTCCAAGATCGGCAACTCCCCCACCCCGGGGTCTCAGATTGGGTCAAGGTCTGGACTTAAATCCACCCACCCACCTAGATACAAACGATCTTTCCCACATTAGGCAAGAGCCCAGGAGACAGTACATCACTGTTGGGCCAGATTCCTCCTTGTAATGAGCAAGGTCAAGGACTGTCGCGACGAAGATGCAATTTCGTTCTTTTGCAACAATTGCATAGACAAGGGAATCCTTAACGCCATAAGTCACCGTGACATAGCACACTTCGCTGACTTGGCATCCATAGTACGGAAGTACTGTGCGATGGAAAGTGCCTGGAAAACCCAAACAAAATTTTGGGATAACCTGGCTTTGACAAAACCCCTAGTCCGAACTAAAAGGGTGCACTCTCATAAGTCGCCCGACTCAATTACATACAAGCAAAAGCCCACTACAGGGCGTGGAACTGTATTGGAGGGATGGCTTAACGGGCCCTGCAAAATTCATAATACAGCGGATACCATACCAACACACAGCCTTAGAGCATGTTGGGTACTCCGGCAGGTAGCCAAGAGCGGTGAGGATCTCCTCATCCAAAACACCTCAGAGCACCATCCCGTGGATAACAATACAGTATTGACAGTCTTCGAGACATTCGCCTCAAATAATAGGCGTAAGCAAGCACTCCGCAGCCTTGCTGAAGTCTGCCATGTGGCAGCAATAAATCCATGGAGCGACACGGCTATCACCTTCAATGCCAGTGACGAACCTAAATTCCGAACAGCCCCAGCACCAGCCGCCTTGGTCCTCAGTCCAATTGTGGACGGCTTTCGGCTCACTAAAGTGCTCATGGACGGTGGCAGCGGATTAAACCTCATTTATGAGGAGACTCTTCAAAAAATGGAAATAGACAGAAACCACATTGAGCAAAGCAGCACGACCTTCTAAGGAATCATCCCTAGTCGGGAGGCACTTTGCGCTGGGAAAATCACACTAGATGTGGTATTCGGCACTCCGGAGAATTACAGGTCCGAAGAAATTACATTCCAAGTGTCCTCATTCAGTAGCGAATACCACGCCCTTCTAGGGCGGGAGGCATTCATGATCTTCCAAGCCATACCCCATTACGGGTACATGAAGCTCAAAATGCCCAGGCCCAATGGAATCATCACTCTAGCTAGTGATCCAGACATAGCACTCCGCGCCGAGAACAAAACATCCGCACTAGCCCTCGAGGCATTATCCGAAGCCCTTATGGCAGAGGAATTAACCGCGCTCCGCTCCACAGTGGACAGCGACGACGTGATACTAGACAAAAGATTCAAGTCCACCTCTTTTAAACCAGTGGATGAAATAGTCAAATTCCAAGTCCATCCAACATACCCCTAAAAAACAGCATCCATTGGAGCATAGTTAAACCATGCTATAGACGCCGCACTACGGGAGTTCCTGCGCGAGAATTGGGACATATTCGCCTGGCATCCTTGAGACGTGCCAAGAATCCCACGCAGGCTGGCAGAGCATAGCCTTAACATTCTAAAAGGATTTAAGCCGGTCAAGCAGACTCTTCGGCATTTCTCCAAACCCAAGCGACAAGCCATGGGAGAGGAGCTAGCCAAGTTACTGGAGGCCGAATTCATTAGAGAAATAAAGCATCTGGACTGGCTAGCAAACTTGGTGATGGTACCAAAGAAGGAAAAATCCTGGTGCCTATGCGTCGACTTCAAGGACCTTAATAAGGCTTGCCCAAAGGATCCCTTCCCCCTCCCTCGCATCGATCAAATTATCGACATTACCACAGGACACGACTCATTGTGCTTCCTTGACGCATACTCTGGTTACCACCAAACTAAGATGGCGGAGTATGATCAAGACGCAACGGCCTTTATCACTCCATATGGCCCCTTCTGTTTTAACACAATGCCCTTCGGGCTCAAAAACGCCGGCGCAACGTACCAGTGCATGATTC
Source organism: Triticum urartu (assembly GCF_003073215.2). Classification (NCBI taxonomy): domain Eukaryota; kingdom Viridiplantae; phylum Streptophyta; class Magnoliopsida; order Poales; family Poaceae; genus Triticum; species Triticum urartu. Next base: position 351,734,354 of record NC_053026.1, read on the forward strand.
AGACATGTCTGGAAAAGTAGATCGGCAAAACAGTGGAGGCATACGTAGACGATGTGGTCGTTAAAACCAGACACGTCGACTCCCTAATAGATGACTTGAGGCTCACGTTCGCCAATCTCCGAACATACGACATTAAGCTCAATCCTGAAAAAATGTGTTTTCGTTATTGTCTCTAGTAGAGGAATTGAAGCAAATCCGGCCAAAATCCGAGCTCTGTCGCAGTTGGCTATCCCAACTACCTCAAGCAAATCCAGAAGTTAACGACATGCGTGGCGGCCTTAATCCGCTTTATCTCCCGATTAGGAGAAAAGGCACTCCCCCTTTATCGCCTTCTTCGGCGCACCGAACACTTCGAGTGGACGGACACAGCCACGGCCGGATTGGAAGAAATAAAAGCCATCCTGGCCACCAACCCAATCTTGGCCGTGCCAAATGTCGGCGAACCAATGCTGTTATATATAGCGGCAACTCACCAAGTTGTAAACGCAGTGCTCGTCGTCGAACGAGATACGGACGGACATAAATTCCCACTTCAAAAGTCGGCATATTATGTATCGACTGTCCTCACTCCATGCAAATCACGGTACACACATTATCAAAAGATAGCATACATGGTATTCATGGAATCCCGGAAATTACGACACTACTTTCACGAGTGTTCAATTACGGTGGCCTCCGAAGTACCACTCAACGACATAATAAACAACCGCGATGCCACGGGCCGGATTGCCAAATGGGCTATCGAGCTCCTCCCGTTCAACATAACATATAGACCACGGCATGCCATTAAGTTCTAAGTACTGGCCGATTTCGTCGCTGAATGGACAGAAGCCGAACTCCCTAAAGAGTACGGCGCGTACTCCAATTGGATCATGCACTTTGACGGCTCTAAAATGTTGGCTGGTCTGGGGGCTGGCGTCGTCCTGACATCCCCCACCTGAGATACAGTGCAATACGTACTCCAAATACTATACACAGACTCCAATAACGCAGCCGAATACGAGGCCCTATTACACGGTCTCCGGATAGCAGTTTCCATGGGCATTCAACGCCTGGTGGTGCGTGCGGACTCAAACCTCGCAATATCTCAAATAAATGGAGACTTCGATGCCAAGGATCCGAAAATGGCGGCATATCACAACGCCGTCCTCAAAATGCCAGCTCGGTCCGAGGGGCTTGAATTCCAACATGTGGCTCGGGAAAACAATCAGGCGGCAGATATCCTCGCCCGTATCGGCGCTAAGCGCGACCCTGTCCCACCCAACATCTTCCTGGAAAAACTGTTTAAGCCATCCATGGTATGGGAGGGGGACACCAGTAACAATCATCCGGACCCGGCCACAACATCAGATGCCGACCACTCTGACACAATCGGAGGCTCTGCCATCGAAATAACACCTTCAGCCCACGTGATAATGGCCGTCATCGCCCCGTGGACAGAACCATTCCTGGCCTACCTAACCAGGTAGGAACTACCCGAGGACCAAAATGAGGCACGCTGCATAGTGCGGCGATCTAAACCCTACAAGGTCCATGAGGGAGAGCTTTATAAGAAAAGCACTACCGGAGACCTTCAAAGGTGCATCTCCGAAGAGGAAGGGCGAAAGCTTTTGGTAGAAATCCATGCTGGACTCGGCGGCCATCACGCCGCAACCCCGGCCCTTGTAAGCAAGGCCTTTCGTACAGGTTTCTATTGGCCGACGACCCGAGCAGATGCACAGCATCTGGTCCAACATTGCGTCGGTTGCCAGCTTTTTGCAAACCAAAGCCATATGCCGCCTACCGCTCTCCAAACAATCCCAATTACTTGGCCCTTTGTGGTCTAGGGACTTGATATGGTTGGACCCCTTAAAGGGGGAACCCATAAGAAAAAATACTTACTGGTAATGGTGGATAAATTCACCAAATGGATAGAAGCCAAACCTGTCAAAACGGCTGAATCCGTACCGGTGAGAGACTTCATATCTGGGGTTGTACACCGTTATGGCATCCCCCACAGCATCATCACTTACAACGGCACGAACTTTACAGCCGTCGAGGTGAAACTTTGGTGCAGCAACATGGGCATCAAGCTCGATTATGCTTCTCTCTATCACCCACAAACTAATGGTCAAGTCGAGCGAGCAAATGGTCTTATCATGAGTGGCATTAAACCTAGATTAGTGCGGTCCCTAAAGGAATCCAACACGCACTGGGTAGAGGAGCTCGACTCCGTACTATGGGGGCTGCGGACCACGCCGAATCGCACTACCGGATACACACCGTTTTTATGGTGTACAGCGCAGAGGCGGTTCTGCCTTGCGACATAATTCATGACTCACCTCGAGTGCGCATGTACAAAGAAAAAGAGGCCAAGCTCGATTGGCAGGACAATTTGGACGCCCTGGAGGAGGAGCGCGACGTGGCAAAAGCCCGTTCCGCATTCTATCAGCAACAAGCTCGAAGGTATCAAAGCAGAGAAGTACGGGCCAAAACCTATAACGTCGGCGAACTAGTTCTACGCCTGCCAGACAAGAAAAAGAACAAGCTCAAGCCCAAATGGGAAGGTCCCTTCATTATTGACCAGGTTCTGACCGGTGGAGCGTACCATCTGCGGGATGCATCGGACAATCGACATGAGCCAAACCCATGGAACGCAACCAGACACCGAAGATTCTACGCCTAGTGCCGGACTCTATGTTCGTCTCCTTACTTCCGTCAATTTTTTGCATATCCATTATCTGTCTTTTCTCTCTTTCTCTCTTTTTATTCTCATCAAGGCCCTAAAAGGCTAAACTTGTGTCTTGGTAACACAATCTTGACGCGCTAACCGTGCTCATTATACCTGGGGGCTTCTTATACAGAAGCTTAATCTAACTTTTTTTGGGGATTTATGCCCCACACATGCGTTATTCTTCCGCATGTACCTTTTTTCGCCATTATATGCATCGATATGACTTAAGTTTTGGCCAAGCTGGGTTGCCTGGCTCTTGTATTTATGCCCTACGTTCCCGTTAATTCGGCTAGGACATAAGGGGAGCACCTCTGCGATTGTTACTGCTGGGTCAGCTGGATGTGTACCTCAGACTGGGTGAAGCCGAAAGCTAGCGCTCTTAAGGGAATATTCGGTCGGTGAACAAAAGATGACTTTTATTTAATTTGTCACATGCCCCCCAGATGTTTATAGCCTGCGTCTCTTTTCGCAGTTCGGACATGCACATTAGGGCATGCGTACCCTAGAAGATGTTTCTTACTACCCATGTAATATAACATAGCTAGTTGGGTACTTGTCTGTTCAAGCACTTATGACCCCTACGCCTGGTTTCCATGCATACCCCGGTTTTTACATAACCGAGTGGGTATTCGGATACACTCCGGACTATCGGGTCCAGAGGTCGAAGCGAAAAGGTCCGCCATGACAAAAGATTTACAATCTGGCTAGGGACATTATTGTAACGCCCTCGATGCGGCTATATCTCCCATGTGTCAAAGCACGACTTAGAGGCATAACCGCATTGAAAGCAATGTCTCAAGTGAGGTAATCTTCACACAACCCATGTAATACATAAGGGAAAGAGATACATAGTTGGCTTACAATCGCCACTTCACACAATTACATGAATAAAGCATTGCATCAACCAGATACAATCAAGGTCCGACTACGGAACCAAAAAAAAAGAAGACTACCCCAATGTTGCACAGATCCCCTATCGACCCCAACTGGGCTCCACTACTGATCAACTAGAATGAAACAACACAAAGGACAAGGTCTTCATCGAGCTCCTCCTTGAGCTTGGTTGCGTCATCTGCACGGTATCATCGGCACCTGCAAACTGGTTTTGGAAGTATCTGTGAGTCACGGGGACTCAGCAATCTCACACCCTCGCGATCAAGACTATTTAAGCTTGTGGGTAAGGTAAAGGTATGATGTGGAGCTGCAGCAAGCGACTAGCATATATGGTGGCTAACATACGGAAATGAGAGCGGGAAGAGAAGGCAAAGCACGTTCGCACAACTATGATCAAGAAGTGATCCTAGAACAACCTACGTCAAGCATAACTCCAACACCGTGTTCACTTCCCGGACTCCGCCAGAAACAGACCATCACGGTTATACACGCGGTTGATGCATTTTAATTAAGGTCAACTTCAGGTTTTCTACAACGGGACATTAACAAATTCCCATCTGCTCATAACCGTGCGCACGGCTTTCGAAAGTTCAAATCCCTGTAGGGGTGTCCCAACTTAGCCCATCACAAGCTCTAACGGTCAACGAAGGATATTCCTTCTAGCGGGAAGACCCGATCAGACTCGGAATCCCGGTTAGAAGACATTTCGACAATGGTAAAACAAGACCAGCAAAGCCACCCGAATGTGCCGACAAATCCCGATAGGAGCTGCACATATCTCTTTCTCAGGGCACACTGGATTGTCCAAGGTTCCGGTAGGCCAGCCAGAGTTGCCCCTGGTGGCCACCGGCAGCTGACAGGTTGGACCAACACTCAGAGGAGCACTAGCCCGGGGGTTTAAATAAAGATGACCCTTGAGTCTACAGAACCCAAAGGAAAGAAAAGGCTAGGTGGCGAATGGTAAAACCAATGTTGGGCCTTGCTGGAGGAGTTTTATTCAAGGCGAACTGTCAAGGGGTTCCCATTATAACCCAACCGCGTAAGGAACGCAAAATCCGGGAACATAACACCGATATGACGGAAACTAGGGCGGCAAGAGTGGAACAAAACACCAGGCATAAGGCCGAGCCTTCCACCCTTTACCAAGTATATAGATGCATTAATTAAATAAGAGATATTGTGATATCCCAACAAGTAAACATGTTCCAACAAGGAACAACCTCTCCATGTTCCAACAAGGAACAAACTTCAATCTTCACCTGCAACTAACAACGCTATAAGAGGGGGCTGAGCAAAGCTGTAACATAGCCAATCAACGGTTTGCTAGGACAAGGTGGGTTAGAGGCTTGGTTCAACAATATAGGAGGCATGATAAGCAAGTGGTAGGTATCGCAGCATAGGCATAGCAAAGAGCGAGCAACTAGCAAGGAAAGATAGAAGTGATTTCAAGGGTATGGTCATCTTGCCTAAAATCCCGCAAGGAAGAAGAACAAGTCCATGAAGAAGACAAACGGACTTAGACTAACAGATCCTCACAAACGCCACGTTATTGGAACTAACCCGAAGAAGCAACACCGGAAAGAAGCACACAACATAGTAAACAACCAACACATGAACATGGTATGATATGCGGGATGCGGTATGCGATGCATATACATGATTTGCAAAGGAATGATTGGACCTGGCCTCAACTTGGAAATCCAAGAGTGCCACTGGAAAGGTGAGGTGATTTCGGTTGAAATCGATATAAAGATCACCGGAATCGGATGCATGGTTTAGAAATGGCAAGCAAAACAAATATGGCACCAGTCTGCGACAAACAGCAAGTGACCAACTAAATGCATCAAGATAAATATGCTACAGCACTCAAACATGGCAAACAAATACATGGCAGGGATCCACTCAAGATTCTTGACAAAAGATGAACACTGAAATACGGCTAATTCATCCATTAACAGGTTCAAACAAGCATGGCAAAAGTGCAAACGATAACATGTTTCGGACTTGGTGAAATTAACACAAGTCTGGAGTTTATCATCAGGAAGCACACTTTGGAGCAAGAAAACTATATGCTACAGGAACTTAACATGGCAAAGCAAGGCATTGCATGAAGCTACTCAAAGCACTTAACAAAAGTCCCTTAGTGACCTTGAGCCAAAAGGGATCAGAAAATACAATTGCAAGCATGTCAACATGGCAAAAACATAAACAGATCTCAAACTTAGTGAAAAACTGGAGCATGCAAAACAGTTAACGAGTAGGCATGTTTACGAGCTCGATGCACTCACTACAGAGCATGGAATGACAAACTAAGCATACACCCATTAAGAAGACATGACATAGAAGCTAGAAATGGCAAGAACAACAACATAGCATGCATGGATCAATAGCAACATCCTCGGCAAAATCGCTAACAAGTCAACAATCTGCCAGGATTCACGATATAGCAAAAGTAGAGCTCGATTGACTCAAGATAGGGTGCTCCATAAATGCAAACAAAGACATGGATGGATAGAGCACCACACTGTTAACAAATCTTCCTTACTGATCATCCTCAAAAGAGGCACGGATCACTAGGAAAACAACATGAACATATGGCATAACGACAAAATCAGGACAAGGACTTAGTGAAATTCTAAGTCCTTGAAATCAGCATTACCGATTACGCTACTTTGCAAGCTTGTGCTAGTCACCACAAATATCACAAAAATACATGGCAAGCACCTCTGTAAAGATGGCAGGCATATAACAAAACACATGTAGAGCTCAGGATCATAGCATGCACACATTAATCATGGCAAAAATGACAAAATGCCATTTGCTGAAACAGATCTGCAACTTTCACCACATAGCCCTCTTCCAACAGCATTTCGGGCATCAAGATGAGCTCAAATGAAAATGATGCAATGAGATGAAATGATGTACTCGTCGATACGAACATTTTGATATGCTACACACGCAAATTGGAGCTACGTATGCGGAGTTATAGCATGATGAAAATGTCAAAAAATAGTGGGGAGTCGCCGGAAGTCGAGGGTTGACTTTGGCATGGAAGTCGAGACAGGGCCGAATCTCGTCGGAGAGTCGCCGGAGAGCGGGGAGACGACCGGAGAAGAGGGATCCGGCAAGGGAGCACCTGGATCAGGTGAGGAGGAAGCCGGGGGGACCGGATCCGGCGAGGTCTCGGCGAAGGAGAGGCCCGGCCGGTGGCCGGAGCTTTGGTCGGAGCTGCTATGCGCGGCGGAGCTCCCCGTGGTGGCGCACGCCGGCAAGCTAGGAGGGAGGCGCAGCAGCGGCTGTGGATGTGGAGGTGCGGCAGCGGCGAGCTTGCGCGGCGGCAGCGGCGCTGGCCGGTGGCGGAGAAGCGGCAGCGGCGAGCGGCGGAGTAGGGCAGAGGAGGCGGCAGAGATCCGGCGGAAACCGCGGCGGGCGGCGGCGCTCGGAGGCGGTCGGGCGCGCGGGCGGCTCGGGCGGCCGCGGGTGACGAGCAGGCCGCGCGGGCCGGCTGCGGGCCCCGCGGGCCGGCGGCGGGCGCGGAGGAGAGAGAGGGAGGAGGCCGGCTGAGGTGGCAGCACGCTGTTGGAGGAGAGCGGCGGCGGGGCGACGTGGCATCTCCTGATTCGCCGGAGTGAGGTGGAGGCTGGACGCGTCCGGCGGGCGCGGACATGTCCGGCGGCGCGGGGAGGTGGAAGACTAGGGTTTCGTCCGCGAAAATGAAGGGGGTGCACATATTTATAGGTAGAGGGAGCTAGGAGAGTCCAAATGAGGTGCGGTTTTTGGCCACGTGATCGTGATCGAACGACCGAGACGATGGAGAGGGTTTAGGTGGGTTTTGGGCCACTTTGGAAGGGTGTTGAGCTGCAACACTCACGAGGCCTTTTCGGTCCCTCGATTAACCGTTGGAGTATCAAACGAAGTCCAAATGACACGAAACTTGACAGGCGGTCTACCGGTAGTAAACCAAGGCCGCATGGAAAGTCTCGGTCCAATCCGAAAACATTTAACACCCGCACACAAAAAGAGGTAGAAAGGGACACTAGGTGACATAGGAGTGCCGGATTGCAAAACGGACAATGGGGAAAATGCTCGGATGCATGAGACGAACATGTATGCAAATGAAATGCACATGATGACATGATATGCAATGCATGACACGCAAGCAATGACAAGGCAACAACAGCAAATAACTGGAGGACACCTGGCACATCGGACTCAGGGCGTTACAATTATATATGTCACTTGAAGTACACAGTCACTAAGATTGATTAAATTCTTCTTCTATACCATCCAACAGGCTGTCTAGCCTACAATCCTATTGGGAATACTTTGCGGCTAATTCTACTTGGTCATACACCAAACTGACGGGGATCTCTTTCCCATCGGGCCCCACAGGTCCGACCTCGGCCATATGGTTTGGGTCAGCTTTGGTATATCGCGTCTTCACCATAGCCCAGGCATCCCTTGCACCTTGTCGGCAGGCTGATATCTTCCATAATCGAAAGCGCCGCTGCGCTCCCTTGAGCTTCTCTATAAGCTCCCCCATGCCTCCTGGCGGGGACGCGGAAGGCATTGGGAAGTAATAAGTAGATGATTGGTTGCTAGAGTGACAGAATCTTAAACCCTAGTTTATGCGTTGCTTCGTAAGGGGCTGATTTGGATCCATATGTTTCATGCTATGGTTAGGTTTACCTTAATACTTTTGTTGTAGTTGCGGATGCTTGCAATAAAGGTTTATTATAAGTGGGATGTTTGTTCAAGTAAGAACAGCACCCAATCACCGGTCCACCCACATATCAAATTATCAAAGTACCAAACATGAGTCATATGAACGTGATGAAAACTAGCTTGGCGATATTCCCATGTGTCCTCGGGAGCGCTTTTCCTTATATAAGAGTTTGTCTAGGCTTGTCCTTTGCTACAAAAAGGATTGGGCCACCTTGCTGCACTTTATTTACTTTTGTTACTTGTTGCTCGTTACAAATTATCTCATTATAAAACTATCTGTTACCACTTATTTCAGTACTTGCAGAGAATACCTTGCTGAAAACCGTTTATCATTTCCTTCTGCTCCTCGTTGGGTTCGACACTCTTACTTGTCGAAAGGACTATGATAGATCCCCTATACTTGTGGGTCATCAGCCGGCCATGTTGGAATGGATATTTCCGAGCGCGCTCCGATGGATACTCGCCGTGGGAGGATGGTGTGGGTTGGATCTAAGAATCCCCGTCCCTTTAATAGACAGTTTATTTACATGGCTAGGGGGCGAATGTAAAAATGCCCTGGCTCCTCGCATTCGCTCGACACGTGGAAGATAACCCTTATTGGGCGCAGAAGCCAGGAAGTGCAACATTTATGGAGAGCCGGACACTACTCAGCAGATATTCAGAATTTGGAGAAGAACCCGCCTTGCAATGCCGAAAACAATCTGCGTGCCGGACTCATCGTCATTGAAGCCTGGTTCGAGGGCTGTTGAGGGAGTCCTGGATTAGGGGGTCTCTAGACAGCTGGACTATATCCTTTGGTCGGACTGTTGGACTATGAAGATACAAGATTGAAGACTTCGTCCCGTGTCCGGATGGGACTCTCCTTGGCGTGGAAGGCAAGCTTGGCAATACAGATATGTAGATCTCCTCCCTTGTAACCGGTTTTGTGTAACCCTAGCCCCCTCCGGTGTCTATATAAACCAGAGGGTTTAGTTCATAGGAAAACACACAATCATACCATAGGCTAGCTTTTAGGGTTTAGCCTCTACGATCTCGTGGTATATCAACTCTTGTAATACTCATATCATCAAGAACAATCAAGCAGGACATAGGGTATTACCTCCATCAAGAGGGCCCGAACCTGGGTAAACATCGTGCCCCCCGCCTCCTGTTACCATCCACCTTAGACGCACAGTTTGGGACCCCCTACCCGAGATCCGCCGGTTTTGACACCGACAGTATTCAACATATATATGTTTGGCCCACATGCAAAGCGGTGGTGGTTGTCCTCTCGCACCCACTTAAGCGGTTACCAGTGATATCGAGGCTTTCCATTTGTGGGCCTGCTTGGTCCATCACTACTTTTTGCCTGACAACAAGAGAGGTTAATTTGACTTGGGAGGGGATTATTATTTTTGCTCTGGGATGACATGCATGATACAACTTGAGCACACACACATGAATGTGTATGCATGAATCCCTCCCATCGAGTCGAAGAGGCTAATACAACGACACATCATGAACCGATCTCGCTCTGTGTGGGGAGCTAGTGTACGATTTTTGACACACACGCGAAATCAATGTTGTGTATTCAAACATGCATGCACGCATCACCTCCATACATATGCATGTAGTGGTTGCCTTCGAATGGTACACTCCCTCACGTGGTTATCGGCGAGAAGCCTATATATTCGTGGGCCCGTGTGGGCATCCATGATCACCTGACCAACAACAAGATAGGTTACCATGGCGGATTCTTCATTTGGTTTGTGTTATCATATTATAGGTCATGGTGAGATTCAGACCTAATTAAGTTTGAGCGCATATACTATGCACGCATGCATGCATGAATCCCCGTCATTGGCTTCAAGTGTGGTGTAACATGCATATGCATTGTCAACCCAACCCTCACTCAGTCTGGGGATTTGTAGTTCGAAATCACGGTGCCACATCAAAGTTGTTCCATTGTTACTCAAAAATACACCTCTCCATACATATGTTTGGGCCACACGCATGCAGTGGTTGTCTTCGAGGACTAGCTACTTGCATGATTTTTGGCGAGCTACCCCATCTCCGGGGTCGCATGGATGGCCATCACTTTGACCAACAACAAGAGAAAGGTTGTACGACCAAGGTGGATAATTCTTGGTCCATTTCACGATCCATGTTGGTGAGATATATGCCTCGCTGGCCCGCCGACTGAAAGTGTGTGTGTGGGGGGGTTGCTAATTCACACTTTGCTAGGTACCTCGATTGGGGGGCATGCATTCATAGCTTAGGATTCCCTTCATGGCAACACGAGGGGGGTGGGGGCTGCTAGCTACTTCGCACTTTGCTAGGCGAACCTTAGTTGGGGGGATGGGGCATGCATTCATAGCTTAGGATTCCCTTCGTGCCGACATGAGGGGGGGCTGCTAGCTACTTCACACTTTGCTAAGTGAACCTCGGTCGGGGGGGCATGCATTCATAGCTTAGGATTCCCTTCATGCCGACACGAGGGAGGGGGGCTGCTAGCTACTTTGAACTTTGCTAGGTGAACCTCGGTTGGGGGGCATGCATTCATAGCTTGGGAATCCCTTCATGTCGACATGAGGGAGGGGGGCTTCTAGCTAATTCGCACTTTGCTAGGTGAACCTCGGTCAGGGGGGCATGCATTCATGGCTTAGGATTCCCTTCGTGCCGACACGAGGGAGGGGGCTGCTAGCTACTTCGCACTTTGCTAGGGTGAACCTCGGTTGGGGGGGGAGCATGCATTCATAGCTTAGGATTCCCTTCGTGCCGACAACAAGGGAGGGGGCTACTAGCTACTTCGCACTTTGCTAGGGCAAACCTCGGTTGGGGGGCATGCATTCATAGCTTAGGATTCCCTTCGTGCCAACACGGGGGAGGGGGAGGGGGGCTTCTAGCTACTTCGCACTTTGCTAGGTGAATCAACCTTGTTTGGGGGATACATTCATATCTTAGGATTCCCTTTGCGACGACACGAGGGAGGAGGGGGGCTACTAGCTACTTCACACTTTGCTAGGTGAACCTCGGTTGGAGGGGAGGGGGCATGCATTCATAGCTTAGGATTCCCTTCGTGCCGACATGAGGGGGGGTGGGGGCAAGCAATACAGTGCGCTTTGCGAGAGAGGTGCCACATCGAAGTTGCATTTGGTATTTGAAAATCAAACCACCCTTTTGATACATAAATTTGGTCCACATGCAAGTGTGTTCGTGTTCTGACCCTCTCCCGCATCATTTTTCGCCAAATTTATGAACATTAGATAAGTCGGATGACACAATAGACACGGTTCACTCAAACTAACCGTGTGCCACGCCGGTGCACCTGTCATGCACACATCCGCACAATACATTGGGCTCCACGAGGCTCCCCCTCTCAAAAATATCTGCCCGCCTCGAGGGTTTTTCTGTTTCATAACACATGGTTGTTATCTCTGGACCGTGTGCGATCTTTCTTGTTCCCAATCCCGCCTGCATCCCTAGAAAATATCTGCCTACCTCGAGGTTTTTTCTGTTTCATAACACACGGTTGGTATCTCCGGACCGTGTGCGATGCACTATCATCAAAATTTTCAGTAGCCCGTCATTTCAATCCAACATAGTAAAATTTTTAGTACCCGCGTCAGTTCCTCAAACACCCCCCCTCCACACACACACACAGAGACACACACACCAAAACCTCCTCGGGCGAGCACGCACACACACACACACCCCTCCCTCGCTAGAAACCCTAGCAAGATCCTCGCCGCCGCCGCCGCCGCAAGGCCTCGATTGTCAACATCTACCGGTTTGCCCATGTAGCTTACCCACCGACATCCATACACAGGCCGCCCTGAGTTTCTTATATGACGCCTGCCAAACGCTCCCTTTCCCACAGATCCCCATCCCCCACTACAGAGCGTCGCAGCCTAAGCTCGGCTACGCTTCCCGTGGAGCTCGAGGAGCGACTGGCCCAAAAGAGGTGTATAGCGGTCTCTTCCCCCGACATCGCCGAGGAAGCTGACGACCATTACTAGCGGCAAGCACTCAAACAGCGGGCTAGAGTATGCGGACATGTCTCGTCCGCCGGCTACGACATCGAGGTCATCGACAGCGATGGCTTGAGGCGGTCTATGTCACAGGTTAAGTGGCCCACCCCAACCCCTCGGGTTCAACCACCATCGATCTCATCCATGGCCCCGTCGCTGATCTCCTCTCGCTCGCTATTAACAATTTGCCATTGTACATCACCATCGAACCCCTTTTGTCATTTCTGAAGGACACGTTCTGTGACACTGGCTTGGGATCCATACCTTCCAAGTCAGACCTCATCGACGGCGAGCACGAGGAGGGCACCCTCTCCAGCTCTTCCAAGGGGAAAGAGCCCATCTGCTCTTCCCAGGGGAAAGTGCCCGTTTGCGACATCAGGGAGGGCACCCTAGAGCCATGCTCTTCCAAGGGGAAGGAGCCCATCTGCGACAACATGGAGGGCATCCAGGGTCTGTGCTCTTTCCAGGGAACGAGCCCATCTGTGACAAGTCAGGAAACCCATGATTTTTTTGATGTGCCTCTTCACAAGGGGAAACCCATGATTTGTTTTGTCGAGTCCCTTTTGTAGTGTAGTGAGAATATGTCCAGTTTTAATTGCTACATCTAGTTGTTTGGATTATGCGTTGTTTATTTCAGTTGTTCACAATGTGATGCTCTATATGTGCAATTATTTACTATGTAGTACATTTCATCAATCCAGTTTTAAACATACCGATAGGAATGCATATAGTTGCTTGCTCTTAAGCCTGTTATAGCTAGCATATGCCTATTTTAAAGTTATTTGATTGTTCGGTTGTTTGTAGTTAGCATATGTCCTGTTTCAAATGCTATCTTTGGTTGTTCATAGTATGATTTGTTTATTCCAGTTATTCACAACATGATGTTCTGTATGTGCAAGTATGAACTGTTGTGCTTAACTTGCTTTTCGATGTACCTACACATGACAATTTTGGGAACGACTGATGTTTTCCATCGAGGTTAGTTTCATCCCACGGCTTATATCTGCTCACTGTTCAGGATATCGGTAGCTGGTACCATATAGGACGGCAACTGATAAGGGACTAGTCGGTGAATCAGACTTTTAACTGAATATATCTGCAACCCATTTATCGTTAGGTTAACTAGGGCCATATGTAATATATCTGAGGCTACATAGCAACATGCACTGTATTTAGTGTCTAAATATGCAATCCTAGGCTACACAGCAACAAGGAAGAGTGTGACATTAATGTTCTAATGATGTCTAGATATACGTAGAAGAGTACCAGCAGCAGCAACAACAACAACAACACAACCCTGTTTGGATACTCAACTTAGCTAGAGGTTAGAGTTAGTTTCTAGCTCATTGCTAACCCTGAACTAACTCCATCCAAAGAGTTGTTTGGATGGCAGGGTTAGATTGACAATAAATGCACTAGGAGAACAAGCTCCAATTAACACCTCTTGGGTTGGATAGTTTTTTTGGGTGAGTTATAGATGCAACTAGCTCAAACTAGCCCTCATGTTTAGATATACTTTAGGGCTATTTGAGCCCGAACTAGCTTAAACTAATTGTGACCCCTGGATACAGCAGCAGTTAATCAGCCAATAATTTGTAAGAATGCACTAAACTCCTTCTGGCCCATAATATAAGATGTTAATTCATCTAATATGTGAGTATATTGGATGTTATAAGATAATCCCTCCATTCCTAAATATTTGTATTTTTAGAGATTTCAAATGGACTACCACATACAGATGTATATAGACATATTATAAAAGAGTGTTGTGCTACATCATTGTGCAATTGTTGTTTAGCTTCTAATATTAACTTCGTGCTTTTAGGTACATATGTCATTGGTAAAGATCCGCGCTTTGACCCTTTCTATGTACGGGGCAATGAGATATCGATGAACCAACATCAAGTGAAGAAGCTGATAAAGATTGTTAGTAAAATGGGTCCAAAGATGGCAATTAAACTATTTGTTTACACTTTATCCAAGACAACAGCGAACTGCAGGATGGTAAGTAAGAACTCTACAGCCTTCTTTTTACTGCCTATAATGAGTTGTGTTAGATGACAATGTCTGAATCTTTTTCCTTTGAAGTGGTTGCCAAAGCAGTTTACTCAAGATTACCTCTCAAACTACATGATTGGTGGGCATGCAAAGGTTAAAGTATTTCTACCAGAACACAATGATTATCTAGATGTTTTCATGAAGACCGTGAAGGATGGGCGGTCGGTCATAAAAAGGGGTTGGACTAGAGTCGTGCGTGCCTTCTACATGGCGGAGGGCACAATATGGGCATTCCGCTTCACCTTGTTCAGCAACCAGAATATTTTTCGCCTCTTTCTTTACCGTCTTTAATAGTACAAGTATACAACTATGGTTCATCATTCTTTATTTGGTTGTTATGTAATTCTTGAATATATGTACCTATTAATCGAATAATGCATTGATTGTTTGAACCTCATGGGTACGAATAAAGATGTAGCATACATTGAAATTCAAATTCAAATTCAAATCCAAATCCAGTACAATTTGGAAAAGCAGCAATTAAATTAGGGTGAAATTACGCTCTCCAGGTTGTTACGGCACACATGGTTGGTAAAACACAAATGTTTGTGATATGCACCATAATCCAAGACGGTTCATAGAGAGGAAACATGTGCAAGGATGCACATAGTTGCCATTTGCAAACCATGTGCAATGTTAGGCAATATCACAAACGGTGCGGGAAAACTAAACGTTTGTGTTAGTTGCCTTATCGTACACGATTCGCACCCATGAACTGTTTCTGATGAAGTATGCATCATAAATGTTGCACCACAGGATAGCATGTGCGATCGTTGTCGTGTACGATGATGTTACGATGGTCTGACGTTTCGTAATCCTGTCCGACACTCGTACGTTAGCTAATCTTCTTAACGTTGAACCATTTGTGATGGGCCGCGCATCATACACGTTCTATAATAGTGAACCATTTGTGATGGGTCGCGCATCGTAAACGTAGCACCACAGAATACCGACTTCGATGGCAATGCGAGCAGAAACGAGTAGGAGTACTGTAGGGGCCCTATCCCCGACGGTTTCTGGGTCGTGTGGGGAGGACCCCCCTATCGCCCACACTCACTTGGCGACGGTTCCAAATGTTGTCGTGGAAAGGGGTTAAAACCGTTTGTTTCAGATCGACATGCACCAGTGTATAGGTCATTTGGGGGCTTCCTGCTCTATGAGCATAGCTTTTATAACCCTCTTGAACGGCTTTTATGCCATGTTATAGGTCATTTGGGGGCTTCCTGCTGTATGAGCATAGCTTCATAACCCTCTTGATCGGCTTTTCATGCCATTGGTCGCTTGGGGGCTTCTCTCTGAGTATAGCTTCATAACCCATTTTGACCGGATTTTATGCCATAACTGAGTTAAACCTGCCTGTTTGCAACTTGCTACTCCGCCAGGTGACCCGCCATGCTTTTGACAGTCAATCTTTCCCATAAGACCCTGAACTCATCAAAGTTAAACGACGGCTTATGTCACATGAGGGCCGGCTTATAGTGAGCTAGGATAAACTCACCCGTCTGCTGTAGTCTCTCCGCTATGTGACCTGTTCGTACTCATAACAATCAATATTTTTGATAAGACCCTGAACTAGTTAAGGTTTACGGATTTATGTCACGTCAGAGCCGGCTTACGGGATAAAAGGATTTTCATGCCAAGCTCTTTGAAGCAAAAAATTGAGTTTTTCCAAAAACTAATCTATTTTGATCGTGCCTTGCAAGCCCACTTAATAAATATTTGAGTTATGAATACTCTATATTTTTGTTTTGCAGAAACCTTTCAGGTGAGAGGTCACCGGGTCATATTGATATGGGTTATATTGCTCTACATTGAGTTTATTGCGGTTATAAGTCACCAAAGTGATCTTATCATAGTCTGGTTATGATTAGAAGCGGCCAGTTTATGGATTAAAGACTCTTTGACGGATTATATAAGCCACCAAAGTCCTTTGGTAATATTGCAAGAATAGTCGTGTCTGATAAGATCACAGAAGTTTAAGCTGTTGAAGCATAAGTTGATAAGAATATGCACGAAGGCATGGCAGAACAGACAATTGTTTTTTGTCTACCTATTACAAGGCTTCAGCTGAGCCCAAAAGTTTTTTCACCAAGTGTTTCTAGAGTTAAGTTACACTGTTGACCTGGTGTCAGTGCCATCCGGGTTTTGGCCTGGCGGGTTATTGTCATCTTGGCGCCTTGAGCTTGAAGCCCCCAAATCATCCTGTGCCGGCTCTTCGTTGATAACCATCGGATGTTCACTGATGTCCAGTCGATGCTGGTTAAAGATTCAAAAGTTGCTTCATCGTTAAGTATAACTGAAGGATCGAGATCAGGAGCGAAGGTATGCTTACATCTTGGCGCAGTAAGGTCTACAACATCGTGGGATAGCGGCTTAACCTTAGCATTTTTGCTATCATAAGACAACTGGTACTTTCCCAAGTCCAGCTCCTGCATAAGCTTACACGCCAAAGGCCGCATCTCTCTGACGCATCTGTTGAAGTCTTCCTCTTCGAAGATCGACCCATCACCTTTAAACTCTGGACACTCACTAGACATTTCTTTCGGGTCTATGTCTGATTGCCAAGATTTGGCCTGGATTAAAGCAACAATGGCTCCTGCTCGGGTGGCTGCTCCGGCAGCTGATAATTTTAACTCTTCAATTTGAGGCGGCACCGCTGAAAGCTGATCTACCACGGTCTTGATAAGGGTTGGAGGTTTTTTGCCACTGGAAAAGGCCACAAGACTGCGCAGAGTTCCAATGTATAATTGCACAGTCAGTGAATAAACCGCCTTCAACTTTAACATCATATTTGGCCCAAGAGTAGCGCTTCTGGGGCATGTTCAGATTTTTGCACAAGAGTCGCTAGGTGGGTTAGAGATCATATATATTGTGAGTCGCCAGGCAAGTTAAAGAATTTGACAAACAGATAATGAGTTGCATATTACACTAACCAAAGATGGGGGCTATCATATGAGATATATGTTGCTTTAAGCCGGATAACTCTTCAGTCACCAGCTTAAGCTGAGCCTCAGCATCTTTTGCCCTCTTCAGAAGATTATCCTTCCCAGTTTCCAAGGCGGCTCTTTCATCATCAAATTTAGCCTTGATCTTCTCAATATAGTCTCATGAGGATTTCAGGCCTAATTCAGCCTTGGCGCATTCACTTTGCTACATCTCCAAACTTTTTTTCAATTTGGCGATGTTTAACTCGCCCACAACCAATGCTTCCTGCAAAGGGTGGCACACAATGTTATGATGGTTAAGTTCATAATCAACAATGGTATTCAAGTCCCAAGCACATTGCAAGTAGTACACTTGGCACTTGGGGGCTAATGTAAGTCATTTCAGTTTATAAGACCTGGCTCATCTTATTAGGATAAGCTCGCCCTTGGAGACTACAGACTTGGTTCTCACAGATGATTATAAGACCCGGCTCATCTTATCAAGATAAGCTAGCCCTTGGAGGATACTTATTTGGTTATTAACAATGATTTAAATACCCGACTCATCTTGTCAAGATAAGCTGGCCCTTGGGGGCTACATACTGGAAATTTTCACACAAGTCTAAAGCACACTCATTATCATTCCTATACTTAAGACTGGGGGGCTAGTATGGATATATATATGTGTGTGTGTGTGTGTGCAAGACTAAAGAGTAGTTGGATATCTTCATACCTATATTTTTGCTTCATCAATTGGACTAACCCGGCCTCCATGTCCCGACTCGTGTAAAGGCTGCTTAAACACCCGAATGCACCTCAATTGCATTGAATGAGGAGTAGTTCTCAATATCAAATTTGGCCTTGCCCTTCTCCAATGAGGGTATTTCTTCCTTAGTTGAGTGCTTGGTTAGCACTCTCGAGACCCCGGGCACCTTAAAGGCTGACCCGATAATAGTGATGTCATCAACATCAGCAGCAGTAGGGCTCTTGTCAGTTGACTTGGTAGGAGTGGGCGGCTTAGGACTTGGCGGGTCATGGCTGGAGGCCGAGTTAATCTTAGTGTCCATTGGTTCAAAGACTACAGTGTGAGTTTGCGGTGGTGGATCATTAATAGGTTCTTTGGGGTCTTGGATGGGGGCCTTAGGGATTTCCATCGTTTGCTTCTCCGGTTACTTCGTGGGCTTTGGAAGAATCGGCCACCTTCTGCTTCTTGCCAGTCTTGACCTTGGCCCTATGACAAAAATAGCAAGGATTATGAGTATATCACCACAAGTCCTTTATCAATAAATGGAAGTACTTACCCATGGGCAATAATGAAGATAGGGATCTGGGTTCCACTTGAGTCGCCATATGATGGTGGTGTTCCCTGATAGTTTGAATTAGAAGGAGTAAGAGGCTGACGCATGAGACTGGCCTTTGGAAGGGATAGAGTTGGACTATGAGGCACCTCATTACGACGCTTGCGAGGAGCCAGCATGTTGGATAAGTCGGGCATAAGATCTTAAGAGCCTCCGCTCTGGGTTAGGCGCTTGGACTCATGTTGTTGTGTCTTCAAAAGAAAATTGGGGTCAAAATGAGCAAGCGGATGAGAAAATCTTACTTTCCAGATGATCTGCCGTGTTTTCTTTCTTGGCAAAGGTTCTGAGTCGGAGGATATAGGAATTACCTCTGCTGCATCAGCGTGGCTCTTCTCCACTTCTTCCTGAGGGGAATCAGCATCAATAAGTTGCATAAAGAAAAGACCAAGGGAGTAATGTTCTACCTCCGACTCATCTAGCTCAAATAACTCTTTGGCTATCTACTTCTTGGGGCGACTCGGAGCTCGAGTCTTCACGGCCTTCATTTTCTTAAGTGGTACAACAATTGTTATCTTCTTCTTCTTCCAGAAGGCACAACCAACCTGCATATATTTATAAACATTTTGACAATGGTTCAAAAGGAGTAAGAGTATGAAGGATGAATGAGCGAGGAGAAAGTCTTAATATGAGTACTTACAGGAGGTGCCGGGTTAAGAGTGCAAAAGGGGTTCATCCCCGCCTTATTGCAGTTCTCTTGAGGCTCTCCAAGCAACGACTTGACCATTTCATTAACCTCTTTGTTCAAAGGTTTCTGGTTGTAACGTTGTAGGTCCTTCACATCACCAGTATACTCACACATTAAGCCGCCACGCCGGCTCAAAGGCAACATCCTCCAAGAAACCCAGCAGCGGAGCAGATCGACTCCAGATATGCCATTAGCGACTAAAGCCCTTTCTTTGAAAAAGTTGGCGCATATTGTGGGCGCTCTGCAGTAGTATGTCGGCCTAGGAGCTTGGTGTTGGTGTTGAGCTGCTAGGGGCGGTAACCCGGCAGGGGGTTCTCTTCAGTTGGGGCAGTGTTTTTGCAGTAAGACCAAGTACGATTCAAACCCTTGGGGCGGCTTGGTAGAACAGCTGAGGGGAAGGTCACATATCTTCGCCACTCAATGGAAACACTGTTGGATATTTATGTGGCTTTCAACCAAAGGAAATTATATGTATGTATTGTGTATTTTGTGATTGCTGCTAAATCTTATACACTTTGGAATTAGAATTTTTGCCATGAAACTCCTTGGTGGAGGAAAAATATTATAGTTATAGAACAATCTATATGCAACTTCAATGTGAAGGGATTTAATTTCCGGTTCAATCTTGGAACCCATTGTCCGTGAAATACTATTTTGAAAAGGAAGAGTGGAAATATTGCTTGATGGTAAAATTAGGGCATTATGGAATTTCATTCAATGGTCTATTCTTTCTTGATGGTCCATTGGAAGTTAGCAACCCAAATTGTTATTTGGGGAAGGCAACTCCATAGAGAGGAATGCTGGTAATAGAAACACATGCTTGGAATTTATTATTTTTGTCATGGACATCATGTTACTGAATCAAGTGGCTTACTAATTCTGGAATTCAAAATTTTACTAGGAGGAATTTGGTTTTGTAAAGCACATACATAATGTGTATTTGACTTGCACGCCTTTTCTTAAGGTGGAAAGAGATAAAAAAGGTTTCTCATTTTTATTCTTTTGGTACTTATGTTTTTTTGGAGACCCCCACTAGAGGTCAGATTATTTATTTCATCTCATTCACCATTGACCCTTGACCGCACTTGATATGGTTATGTTGATCTTTCAAATACAAATCTTGTAGTGAAGTGGAAAATCAGTTGATTAAAGAGTTTTGAAGTTTTAGCAACTGAGTAGTGGGGAAGTAAACTTCAGGTATGTATATCAGTTGAATATGTAAAGAGCATGTAACTTCATTCACCGTTGTAATACTCTTGTATACTTCACAATTGAATGGAGGAACTGAATATCCTTGATACTCCCTTGTTTTTCTTTGGAGGAAGCATTACATATTGTGTTCATATCATTTTTCATCTAGCACAGTCACTCCATATGGTTTGTAGACTGGAAAAAAGTATTTTATTTTGGCCAGAAATTCTCAACTACTACAAAGCACACACCATGAATTTATCAATTATTGTTCCAATGGATCAAGGGTATGTTTTTTTGATCTGGAAAGGAAAACTAGTGGAAAGTGGGAGCACAATATTTTTAATGGATAATGGTGGAATTATTGTCAATCATACTAGAATATATTCTTGACCCCAAAGGAAATTACAAGCGAAACTCCTGACACTAGGATGCTTAGGATAAGTGGGAGAAATTAACTTGGAATATCATGTTAGATAATCATCGTGTGTGTTTGGGGGAAGTCACTCTAATATTTTAGAGGAATAATTGAAGTCTCTTAATAGGAAGGTTTAAATTTTTCATGAACACATGCTATGGGTGGAAGAAATGCGGGAAGGAAGAAACTCAATGAGGAACAATAAAGTTTGGGAATTTATTATCTCACCAAACAACCGCAAGCCCATTGTTCATAAGTTTTTTTGTTGTTTTTCATTTTAGAAGGAATTTGGTTCAATAGGAATATTATAATGCCACTCTTGTTATTCGATTCTTTACACAACGGAAAATATATATTTTTGTGGAAACTCTTCCTCCAGAATTTAGGGAAAGAGGGGATAAAGACATGGTTTGCTGATTCAAAATATTAATGTATGGTCTTATAACAAGCTTCACATCAATGGAAAAGCAGGTCATATGGTTTTCTAAATGAATCAAGGCGGTCATTTACAAATGTAACTGTAAACTATTTTGCATTACTATTATATATGCTAATGGTATTTTTCTTTGTTTGTTTACAATGATAATTTTACATTGATGGAAGTGAAATCTTGGTTATCTTATAATTTCCAAATGAAAGGCATGTTTGAAACTTCCGATTTTTGGGAGAGGAAATACATAGGAAGTGTTGTGATACATTTTTCTATGGAAAATTGCAAACCTGTTAAAATACCTTGATAAGGGAAATCATACTCAATGAGGAATTATGTTTGAACTCATGAGGAAAAAGGGGATACTAAATGGTATTGGAATTTGTATATATTTTCATTATACTATCAACCTTAGCTACCGAATGTATTGTTGCATTCAAGCGGTGGAAGGAAATATGTGTCGCTAAGGGAATCTCACACATCATATATGATCGTGGAATGTGCATCACAACCTGTCACTTATTTTGAAGTTTATGGTTAAAAGTAAACACATTGAGGAAGTTACCATTGTATACACGAGGTGTGGAATGACTAAACTCGGGTACGTATATTTCATTTATTTGTATAATAATACTAATATAGTGCAAGTTCACTGACTATAGTCAGGAACTCTTTTCAAAACATGTTTACACATGGAACTTCATTTATTGATTGATATGTTTCAGCCAAGTGGGAGATGTTGGATACTTATGTGGCTTTCAACATTTATTCAACATGATTATTATTTATTTAAATCAACATAGAATTATTCATATTATTAATGTTTGTGATGGGGAATAATTGATGCGGAATTTTACCCGAGGAACTAATACTCGAGGTACCGAGGATGACTTTGATGGAATACAATAGAGGAATTAATACGGGTCAACTCTTCTAGAATATTATATGTATGTACGTATTTTCCCGGGACATCACAAGGTGGAAGAGCTGGGTTTGTTTTGTAGGATCGACTCTGCAGGCTGTTGACCCACATGATTAAGATTGGAAGTTGATCTCACACATACAATATAATCATGGCACATGACTCACAAATGTGTGCTAGGGACTAGTATATTTAGACTCGAAAAACTGACATGTTTCATCGTGGTTGGTAACATCGCTCAGGAGTCGTACGGATCTTTCCAGAAACATGTGGAATAATAAAACACCTGGATGTGGAGTCTATAAATAGGTCCCTACCCTCTAGCCTCAGTATGCATTGTGAGCGGCACCACGAAAAAGGCAGAGGAATTAGAGGGTAGACCGCATAGCCCACAATTTCCAAGAAACACCACCAAGTTCTAGACTAGGGCCATCTGTCATCTCAGTCTGGCGGTCGATATAAAAATATATTTGAAGAGGTTAACGGTAGGCTCATCTTGTAAATACACCTCACAGAACACATGGAACTGACATATGTTGGAGATGGAGTTGGAGACGATGTCTTGAAGATGAAGGTTGTAAAAGTGCAAAACATCCCAGAAAAACTTTAACCCGGGTGGTGAGAAGTCGCGGAGAAGGTGGTCTATAAAGATTACCACTTTACCTTCTCCGGGTTGTGGAGTAACTTCATGACCTGGAACCCACCACTGAATGACTTCTTTGGGAGGTAAGATGCTCAAATCCACAAACTCATTAAGTATAAGCTCTGAGACTTGGGAAGCCTCCCAGTCACAGGAAGTGGGGGTTTTGTCATGGTTGGCCATGTTAAAGAGCTGTGACCAAGGAGTAAAATATATGGCGGGTCAAAATTACAAGTTGTAAGCCTCCCAAGTGGTTACATGATGATTCAGCAAGAATAAGCTAAGCATGATTAAGAGATTATGCATTACAAAGAACAGTTAAGAAAATATGAGCCGCCCTGGCCATAGATTGAAGTGGTTATCAGGTTATGAGAGTATGGCGGGTTAAACTATGGAAGTACAAGCCGACAGCATATTGGCGGGTTAATTGAAAGAAGCAATTTTTGGACTTCATTGGCGAGTTACAAGTTCAGTGTTAAGTCACCCGAGAGTTGAAGGGCGGGTCAAATATCTACGAATCCAAGATTCCTGAAATCTTACTAAGTGTGGGACAAACAGATTTCACAATCTACAACTATATTCATGGATCTACAGTAGTCTAGAAAAGATGAATAAATACTAAACCTAGGGCGTAGCAGTGGAAGAACTCTTAAGGTGCGTGTTGGTTATGAAAAAGAAGGGATCTATCCTAAATACAAGATGAAGGCATAGACCGCTACCGCATTCTTCCTATATCATTTTTGGATTGAAATGTGGGTGCTAAGACACAAGTTGGATGAACAATGATGAACTCAGATGAACAATGATGAACTTGATGAACTCGGGTGTCCCAATGTGGATCTAAGAAGGGGGAATATTGATACCTGACGGTGTTGATGGAGAGCGGACGATCACCGCTGATTTCTGGTCCCAACGGGTCGATGAAGCAGCCTTGACGGAGTTGTTGGCGAAGCTTGGCTAGGGCGGCGGAGCTCCGGTGGCGACGGGCGACATGAGAAGGAAGAGGAGGAGGAGATGGGGGTAAAAAGTGAACAAGAAGGCCCCCTGTCCCTATTTATAAGGAAAAGATGGAATAATGAAACGGCATGCGCGAAGATCGAGGAGGCATAATAATTATTATGGCATAAGAGGCACCTTGATTTTCGGAATGCATGGTTAATGCAAAGATCTGTTGTGACATCATTAGGTTTTTTTTTGAATTTAATAACATGACATAATCTTTTCTTATGGTGGGTCATGAAGGTTTGTTCAAGGTCAAGCTTTAGAAGAATTGAAGAAGGCTCGCCAACCAGAGGATGAAGATTGACATGAACAAGTTCAAATCAATCTGGGGCCTAATGTTGGGAATATAACCCCACGGTGTGACCCGCCTAGGAGGGGCTGGGTTACACTAAGTGAAAGCCTAAGTAGGCCCAAGAAGATAAGATCTGAAGCCTGGAGGCGACTTACGAGGCGGGCCGACCGAAGGCCTAAGACCCAGAGGTGGCATGAGACCCGGAGATGTGAGCCGCCCGACGGTGACTTGCCTAGCAAGGCAAGGCGACTTAGAATCAGGGTCGGTCACATATTGTGACCCGACCTGGACTCTTGTAAGCCTAGGTCCTCGACCTGTTTATATAAAGGCGAGACCCTACGACGGGTTAAGTCTAGGTGACAATCGATCGAGAGCTAGGTTAAGCGATTCCGCTCCCTAGTAATTGAAACTCAATCAATACAACACAAAGTAGGAAGTAGGCTTTTACCTTGTCGGTGAGGGGCCGAACCTGGGTAAACTTGTGTCTCTCGTCCTGCTCAACCCCTTTAAGCTAATCACCGTAGCCATGGCCTCGCACCTAAGTCCTTTTACAAGGGCATCTGCCGTGAAAGAACCACGACAGTGACCGCCTGATAGGACGATTGAATGTGTAAGAAAAAAGGACAACATTGCATATTCACAACTATTATGCGTAAACTAAGTAGAAGGCATTTCAACAAACTAGAATCAATGAAAGCTAGAGACCATATGAAAGATGCAACTAATATCACTCTACCAAGTTAAAACTATCTCGTCATAAGTGTCATTTCAACAAATTATAAGTAGTACAAGATAGAAAGGAATGCAAGATGTAACCTATATCACACTCCCAAGTTAAACATGTCTTATGATAAGTGATTGTTGTAGGTTACACAACAGTAGTACTTTAATTTAAGAACATGGTGTGATAGACAAATATTGTATGTTATAGAAAAAGGAACACATGTCTTATTCAAAAGTATAATGTGTAAACTAAGCAGATGGAAATTAGCAAAATTAGAAGCAATACAAGCTAGACATCATACGTAACATGCAACCACATATAACAATGCCAAGTTAGAGGGAGCACCTGTGATGGTGGAGTAGGGGAGATGTGCTCATCATGAACAATACTACATTGACTGTCTATGCATGTGTTTTCTTGCAAATCTTCTTGGGGGTGGCGGAGTAGAATCTGTAGAAACCCTCCGTTTCAGTTGGTCGGAAGGAGCACCATCATCCACTGCCTTGCTAATTTCCTTCCGCTTTATTGATTTTACACTGTCAAGTAAAACCGACAAGAAAAGGCAATAAAATTAACTATTCACAACTCATTCATGCATGATACTGACAATCACTACTTTGATGCAAGGCAAACACATGATACAATGATGGAATATGTACGAAAAACATGATGGCATGGCATATTCACAACTATTTGTCTAAACTAGGAAGAAGCCATTTCAACAAATTAGAAGCAATGCAAGCTAGACACCACATGAAAGATGCAACCAATATGACTCTGCCAAGTTAAAAGCGTCCCATCATAAATGGCGTTTCAACGAAATAGAAGTTGTACATTTTATAACCAATATCACACTACTTATACTAAAGGTGTCTCGTCATAAGTGATTGATGCAAGATAAAAAAGAGCATTTTACGTAAGGACATGCTTAATAGACATATGTAGTATGTACCAAAAACAGGAAGGTATGACACATTAACAGGTATAATGTATAAACTAAGCAGAATAACACATGTAATTTAACTAGATTGGATAATTACAAGCTAGACACCATATGCAACATGCAACCACATATCACATTGCCAAGTTAGAGAAAGCACTACGATGGTGGTGTAGGGAAAATGCGGTCATCAAGTACAGAGCTACATTGAGTATCTTCATCTAGCCTTATTGTTTCTTGAGAATCATGTGGGGAGGCTGACACTACAGTATTTAAAAGAGTATCTTCTCTCACAGTAATCCACGAGTCTGACTGTGTCATCATAAGTGATTGATTAGGGATACACAAGAACATTAGTTTGATGTAAGTACATGGTTAATAGACAGATGTAGTATGTACCCAAAACAGGAAGGCATGTCATATTCAAAGGTATAGTGTGTAAACTAAGCATATGCAATTTAACCAAATTGGAAGCAATACAAGCTAGATACCATATGCAACATGCAACCACATATTACATTACAAAGTTAAAGCAAGCACCAGGGATGGTGGTTTATGGCAAACAAGATCATCAATTGCAAAGCAATGTTTACTGTTTCCATGTGCTGACATTGCACCCTTAAAGCGCTGAAACGCTTATTGCTTATCCACGACTTAAGCATGAGCAAAAAATAGTGAGAGTATGGGTGAAGTGTATGCAGAAGTAGTGTTGTTGGGGAATGCAGTAATTTCAAAAAAAATCCTACGACACGCAAGATCTATCATGGTGATGCATAGCAATGAGCGGGGAAGAGTGTTGTCCACGTACCCTCGTAGACCGTAAGCGGAAGCGTTATGACAAGGCAGTTGATTTAGTCAAACGTCTTCATGATCCGACCGATCATAGCACCGAATGTATGACACCTTCACGATCTGCACACGTTCAGCTTAGTGACGTCCCGCGAACTCTAGATCCAGCTGAGTGTTGAGGGAGAGTTTCGTCAGCACGAGTGCGTGATGACGATGATGCTGAAGCTACCGGAACAAGGCTTCGCCTAAGCACTGCAAAGATATGACTGTCGGTGTCAAAACCGGCGGATCTCGGGTAGGGGGTCCTGAACTGTGCGTCTAAGGTCGATGGTAACAGGAGACAGGGGACACGATGTTTTACCCAGGTTTGGGCCCTCTCTATTGAGGTAATACCCTACGTCCTGCTTGATTGATATTGATGAATACGAGTATTACAAGAGTTGATCTACCTCGAGATCGTAATAGCTAAACCCTAGAGGTCTAGCTTGTATGACTATGGTAATAAGTCTAGCTTTTCCGGACTAAGTCCTCCGGTTTATATAGGCACTGGGAGGAGCTAGGGTTACACAAGGTCGGTTACAAAGAAAGAAATCTACATATTTGGTCGCCAAGCTTGCCTTCCACGCCAAGGAGAGTCCCATCCGGACACGGGTGCAGTCTTCGGTCTTTGTATCCTCACAGCTCATCAGTTCGGCCCATGGCTAATAGGCTGGACGCTCGAGGACCCCTTAGTCCAGGACTCCCTCTTAGTAGCCCCTGAACCTGGCTTCAATGACAAGGTATCCAGCGTGTAGTTCTGTCTTCGGCATTGCAAGGCGGGTTCCTCCTTCCAAACTCCAAGATAGTCTTCGGATGTATTGAACGTGTCCGGACCTGTAATACACACCATGCACAACCGTAGAGAGAATATAATATTCCATGGGTCCAATCTGCTGACAACTTTTTATAACATGGCATCTCGTCTGCCCGGTCACTATATCGAACCGTTTTGTCTGCCATCCCGTGTTTCGAGATGTGATTTCCATTGGCATGTCTTGTCAAAGCAGAGATCATGTCCCCTTATTGCGGGATTCTCATCAATACGGGCGTGGGTAACCCAACCGTGTCGTTTACACAGCCCTTGGGAGTAGGTGAATTTTAAGGCGAGTGGGGAGGCGCTCAATATTTACTGCCTTTATAAGGAGATAAGAATCCCTTTTCTTCACCCACGCCTTCTCACTTCCCCTGCCCTTCCACTCTTGAGCTCTAGCGCCCAAGCTCTCATCTTCTCCGTCTCGAGCAAGCACTCAACCATGTCCGGATCTGGAGGTCAAGGCAACTGGATGGTCTCCTCCGTCAAGGAGGAGGACATTACTGAGCTTCCGATGGCCGGGTACCTGGCAAAGGAAATCGCCCACCTTCTTCCAGCCTCGGGGCAAGTCGTCCCCACACTGAAGCCCAATGAGAGGGTGGTATTCATCCCTCATTTCCTCCGTGGACTAGGGTTTCCACTCCACCCGTTCGTCCGCGGGCTGATGTACTACTGCGGGATAGACTTCCATGATCTATCCCCGAACTCCTTCCTCAACATCTCGGTGTTCATCATCGTGTGTGAGGCCTTCCTCCGCGTCCAACCCCACTTCGGGATGTGGCTCAAGGTCTTCAATGTGAAGCCGAAGGTGGTGGATGGCCAGCACGCGGAGTGCGGAGGCGCCATGCTGAGCAAGCTGACTAATGTCTCCTGGCCGAAAGGCACTTTCGTGGAGACTGTCAAGGAATGGAAGAAACAGTGGTTCTACATCACAGAACCCCATGGCGCAAACTAGGCCGCGGCTGCCGAATTCAACTCCGGCGCTCCAATGCGGCTCACCTCCTGGGTCGAGAAGAGTCCTAATTGTTCATCGTCAGATGAGCTGATAGTGCTACAGATGCGCATTCAAAGCATGGTGGACAAGGATATCAAGCTTGTCGATATAATCCACGTGATGCTAGTTCGCCGGATTCTCCCGTGCCAAAGCAGAAGCCGCCCTCTATGGGAGTTTAATCCAAAAAAGCACTATACCCTGAAGAGGCTCTTCAAAACTTCTCACGAAGACGCTTGGAAGTTGCTATTTAAGGGCAACGAGACACCGCCGGCCACAGATTCGGACCGCGGGCACGACATCAATCACCTCGCCAAACAATGTATGTTATTTTTAACGCATCCCCTACTTGCTTGTTTCAAGGATGATATGTAAGCTATCATAATTATTGCTTATTCAGGACTGGATGGAGAGGGCGAAGTAGATCCGGTGTTTGGCTCCGCTGCCTGAAGAACCAGTCATTCCGCGTTTAGCGAAGATGCTGGTGTCGGCGCCCTATACGGCGCCGGTGAAGAAGGCCACGGGGAAGGCAAAGGGGGTCTGGAGTGGCCCCCGCCGCAAAGGTACTTTGGACGCGATGTCCGAAGACAAGACCTGTTCCCCCGTTGCCGAAGACGACGACGATGAGGAGGAGAAGAGCGACTCTCCCTCTGATGGAGGGAGGAAGAAGAGGGCGGCCTCCACAATTCTGGAGGCGGAGGCACCCAAGAAGGGGAAAGGCCCGCTCGTGGGCAGCACCGCATGGGACGCCAACAGCAGTCCGGAGCGACGCCCCCGTACCAAGCCTCGGGACCGCACCGTAAGTGCTAAGACTCGTACATGCCCATAAATCTAACCTCTCCTCTTTGTCGTATTGACATGATTAATTATGCTATTGCAGTCCTGCTCATGACAGCTCCCAGCGATCCTCATCAAGAGGCTCGTTGTACTCAAAGGAGATGGCCAGCGAGACACCGCCGGCCGCTTACTCTCCCAAGGCCATGGGAGACGACAAGGTGCTCTCCCAACGAGCCCTCCCAGGTCGGGGAGAGGCTCAGGAGGCGCCACAAGGCGAAGCCTCCATCGCTGAACACCAGGGGGAGCCAATCCCCATGGATATTGGGGGTGAGGGCCGTATTTAGTTTGGCCCTCGACCGGACTCGATTCCGGAGACCGATACGGCTCCGGAATCCGGCACGCAACCTCCTTCAAAAGAAGGGGTATGCCTATTCCAGCGGCGACCCCTGTCCAACCAGGGGCACCAGATAATCTGCTGGAAGCGCTGCGAGGTGCTTCCATTGTGGATGAGCACCGTGTTCTTATGGGCACGGTGATTGAGAGGGTTCAGCCCGCCAAGAGCAGACTAACCGAAGCCTGCAACAGCTTTGAGGTAAGCGACGCAAAAAGAGAAAATCCCAATATAGACAGTAGCCCCTGAGACAATGTCCGGTGTTCAGAAAGAAAAGCTGGACAGAGGATCAATCCTTTATTGCAGGAAACTAACTAAATTGTCTGTAATGAATACACAGGCATCGCTATTGGCCGCCTCCTCACATACTGTCGAGGTCTCCGAACTAAAGCGAAGACTGAAGCGGGCCGAGGAGGAGCTCGGCCAGGTGAGCAGGCAGCTTCAAGAAAAACAAGGTATGTGATAACATGTTATGTGTTCGAAAAAAGTAAAATGACATGCATTTGACCAAAGTGTCGTGATATGTATAGAAGAGACGACCGAGGTCGAGGCCCTGAGAGAGGCCCTGCTCGAAGCCAAGGGGAAGGCTGTCAAGGAGAAGGCCGCCCTTAAGAGGCTCAAGGCCCGGGTCAACGAAGTCCAACAGGAGCTCCATGACGCGGTGAGGAAGTGCGAGACCTTGGAGCACAATGCGTCGACTCAAGAAGCAGATCTCACCAAGGCTCGTAAGAGTGCGGAGACAGCCCGGAGTGAAGCCCAGGGCACCCTCCAGGAGATCTAGGAGGTCAGGAAGATCGCGGCGGGTAAGGCATTCAATATGCAAAGCAAAAATGTAAAGAGGAAATATCTCCGGTCAATAACCAATAGCGGAACCTGGATGCTTATATTGGCTCCTACATATTCTACGAAGATCTTTATCGGTCAAACCGCATAACAACATACGTTGTTCCATTTGTCATCGGTATGTTACTTGCCCGAGATTCGATCCTCGGTATCATCATACCTAGTTCAATCTCGTTACCGGCAAGTCTCTTTACTCGTTCCGTAATGCATCATCCCGCAACTAACTCATTAGTCACATTGCTTGCAAGGCTCATAGTGGTGTACATTACTGAGAGGGCCCAGAGATACCTCTCCGATAGACGAAGTAAAAAATCCTAATCTCGATCCATGTCAACTCAACAAACACCATCGGAGACACCTGTAGAACATCTTTATAATCACCCAGTTACGTTGTGACGTTTGATAGAACACAAGGTGTTCCTCCGGTATTCAGGAGTTGCATAATCTCATAGTCAGAGGAACATGTGTAAGTCATGAAGAAATTAGTAGCGATAAAACTAAATGATCATTATGCTAAGCTAACGGATGGGTCTTGTCCATCACATCATTCTCTAATGATGTGATCCCGTTCATCACATGACAACACGTGTCCATGGCTAGGAAACTTAACCATCTTTGATTAACGAGCTAGTCAAGCAGAGGCATACTAGGGACACTCTATTTGTCTATGTATTCCCACATGTACTAAGTTTCCGGTTAATACAGTTCTAGCATGAATAATAAACAGTTGTCATGATATAAGGAAATATAAATAACAATTTTATTATTGCCTATAGGGCATATTTCCTTCAGTCTCCCCCTTGCACTAGAGTCAATAATCTAGTTCACATCGTCATGTGATTTAACACCAATAGTTCACATCTTTATGTGATTAGTTCACATATCCATGTGACTAACACCCAAAGGGTTTACTAGATTCAATAATCTAGTTCACATCGCTATGTGATTAATACCCAAAGAGTGATCATGTTTTGCTTATGAGAGAAATTTAGCCAACGGGTCTTCCACATTCAGAGCATATGTATTTTGCAAATTTTCTATGTCTACAATGCTTTGCACGGAGCTACTCTAGCTAATTGCTCCCACTTTCAATATGTATCTAGATCGAGACTTAGAGTCATCCAGATCGGTGTCAAAGCTTTCATCGATGTAACTCTTTACGATGAACTCTTTGTCACCTCCATAACCGAGAAACATTTCCTTATTCCACTAAGGATATTTTTGACCGTTGTCCAATGGTCCACTCCAGGATCAATATTGTACCCTCTTGCCAAACTTATGGTGAGGTACACAATAGGTCTGGTACACGGCATAGCATACATTATAGAACCTATGACTAAGGCATAATGTATGACTTTTCATTCTCTTTCTATTTTCTGTCGTGGTCTAGTTTTGAGTATTTACTCAACTTCACACCTTGCAACACAGGCAAGAACTCCGTCTTTGACTGTTCCATTTTGAACTACTTCAAAATCTTGTCAAGGTATATACTCATTGAAAATATATCAAGTGTCTTGATCTATCTCTATAGATCTTGACGCTCAATATATGATAGATCTTGATGCTCAATATATAAGTAGCTTCACCGAGGTCTTTCTTTGAAAAACTCCTTTCAAACACTCCTTTATGCTTTCTAGAAAATTCTACATTATTTCAGAAATGATGTAGTGCTCCCACTCACTTTCTTGTAAATACAGGCTTCACCGCAAGTCTGTATAAAACCATACGCTTTGATCACTTTATCAAAGCATATATTCCAACTCCGAGATGCTTGCAGCAGTCCATAGATGGATCGATGGAGCTTGCTCACTTTGTTAGCACCTTTACGATCGACAAAACCTTCTGGTTGCATCATACACACTACAACTCTTCTTTAAGAAATCGATTAAGGAATGCAGGTTTGACATCCATTTGCCAGATTTCATAAAATCTGGCAACTGCTAACATGATTCAGACAGACTTCTAAGCATCGATACGAGTGAGAAAATCTCATCGTAGTCAACACCTTGAACTTGTCGAAAATATTTTGCGACAATTCAAGCCTTGTAGATAGTAACACTACTATCAGTGTCTGTCTTCCTCTTGAAGATCCATTTATTCTCAATGACTCACCGATCATCGGGCAAGTCAATCAAAGTCCATACTTCATTCACATACATGGATCCCCTCTCAGATTTCATGGCCTCAAGCCATTTTGTGGAATCTCGGTTCATCATCGCTTCCTCATAGTTTGTAGGTTCGTCATGTTCTAGTAACAGGACTTACAGAACAGGATTACCGTACCACTCTGGTGTGGACCGTACTCTCGTTGACCTACAAGGTTCGGTAGTAACTTGACCTGAAGTTTCATGATCATCATCATTAGCTTCCTCACTAATTGGTGTAGGAATCACTGGAACTAATTTCTGTGATGAACTACTTTCCAATTCGGGAGAAGGTACAATTACCTCATCAAGTTCTACTTTCCTCCCACTCACTTCTTTCGAGAGAAACTCCTTCTCTAGAAAGGATCCATTCTTAACAACAAAATATCTTGCCTTCGGATCTGTGATAGAAGGTGTACCCAACAGTTTATTTTGGGTATCCTATGAAGACGCACTACTCCGATTTGGGTTCGAGCTTATTTGTTTGAAACTTTTTCACATAAGCATCGCAACCCCAAACTTTAAGAAATGACAGCTTTGGTTTCTTGCCAAACCATAGTTCATACGGTGTCATCTCAACGGATTTAGATGGTGCCCTATTTAACGTGAATGCACCTTTCTCTAATGCATAACCCCAAAACGATAGTGGTAAATCGGTAAGAGACATCATAGATCACATAATATCCAATAAACTACGATTACAACGTTCGGACACACAATTATGCTATGGTGTTCCAGGTGGCGTGAGTTGCGAAACTATTCCACATTGTTTCAAATGAAGACCAAACTCGTAACTCAAATATTCGCCTCCACGATCAGATCATAGAAACTTTATTTTCCTGTTATGATGATTTTCCACTTCACTATGAAATTCTTTGAACTTTTCAAATGTTTCATACTTATGTTTCATTAAGTAGATATACCCATATCTGCTCAAATCATCTATGAAGGTCAGAAAATAACGATACCCGTCGCGAGCCTCAACACTTATCGAATCGCATACATCAGTATGTATTATTACCAATAAGGCAGTTGCTCGCTCCGTTGTTCTGGAGAACGGAGTCTTAGTCATCCAAAAGTCCATCAGCATGGAGTTTCTTGTTTCATTAAGTGATTCATAATCAAGTGATTCCAAAAGTCCATCAGCATGGTGTTTCTTCATGCACTTTACACCAATATGACCTAAACGGCAGTGCCACAAATAGGTTGCACTATCATTATTAACTTTGCATCTTTTGGCTTCAATATTATGAATATGTGTATCACTATGATCGAGATTCAATAAACCATTCACCTTGGGTGTATGATTGCTACCTCTTGAGCACTGCGTTGGTTTTCCCTTGAAGAGGAAAGGGTGATGCAGCAAAGTAGCGTAAGTATTTCCCTCAGTTTTTGAGAACCAAGGTATCAATCCAGTAGGAGGCTACGCGCGAGTCCCTCGCACCTGTACAGAACAAATAAATCCTCGCAACCAACACGATAAGGGGTTGTCAATCCCTACACGGTCACTTACGAGAGTGAGATCTGATAGATATGATAAGATAATATTTTTGGTATTTTTATGATAAAGATGCAAAGTAAAACAAAAGGCAATGAAAATAAATAAGTATTGGAAGATTAATATGATGAAGATAGACCCGAGGGCCATAGGTTTCACTAGTGGCTTCTCTCAAGAGCATAAGTATTTTACAATGGGTGAACAAATTACTGTTGAGCAATTGACAGAATTGAGCATAGTTATGAGAATATCTAGGTATGATCATGTATATAGGCATCATGTCCAAGACAAGTAGACCGACTCCTGCCTGCATCTACTACTATTACTCCACACATCGACTGCTATCCAGCATGCATCTAGAGTATTAAGTTCATAAGAACAGAGTAACGCCTTAAGCAAGATGACATGATGTAGAGGGATAAACTCATGCAATATGATGAAAACCCCATCTCGTTATCCTCGATGGCAACAATACAATACAATACGTGCCTTGCTGCCCCTACTGTCACTGGGAAAGGACACCGCAAGGTTGAACCCAAAGCTAAGCACTTCTCCCATTGCAAGAAAGATCAATCTAGTAGGCCAAACCAAACTGATAATTCGAAGAGACTTGCAAAGATAACCAATCATACATAAAAGAATTCAGAGAAGATTCAAATATTGTTCATATATAAACTTGATCATAAACCCACAATTCAGCAGTCTCAACAAACACACTGCAAAAAGAAGATTACATCGAATAGATCTCCACAAGAGAGGGGGAGAACTTTGTAATGACATCCAAAAAGAGAGAAGAAGCCATCTAGCTAATAACTATGGACCCGTAGGTCTGAGGTAAACTACTCACACTTCATCGGAGAGGCTATGGTGTTGATGTAGAAGCCCTCCGTGATCGATGCCCCCTCTGGAGGAGCTTCGGAACAGGCCCCAAGATGGGATCTCATGGATACAGAAAGTTACGGCGGTGGAATTAGGGTTTTGGCTCCTGTTATGATCGTTTGGGGGTACGTAGGTATATATAGGAGGAAGAAGTATGTCGGTGGAGCAACAGGGGGGCCCACGAGGGTGGAGGGGGCGCCTGGGGGGTAGGCGCACCCCCTACCTCGTGGCCTCCCTGTTGGTTGCTTGTTGTAGGGTCCAAGTCTCCTGGATCATGTTCGATGAGAAAATCACGTTCCCGAAGGTTTCATTTCGTTTGGACTCCATTTGATATTCCATTTCTTCGAAACCCTAAAATAGGCAAAAAAACAACAATTCTGGGCTGGGCCTCCGGTTAATAGGTTAGTCCCAAAAATAATATAAAAGTGGAAAATAAAGCCCAATAATGTCCAAAATAGTAGATAATATAGCATGGAGCAATCAAAAATTATAGATACGTTGGAGACGTATCAATGACCACGGAAGGTTTTATTCATGTAAATAGAATAACAATTATTCTTTGACTTAAATGAATAACCGTATTGCAATAAACATGATCCAATCATGTTATGCTCAACGCAAACACCAAATAACATTTATTTTAGGTTCAACACTAATCCCGAAGGCAAAGGGAGTGTGCGATGGTGATCTTATCAACCTTGGAATCATTTCCATCACACATCGTCACCTCGTCCTCAACTAGTCTCTGTTTATTTTGCAACTCCCGTTTCGAGTTACTACTCTTAGCAAATGAACTAGTATCAAATACCGAGGGGTTTGCTATAAACACTAGTAAAGTATACATCAATAACATGTATATCAAATATACCTTTGTTCACTTTGCCATCCTTCTTATCCACCAAGTATCTAGGGCAGTTCCACTTCCAGTGACCATTTCCTTTGCAGTAGAAGCACTCAGTTTCAGGCTTGGGTCTAGCTTTGGGCTTCTGATACGTCTCCAACGTATCTATAATTTTTGATTGTTCCATGCTATTATATTATCAACCTTGGATGTTTTATATGCATTTATATGCTATTTTATATGATTTTGGGACTAACCTATTAACCTAGAACCCAGTGCTAGTTTATATTTTTTTCCTTGTTTTAGAGTATCGCAGAACAGGAAAATCAAATGGAGTCCAATTGACCTAAAACTTCACGGAACTTATTTTTGGACCAGAAGAAGCCCACGGAGTATCGGAGTTGGACCAGGAGAGTCCCGGGTTGCCCACGAGGGTGGGGGGCGCTGGGCGCGCCCCCTGCCTCGTGGACAGCCCGGAGGTCCACCGACATACTTCTTCCTCCCATATATACCCATATACCCTAAAAACTTCGGGGAGCACAATAGATCGGGAGTTCCGCCGCTAGAAACCTTCGTAGCCACCGAAAACCAATCTAGACCCGTTCCGGCACCCTGCCGGAGGGGGAATCCCTCTCCGGTGGCCATCTTCATCGTCCTAGTGCTCTCCATGACGAGGAGGGAGTAGTTCTCCCTCGGGGCTGAGGGTATGTACCAGTAGCTATGTGTTTGATCTCTCTCTCTCTCGTGTTCTTGAGGTGGTACGATCTTGATGTATCGCGAGCTTTGCTATTATAGTTGGATCTTATGATGTTTCTCCCCCTCTACTCTCTTGTAAGGGATTGAGTTTTCCCTTTGAAGTTATCTTATCAGATTGAGTCTTTAAGGATTTGAGAACACTTGATGTATGTCTTGCGTGGGATACCCGTGGTGACAATGAGGTATTCTATTGATCCACTTGATGTATGTTTTGGTGATCAACTTGCGAGTTCCGCCCATGAACCTATGCATAGGGGTTGGCACACGTTTTCGTCTTGACTCCCCTGTAGAAACTTTGGGGCATTCTTTGAAGCACTTTGTGTTGGTTTGAATAGATGAATCTTAGATTGTGTGATGCATATCGTATAATCATACCCACGGATACTTGAGGTGACATTGGAGTATCTAGGTGAAAATAGGGTTTTGGTTGATTTGTGTCTTAAGTTGTTATTTTAGTACAAACTCTATGATAGATTGAACGGAAAGAATAGCTTTGTGTTATTTTACTACGGACTCTTGAATAGATCGATCAGAAAGGATAACTTTGAGGTGGTTTCGTACCCTACCATAATCTCTTCATTTGTTCTCCGCTATTAGTGACTTTGGAGTGGCTCTTTGTTGCATGTTGATGGATAGTTATATGAACCAATTATGTTATTATTTTTGAGAGAACTTGCACTAGTGAAAGTATGAACCCTAGGCCTTGTTTCAACGCATTGCAATACCGTTTGTGCTCACTTTTATCATTGGTTACCTTGCTGTTTTTATATTTTCAGATTACAAAAACCTATATCTACCATCCATATTGCACTTGTATCACCATCTTTTCGCTGAACTAGTGCACCTATACAATTTACCATTGTATTGGGTGTGTTGGGGACACAAGAGACTCTTTGTTATTTGGTTGCAGGGTTGCTTGAGAGAAACCATCTTCGTCCTACGCCTCCCACAGATTGATAAACCTTAGGTCATCCACCTGAGGGAAATTTGTTACTGTCCTATAAACCTCTGCACTTGGAGGCCCAACAACGTCTACAAGATGAAGGTTGTGTAGTAGACATCATGCTCTTTTCTGGCGCCGTTGCCGGGGAGGTGAGTGCTTGAAGGTATATCTTTAGATCTTGCAATCGAGTCTTTTAGTTTCTTGTTCTATCACTAGTTTAGTTTATAAAAGAAAATTACAAAAAAATGGAATTAAGTTTGCCTCATACGCTTCATATTTTTAATATCTTTAGTGAGTATGATGGAAAGGAAAATTGTGCGAAAGTGTTGGAAGAAGAATGCATTAAAATGTTTGGCACTGAATCTTTGAATGATGAGCATGATTGCAATGTTGTTAGTATGAACTCCTTGAATATCCAAAGTACTAATGATGATTGCACTAGTTATGATGAAAATGTCTCCTATAAACATGTCAATTTTTTTGGAGTGCATTGGGTTTGCAAGTACACACCAAATAGGGAAGATAGATATTGCAAGAGGCATAAGCATTTAGAAACTAAATTGTTGCAAGAAAGGCTAGATGTTTGTGCTGAAAGATTCAATATTTATTGCCATCCTTGTGAATTTTGCAATGAACATGGTCATTTAAAGCTCCAATGCTATTTGTTTCATGATCAAGTCGTGTCCAAAAATTGTGATAACTTGATTACCCTTGAGCATCATAAAGATCTTAGTCTTCTTTTGGGTTATGAAGAAATGAAACGTATAACTGAGGTTATTCCAAAATTTAATCTCGATAAATTTCTTGATTTTGATCTAGAGGAAATTTATATGTATTGTGCAGTGAATTGCATTGAAAACCCTTATATTGCTAATTACATAAAGAAAAGAAAACAAATAGAGGATGAAGAGAATACTAATGAAAGGCAAGAGACTTCCCAATATCCTCCTATTATTTCTTATGATGAATCAGGTAACGAGGAGGATCCTTCTATTCAACCAATCTCATTAATAAGGAGCTCCAAAAAGAAGATTAAACCCACACATGATGTGAAGAAGAAAAAGAAAATACGGATAAGCAAAGGTAGAAAGGTATCTCTCCCAAATAATGTTGCTCCTATTAATCATTGTGATGATGATAATTGCTATACTATCAGTGCTATCCATACTATTGATGATGAGAGTGATTATGCTTATGATATGAAAAGGCCCAAGCTTGGGTATGATATGTTTGATGAAGATGATGTTTTCGAGAATATATTTGCTGCAATTAATGTTTGTCCCAAGCTTGGGGATGCTACATTTAATGAATATGATATTTTTCGTCTCCCAAGTTTTGATATGCAAATTTATAATGATGATAGCATGCCTCCTACTTATCATGATTATATTGTTGAAAGTGGATTTGGAGAGGTCATGACTTTATTTAGTAATGATTCCACTATCTTGGAAGAGGTTTCAATTGATTATGGTGAGAACAAAGTTGCTACTTATGATGATTACTGTGATGACACTTATGCTATAAAAAGTAGTGATGATTATATTTATAAAACTTGTCATGATTATGATTACCCTTTTTCTGAACATTACTCTTTTAATGTGGAAACAATTTATAGTATTCGAGTCTCTTATGATACTCCCACTATTCCGAATGAGAAGAATTTTGCTTCTGTGGAGAGTAATAAAATTTCTATGCTTGTAGATCATGAAAAGAATGCTTTAGGTGCTGGTTATATTGTTGAATTCATTCATGATTCTACTGAAAATTATTATGAGGGAGGAATAAATGCTTGTAGGAATTGCAATAATATCAAGTTTCCTCTCTATGTGCTTAAAGTTATGAAGTTATGCTTGTTTTACCTTCCTATGCAAGTTGATTCTTCTTCCCATAAGTTGGTTGCTCAAAAAATCCCTATGCATAGGAAGTGGGTTAGGCTTAAATGTGCTAGTTATATTCTTTATGATGCTCTCTTTATGTTTCAATTCTTATCTTTTATGTGAGCATCATTGAAATCATCATGCCTAGCTAGGGGCGTTAAACAATAGCGCTTGTTGGGAGGCAACCCAACTTTATTTTTGTTCCTTTCTTTTTTGCTCCTGTTTAGCAATAAATAATTTATCTAGCCTCTGTTATGATTGATTTTTTATGTTTAATTTAGTGTTTTTCCCAAGTAGAACCTTTGGGAAGACTTGGCTGAAGTCTTTATGATAATGCTATAAAAAACAGAAACTTTAGCGCTCACGAGATTTGCTGCCATTTTTTATTGGAGAGTGTTATTTAGTTAATTCTTTTTGAAGATTATTAATATATAAATTCCTCACGTCCATAAATTTATTTTAGAATTTTTGGGGTTCCAGAAGTTTGCATTAGTTACAGATTACTACAGACTGTTCTGTTTTTGACAGATTATGTTTTTCGTGTGTTGTTTGCTTATTTTGATGAATCTATGGCTAGTAAAATAGTTTATAAACCATAGAGAAGTTGGAATACAGTAGGTTTAACAACAATATAAATAAATAATGATTTCATTAAAGTACCTTGAAGTGGTGTTTTGTTTTCTTTCGCTAATGGAGCTTACGAGTTTTCTGTTAAGTTTTGTGTTGTGAAGTTTTCAAGTTTTGGGTAAAGATTCGATGGATTATGGAATAAGGAATGGCAAGAGCCTAAGCTTGGTGACACCTATGACGCCCGGATAGTTAAGCTACAGTAATGTCCCACTAACGATGCCACGTCACCATGTTTACTGTTGTTAGACTCTCGTTGATTCGAAAATAGTTCAAATTCAAATTTAAAATAAAGTCAAAAATAAAAGTTTTCAAATGTCAAACTAAAATGTGCGAACTGTGGCAAAGAAATCATAAGTGATATTGGTGGAGAGATCATATTTTCATAAAAGTTTTAAGTGCACAAAGATAAATAAAATAGTAGCCGAAAACAATTATTAAATGCATATAAATAGTAAACAAATACAAACATCTTTTATTAAAGTGCCAAATTATTTGTAGAAGTGGATTAATTATAAATACTAATTTAGGCGCTAGTGTTGTATTTTGTAAAAGTAAAACAAAATATAGTAGAAAATATAAAACATAAAAGGAAAAGAAAATAGAATAAACAAAAGAACAAAAGAAAATGTGTAAAAGGCCCCTGCTCCCTCTGGGCCTCGGCCCACCCGTGCCGAACCAGCCCACTCTGGCCAGCCCACCTCACCCATCATAACTACCCACTCGCCCGCTAACCCTAACACCCGACCGCACCACTTCTCGCCCCACTAGTCCCACTCATCCCTCTGCTCCTCCCGATCCAGATTGGATCGGGCGCTCGACTGCGCCTCTCGCCGCGCGGGCCGCGTCATCCGTTGCCCCCACGGCGCCGCTCGAACCCGCCCTCGCCGGACCGCCTCACTGCCGCAGGACGTCCTCCCCGACCCCCTCCGTGCGGGTATTCACAACGCCTCGCCGCAGCCACCTGGAGTGCCTCCACCTCGACCACCCCGTCGTCGACCCCATCGCCGCCACCTCGCCCCCCCCCCCCCGTGGCCCGTTCACGGTCGTCCGATCCGCCTCGCCGACCCCAGCCCGCGCGCCTCCTCGACCGCCCCTGTGCTTTAACCCACAAGTATAGGGGATCGCAACAGTTTTCGAGGGTAGAGTATTTAACCCAAATTTATTGATTCGACACAAGGGGACCAAAGAATATTCTCAAGTATTAGCAGCTGAGTTGTCAATTCAACCACACCTGGAAACTTAGTATCTGCAGCAAAGTGTTTAGTAGCACAGTAATATGATAGTGGTGGTAGCGGCAACAAAAGTAAAGACAGCAAAAGTAATGTTTTTGGTATTTTGTAGTGATTGTAACAGTAAAAGAGGGAAAGTAAATAAGCGTAAACCAGTATATGGAAAACTCGTAGGCACCGGATCAGTGATGGATAATTATGCCGGATGCGGTTCATCATGTAACAGTCATAACATAGGGTGACACAGAACTAGCTCCAGTTCGTCAATGTAATGTAGGCATGTATTCCGTATATAGTCATACGTGCTTATGGAAAAGAAATTGCATGACATCTTTTGTCCTACCCTCCCGTGGCAGTGGGGTCCTATTGGAAACTAAGGGATATTAAGGCCTCCTTTTAATAGAGAACCGGAACAAAGCATTAACACATACTGAATACATGAACTCCTCAAACTATGGTCATCACCGGGAGTCGTCCCGATTATTGTCACTTCAGGGTTGCCGGATCATAACACATAGTAGGTAACTATAGACTTGCAAGATAGGATCAAGAACTCACATATATTCATGAAAACATAATAGGTTCAGATCTGAAATCATGGCACTCAGGCCCTAGTGACAAGCATTAAGCATAGCAAAGTCATAGCAACATCAATCTCAGAACATAGTGGATACTAGGGATCAAACCCTAACAAAACTAACTCGATTGCATGATAAATCTCATCCAACCCATCACCGTCCAGCAAGCCTACGATGCAATTACTCACGCACGGCGGTGAGCATCATGAAATTGGTGATGGAGGATGGTTGATGATGATGACGGCGATGAATCCCCCTCTCTGGAGCCCCGAACGGACTCCAGATCAGCCCTCCCGAGAGGTTTTAGGGCTTGGCGGCGGCTCCGTATCGTAAAACGCGATGATTTCTTCACTCTGGTTTTTTCTCTCCAAAAGCAAATATATAGAGTTGGAGTTGGCGTCGGTGGGTTTCCAGGGGGCCCACGAGGTAGGGGGCGCGCCCTAGGGGGGCGCCCCCCACCCTCATGGAAAGGGTGTGGGCCCCCTGGTCTTCATATTTGGTGAGGATTTTTTATTATTTTTTCTAAGGTATTCCGTGGAGTTTCAGGACTTTCCGAGAATATTTACTTTCTGCACATAAAACAACACCAAGGTAATTCTGCTGAAAACAGCGTTAGTCCAGGTTAGTTCCATTCAAATCATACAAGTTAGAGTCCAAAACAAGGGCAAAAGTGTTTGGAAAAGTAGATACGACGGAGACGTATCAACTCCCCCAAGCTCAAACCCCTGCTTGTCCTCAAGCAATTCAGTTGACAAACTGAAAGAAAGAAAGAAAAACTTTTACAAACTCTGTTTCCTCTTGTTGTTGTAACTATGTCAAGCCAGCATTTAAGTTTTCAGCATAGATCATAACTAACCACATTTGCAATAATTCTCAGGTCTCACAATTACTCGTATCAATAGCATAATCAACTAGCAAGTCATAATGATAAATCTCGGATGCCAACACTTTCTCAAAACAATCATAATATGATATAACAAGATGGTATCTCGCTAGCCCTTTCTGAGACCGCAAAACATAAATGCAGAGCACCTTTAAAGATCAAGGACTAACTAGACATTGTAATTCATGGTAAAAGAGATCCAATCATACTCATACCCAACATAGATTAATAGTGATGAATGCAAATGACAGCTGTGCTCTCCAGCTAGTGCTCTTTAATAAGAGGGTGATGACTCAACATAAAAGTAAATGGATAGGCCCTTCGCAGAGGGAAGCAGGGGTTTGTAGAGGTGCCAAAGCTCGGTTTTGAAATAGAGATAAATTGCATTCTGAGCGGTATACTTTCATTGCCAACATAACAACTAAGAGATGGCGATTTCTTCCATGCTAAACAAATTATAGGCGGTTCCCAAATAGAATGGTAAAGTTTATACTCCCCCTCCACCAACAAGCATCAATCCATGGCTTGCTCGAAACAACGAGTGCCTCCAACATACATCAGGTCCCAGGGGGAGTTTTGTTTGCAATTAATTTTGATTTAGTTTGCATAAAGCATGGACTGGGCATCCCGGTGACCAGCCATTTTCTCGTGAGTGAGGAGCGGAGTCCACTCCTCTTGAGAATAACCCGCCTAACACGGAAGATAAGGACAGCCTTTGTTGATACATGAGCTATTCGAGCATACAAACACAGAATGTTTATTTGAAGGTTTAGAGTTTGGCACATACAAATTTACTTGGAACGGCTGGTAAATACCGCATATAGGAAGGTATAGTGGACTCATCTGGAATAGCTTTGGGGTTTAAGGGATTGGATGCACAAGCAGTATTCCCGCTTAGTACAGGTGAAGGCTAGAAAAAGACTGGGAAGCGACCAACTAGAGAGCGACAACAGCCATATACATGCATTAAATTTAATAAACATTGGATGCAAGCATGAGTAGGATATAATCCACCATGAACATGAATATCATGAAGGCTATGTTGATTTTGTTTCAACTACATGCGTGAACATGTGCCAAGTCAAGTCACTTAAATCATTCAAAGGAGGATACCACCCCATCATACCACATCATAGTCATCTCAATAGCATGTTGGCACACAAGGTAAATCATTATAACTCATAGCTAATCAAGCATGGCACACGCAACTATGATCTCTAATTGTCATTGCAAACATGTTTATTCATAATAAGCTGAATCACGAACGACGAGCTCATCATATTTACAAAAACAAAAGAGGTCGAGTTCATACCAGCTTTTCTCATCTCAGTCAGTCCATCATGTATCATCATAATTGCCTTTCACTTGCACGACCGAACAGTGTGAATAATAATAAGAGTGCACGTGCATTGGACTAAGCTGGAATCTGCGAGCATTCAAGAAACAGGAGAAGACAAGGCAATATGGGCTCTGGGTTAAATCAACAATAATGCATATAAGAGCCACTTCAACAATTTAATTATGGTCTTCTCCTAATGACCCCCA
Source organism: Triticum urartu (assembly GCF_003073215.2). NCBI lineage: Eukaryota > Viridiplantae > Streptophyta > Magnoliopsida > Poales > Poaceae > Triticum > Triticum urartu. The sequence goes on from NC_053026.1 coordinate 351,778,724, forward strand.
AAGAAAACAAAAGAAAATAAAACTATTTACACGGGAAAGCTCCCAACAAGCAAAAGAAGAACGGGAAATATTTTTGGGTTTTATTTTTAATTATTACTACTACAGCAAGAAAGTAAATTACTAATAATTTTTTTCTTAAGGTTTACTGGACACACAAGAAGAAAGCAGGAAAAGGGAAATAAACTAGCATAGATATTACAGTGAAAAAGTATGAGCACCGACATCTAGCAACGAGTGTGTGTGAACATAAATGTAATGTCGGTGAGAAATACGTACTCCCCCAAGCTTAGGCTTTTGGCCTAAGTTGGTCTATGGCCACGGCTGGCCTGGCGGATATACATAATAATAGTTGTTGGGGTCATACTGTGATGAGGAAGAATAGTTGGGATCATACTGTTGTGCAGCGGTTATCGCCTGCTGAGCTGTAGCGTGGAGTCGAGCTGCCTCCGCTCCCCTCTCGTACTCTTCTGCCTCCTCTCTGGTAATAACATATCTTCCTTTTGTCTGTGAAGCAAAGAAGGCAGGAGCAGGGAGAGTAATATGGAAAACACGTCGTTTATAAAAAATTAAGCGATATAAGAAAGGTTATTCAGGCCTCTCGACAAACTGGTGCGAAGCCATAGAGTTATATTCTAAATATGCATGAGGCAACTCCATATCACCCTCACGAATGTCTATTTCAAGGAAATGAGCTAAGCGGGTTGCGTAAATTCCTCCAAAGAAATCTCCATTATGTCTATTATGATGCAACCTACGAGCTACAATGGCTCCCATATGATAAGATTGGTCTCCTAACACAGCACTCCTAAGAATGCTAAGATCAGGGACACACATGTGACATGCTTCATCCTTAGCATTTATGCATCTACCGATAAAGAGAGCAAAACAATGTATAGCAGGAAGGTGAATGCTCCCTATGGTAGCCTGCGTTATGTCTCTGGATTCCCCCACAGTTATACTAGCAAGAAAGTTTCTAAATTCAGATTTAGGGGGATCCCTAATACTGCCCCATGATGGAAGTTTGCACACAAGAGTGAAATCCTCTTAGTCCATTCTATAAGATTTATCATAAAGATCAAACATGACTGAAGGAGAATTACGCGAAGATGAATACTCAAACCTCCTCACAAATGAACTTGTGAGATCATGATACTGCGGGCATTTGTTGGCCTCAAATTCCTCAAGACCGGCATTGCGCAAATATGCTTTGAATTCTTCTTTAATTCCCGCACGGTCCATAAAATTTTCCGACGGCCATTCGCAAGGCCGTACTGGAGCGTCTCTTGGTGGATCCTCGTCAGCATTACGCATAGCAATCCTGGGTCCTTGCTTCTTAGAGGAACCAGCTTGGAACATCTTCCTAAGCATATTGTTTTTCTCTGAAAAATGCTGAAATTTTTAGTAACTTCAAAATAAAAGTAAACCAAACTCAATAAAACTGATAGCAACTACTCCCACAAGTGCCTAGAGCCTATATCATGCATCAAAACTACTTGGAACCATATAAATTTGACATGCAAGCTCAAGAACATGGTCACCTATGCAGCATAAATTTGCAATAAATAAAGCATTAGAACAAAAACTAATTGGACCAATGGAGGAGTCACATACCAAGGAACAATCCCCCCAAGAAGTTTTGCGAGAGGTGCTTTGAGCAAGGAGATCGAAAATCACAGCAAAAGTGGCTGGAACTCGTGCTTGAGTTGGTTTTTCGGGTTTGTGTGAGATAGAGGAAGAAGATGGGTGCTGGGATAAGTGGAGGAGGGCCACCGTGGGCCCACGAGGCAGGGGGGCACGCCCTAGGGAGGGGGGCACGCCCACCACCCTCGTGGCCAGGTGGCAGCTCCTCCCACGGTAATTTTTGCACAGTAAATCCTCAAATATTCCCGAAAAAATCATATTAAATTGGCATGGCATTCTGAGGACTTTTATTTTCGGGATATTTTTATATTGCACGGATAAGTCAGGAAACAGGTAGAAAAATATTATTTTTACTTTATTTCTACTAAATTATAGAAAATATAAAGAGGGTACAGAAGGTTGTGCTTCTAGTTTCATCCATCTCATGCTCATAAAAAAGAATCCACTAACAAGGTTGATCAAGTCTTGTTAACAAACTCATTCCGATAATCATGAAACTGGAGAAATTTCGAATAACACTAAGTTAACTCAACGGGGATATGCACATCCCCAATAATAAGAATATCATATTTCTTCTTGACAGTTGGTAGAGGAAATTCAAAACCTGCAAATATAATCGATGGAATTTTTCCAATAGAATTGATACTATGAACTTGAGGTTGTTTCCTCAGAAAATGTACCGTATGCTCATTACCATTAGCATGAAAAGTGACATTGCCTTTGTTGCAATCAATAACAGCCCCTGCAGTATTAAGAAAAGGTTTTCCAAGAATAATAGACATACTATCATCCTCGGGAATATCAAGTATAACAAAGTCCGTTAAAATAGTAACGTTTGCAACCACAACAGGCACATCCTCACAAATACCGACAGGTATAGCAGTTGATTTATCAGCCATTTGCAAAGATATTTCAGTAGGTGTCAACTTATTCAAGTCAAGTCTACGATATAAAGAGAGAGGCATAACACTAACACCGGCTCCAAGATCACATAAAGCAGTTTTAATATAATTTCTTTTAATGGAGCAAGGTATAGTAGGTACTCTGGGATCTCCAAGTTTCTTTGGTATTCCAACCTTAAAAGTATAATTAGCAAGCATGGTGGAAATCTCAGCTTCCGGTATCTTTCTTTTATTAGTAATGATATCTTTCATATATTTAGCATAAGGATTTGTTTTGAGCACATCAGTTAATCTCATACGTACAAAGATAGGCCTAATCATTTCAGCAAAGCGCTCAAAATCCTCATCATCCTTTTTCTTGGATGGTTTAGGAGGAAAAGGCATGGGTTTCTGAACCCAAGGTTCTCTTTCTTTCCCATGTTTCCTAGCAACAAAGTCTCTTTTATCATAACGTTGATTCTTTGATTGTGGGTTATCAAGATCAACAGCAGGTTCAATTTCTACATCATTATCATTACTAGGTTCAGCATCATCATGAACATCATCATTAATATTTTTAATAAGTTCATGTTCATTACCAGATTGTGTTTCAGCATCAGACATAGAAATATCATTTGGATTATCATGTGGTTCAACAATAGGTTCACTCGAAGTTTGCACAGTTCTATCATTTTTCTTTTTCTTCTTTTTAGAAGAACTAGGTGCATCAATATTATTTCTCTAAGAATCTTGCTCGGTTCTCTTAGGGTGGCCTACAGGATACAAAGGTTCCTGAGTCATTATACCAGTTCTAGTAGCCACTCTAATAGCATAATCATTTTTCTTACTATTCATTTCATTGAGCAATTCTTTTTGAGCCTTAAGTGCTTGTTCTACTTGAGTGGTAACCATAGAAGCATGTTTGCTAACAAGTTTAAGTTCACCTCTAATATTAGCCATATAATCACCCAAGTATTTAATTATATCAGAATCATATTTCAATTGTCTACCAAAATAAGCATTGAAATTTTCTTGTTTGATAATAAAATTATCAAACTCATCAAAGCACTGCCTAGCAGACTTATAGTGAGGGATATCACCTTCATCAAATCTATAGAGAGAATTTACCTTTACTACCTGTGTCAGGATATCGGGAGGTTCCTCAATGAATAAAGGATTAAGATCATATACTTCGTCAACGGGCGGTATATTAAGACCATGTAGTTCTTCAATAGGAGGTAAATTCTTAACATCTTCAGCTTTAATACCTTTTTCTTTCATAGATTTCTTTGCCTCTTGCATATCTTCGAGACTGAGAAATAGAACACCTCTCTTCTTTAGAGTTGATTTAGGAATAGGATCATTTATTGGAGCGGGAGCTGGCTCAGGAGGTGCCCAATTATTTTCATTCGTCAACATATTATTCAATAGAATTTCAGCTTCATCCGGTGTTCTTTCCCTGAAAAGAGAACCAGCACAACTATCCAGGTAATCTCTGGAAGCATCGGTTAGTCCATTATAAAAGATATCAAGTATTTCAGGTTTCTTAAGAGGATGATCAGGAAAAGCATTAAGTAACTTGAGAAGCCTCCCCCAAGCTTGTGGGAGACTCTCTTCTTTAATTTGCACGAAATTGTATATTTCCCTCAAAGCAGCTTGTTTCTTATGAGCAGGGAAATATTGAGCAGAGAAGTAATAAATCATATCCTGGGGACTACGCACACAACCATGATCAAGGGAATTAAACCATATCTTAGCATCACCCTTTAATGAGAACGGAAATATTTTGGGTAAATAGAGGTAACGTGATCTCTCATTATTAGTGAAACAGGGCAGCTATGTCATTTAACTTAGTAAGATGTGCCACAACAGTTTCAGATTCATAGCCATAAAATGGATCAGATTCAACCAAAGTAATTATATCAGGATCAACAGAGAATTCATAATCTTTATCAGGAACACATATAGGTGAAGTAGCAAAAGGAGGATCGGGTTTCATTCTATCTCTAAGTGATTCTTTGTTCCATTTAATTAATAACCTTTTAAGCTCATATCTATCTCTGCAAGCTAAAATAGCTAAAGAATAATCTATCAAAAACATAAACTTCAGGAATAGCAGGCATATTTTCATCATCACTATCATCATCGTATTCAGTTTCATCAATTTCTCTTTCTCTAGCCCTAGCAATTTGTTCTTCAAGAAATTCACTAAGGGGCACAGTAGTATTAGGCATAGAAGAAGTTTCATCATAAGTATCATGCATAGTAGAAGTGGCATCATCAATAACATGCGACATATCAGAAGGAATAGCAGAAGGAGGTGTAGGTGTCGCTAACTTACTCATAACAGAAGGTGAATCAAGTGCAGAGCTAGATGGCAGTTCCTTACCTCCCCTCATAGTTGAGGGATAGATCTTGGTTTTTGGATCTCTCAAGTTCTTCATAGTGTCCAGAAGATATAAATCTCAAGTGACACAAAGAATAGAGCTATGCTCCCCGGCAATGCCGCCAGAAAAAGGTCTTGATAACCCACAAGTATAGGGGATCGCAACAGTTTTCGAGGGTAGAGTATTTAACCCAAATTTATTGATTCGACACAAGGGGACCAAAGAATATTCTCAAGTATTAGCAGCTAAGTTGTCAATTCAACCACACCTGGAAACATAGTATCTCCAGCAAAGTGTTTAGTAACACAGTAATATGATAGTGGTGGTAGCGGCAACAAAAGTAAAGACAGCAAAAGTAATGTTTTTGGTATTTTGTAGTGATTGTAACAGTAAAAACGGGAAAGTAAATAAGTGTAAACCAGTATATGGAAAACTCGTAGGCACCAGATTAGTGATGGATAATTATGCCGGATGCGGTTCATCATGTAACAGTCATAACATAGGGTGACACAGAACTAGCTCCAGTTCGTCAATGTAATGTAGGCATGTATTCCGTATATAGTCATACATGCTTATGGAAAAGAACTTGCATGACATCTTTTGTCCTACCCTCCCGTGGCAGCGGGGTCCTATTGGAAACTAAGGGATATTAAGGCCTCCTTTTAATAGAGAACCAGAACAAAGCATTAACACATAGTGAATACATGAACTCCTCAAACTATGGTCATCACCGGGAGTGGTCCCGATTATTGTCACTTCGGGGTTGCCGGATCATAACACATAGTAGGTGACTATAGACGATCAAGAACTCACATATATTCATGAAAACATAATAGGTTCAGAATTGAAATCATGGCACTCGGGCCCTAGTGACAAGCATTAAGCATAGCAAAGTCATAGCAACATCAATCTCAGAACATAGTGGATACTAGGGATCAAACCCTAACAAAACTAACTCGATTACATGATAAATCTCATCCAACCCATCACCGTCCAGCAAGCCTACGATGTAATTACTCATGCACGGCGGTGAGCATCATGAAATTGGTGATGGAGGATGGTTGAGGATGATGACGGCGACGAATCCCCCTCTCCGGAGCCCCGAACGGACTCCAGATCAGCCCTCCCGAGAGGTTTTAGGGCTTGGCGGTGGCTCTGTATCGTAAAACGCGATGATTTCTTCTCTCTGGTTTTTTCTCTCCGAAAGAAAATATATAGAGTTGGAGTTGGTGTCGGAGGGTTTTTCCAGGGGGGCCACGAGGTAGGGAGCGCGCCCTAGGGGGGGGCGCCCCCCACCCTCGTGGAAATGGTGTGGGCCCCCTGGTCTTCATATTTGGCGAGCATTTTTTTATTATTTTTTCTAAGGTATTCCGTGGAGTTTCAGGACTTTCCGAGAATATTTGCTTTCTGCACATAAAACAACACCAAGGTAATTCTGCTGAAAACAGCGTCAGTCCAGGTTAGTTCCATTCAAATCATACAAGTTAGAGTCCAAAACTAGGGCAAAAGTGTTTGGAAAGTAGATATGACGGAGACGTATCAGCCGCCACCTTCGGCCTCCACTCCCTCCCCTCTTTCCCCTACGTTCACCGCGCCGCCCGTCGTGCCCCTCACCGTGTGCACGCGCACTACCGCGCCAGCCCTCGCTACGTGCCCTCCTCTGCATGCCCCCCTGCGCGCAGCCCTAGCTGCGCCCGTGGCGTGATCCCCTCGTCTGCCCCGCCTTCATCCCATGCTCGCCGCGGTCCCCATGCCCCCCTACGCCCTTGTTTGGGCGCGTTGGTCGCCCCTGTCCTGTTGCTTGCTGTTGCGCCTCACTGCAACCCCACTCCTGCTGCCTCTGCATCACAGCGCCTGCCTGCTCCGTCGCGGCCTCGCGTGGCCCCGCTGCTCGCCTGCCGCCCCGCTCCGGCCACGACCAGCGCGCCGCGCCGCTGGACCTCGACCTCACCCGTACCTGAGCCGCTTGTCGCCGTCCGCGTCCCGGCTCCCTCCACCGCCCTCCTGGACGCCTCCGCTGGGGCCCCTCGATGCCTGCCACGCCGCGGCCGCTCGCCACGGCGCTCGGTGGCGTCACCCCGCCGCACCTCCTGCGGGCAAGCGCTCGCCCAGGCGCCCGTCGCCCTCATGCCCGCTAACCCGCTACGCCCCCTGCCTATGACACAGGGGGGCCACCCCTAGAACGAATTTTAAAAAAAGATTTTTTTGAATAATAATAATAATAATAATAATAATTAACTAACTAAATAATTAACTTAATTAATTCTGTTTAAATTAACTAATTATGATTAATTAACCTAATGACTAATTAACCTAATTAACTACTGTTAATTAACTAAACAGTCAATGACATGTGGGACCGACACGTCAGGTTGACCAGTCAATGCCCTATTGACTGCTGACGTCATGCTGACGTCATGATGATGTCAGCAGACACTATTCTGGATAATGTTTATTTAATTAATTAAATAAATCCTAAAAATGATTTAAATCTTTTAAAATTAATGTAAAATAAACCGTAGCTCGGATGGAAAACTTTGTACATGAAAGTTGCTCAGAACGACGAGACGAACCCGAATACGCAGCCCGTTCGTCCGCCACGCATCCCTAGCATAGCGAACACACAACTTTCCCCCTCCGTTTCATCTGTCCAAAAACGCGAAACATTGGGAATACTTTCCCGGATGTTTTCCCTTCATCGGTACCACCTCGTACCGCGTTAGGGCACACCTAGCATCATGCTTGGTCATGTCATGCATCGTCATGCATTTGTTTGCATGATATTTATTGTTTCTTCCCCCTCTTCTCTCACTAGACACCGAGACTGACGCCGCTGCTACCCAGTACGACTACGTTGTTGACGACCCCTCTCTCTTGCTAGAGCAACCAGGCAAGCCCCCCTTGATCACCAGATACCGCCTACTCTTCTCTATACTGCTTGCATTAGAGTAGTGTAGCATGTTACTGCTTTCCGTTAATCCTATTCTGATGCATAGCCTGTCATTGTTGCTACAGCTGTTGATACCTTACCTACAATCCTAAATGCTTAGTATAGGATGCTAGATTATCATCAGTGGCCCTACACTCTTGTCCGTCTGCCATGATATACTACTGGACCGTGATCACTTCGGGAGGTGATCACGGGCATATGATATATACTTATAATGTTACATTACTTATGATACTGTTCGGATATGGGGGCTGAAGGGGCAGGTGGCTCCATCCCGGTAGAGGTGGGCCTGGGTTCCCGACGGCCCCCGACTGTTACTTTGAGGTGGAGCGACAGGGCAGGTTGAGACCACCTAGGAGAGAGGTGGGCCTGGCCATGGTCGGCGTTCGTGGATACTTAACACGTTTAACGAGATCTTGGTATTTGATCTGAGTCTGGCCACTGGCCTATACGCACAAACCATCTATGCGGGGACAGTTATGGGTACTCGACGTCATGGTATCAGTCGAAGCCTTCGTGACATCAGCGACTGAGTGGCGCGCGCCGGGTTGGACTGGAATGCCTAGTCTTGTATAAGGGAGGCTAGGTCTGCTCCCCGGCCGCGTACGCAACGTGCAGGTGTGCAATGGGTGATGGGCCCAGACCCATGCGCCATAGGAATTAGACTGGCGTGCTGACCTCTCTGTTGTGCCTAGGTAGGGCTGCGACGCGTTGATCTTCCGAGGCCGGGCATGACCCTGGAAAGTGTGTCCGGCCAAATGGGATCGAGCGTGTTGGGAAATGTGGTGCACCCCTGCAGGGAAGTTAATCTATTCGAATAGCTGTGATCTTCGGTAACAGGACGACTTGGAGTTGTATCTTGACCTTATGACAACTAGAACCGGTTACTTAATAAAACACACCCTTCCAAGTGCCAGATACAACCCGGTGGTCGCTCTCTAACAGGGCGACGAGGAGAGGATTGCCGGGTAGGATTATGCTACACGATGCTACTTGGTGAACTTACCATCTACTCTCTTCTCTTGCTGCAAGATGGAGGTTACTAGAAGTGTAGTCTTCGATAGGACTAGCTATCCCCCTCTTATTCCGGCATTCTGCAGTTCAGTCCACATATGATAGCCTTTTCCATTTGATACCAATGGAGACATATGTAGTGTAGCTCCTTGCTTGCGAGTACTTTGGATGAGTACTCACGGTTGCTTTGCTCCCCCTTTTCCCCTTTCTATACTTGATTGCTGCGACCAGACGTTGGGGCCCAGGAGCCAGACACCGCTGTCGACGACGACTACTACTACTCGGGAGGTGCCTACTACTATGTGCAGCCCGCTGATGACGACCAGGAGTAGTTTAGGAGGATCCCAGGCAGGAGGCCTGCGCCTCTTTCGATCTGTATCCCAGTTTGTGCTAGCTTTCTTAAGGCAAACTTGTTTAACTTATGTCTGTACTCAGATATTGTTGCTTCCGTTGACTCGTCTATGATCGAGCTCTTGTATTCGAGCCCTCGAGGCCCATGGCTTGTAATATGATGCTTGTATGACTTATTTTATTTGTAGAGTTATGTTGTGATATCTTCCCGTGAGTCCCTGATCTTGATCGTACATGTTTGCGTGTATGATTAGTGTATGGTCAAATCAAGGGCGTCACAATGCCCAAGGCACCCCAAGGAAATATTCAAGGACAACCAAGAGCCTAAGCTTGGGGATGCCCCGGAAGGCATCCCCTCTTTCCTCTTTGTTCATCGGTAACTTTACTTGGAGCTATCTTTTTATTCGCCACATGATATTTGTTTTGCTTGGAGCGTCATTTTATTTCATTTTGTTTTGCTTGCTATTTGAATAAAATACCAAGATCTGAAATTATTAAATGTTAGAGAGTCTTCATATAGTTGCATAATTGTTCGACTACTCGTTGATCTTCACTTATATCTTTCAGAGTAATTTGTCATTTGCTCTAGTGCTTCACTTATATCTTTTTATAGCACGGCGGTGGTTTTATTTTATAGAAATAGATGAACTCTCATGCTTAGCTTATATTATTTTGAGAGCCTTTAGAACAGCATGGTAGTTTTCTTTGGTTATGAAACTAGTCCTAATATGATGGGCATGCAAGAGGGATATAATAAAAACTTTCATATAAAGTGCATTGAATACTATGAGATGTTTGATACTTGATGATTGTTTTGAGACATGGAGGTAGTGATATCAAAGTTGTGCTAGTTGAGTAGTTGTGAATTTGAAAAATACTTGTGTTGAAGTTTGCAAGTCCCGTAGCATGCACGTATGGTAAATGTTATGTAACAAATTTGAAACATGAGGTGTTCTTTGATTGTCCTCCTTATGAGTGGCGGTCGGGGACGAGCGATGGTCTTTTCCTACCAATCTATCCCCCTATGAGCATGCGCGTACTACTTGGTTTTTGATGACATGTAGATTTTTGCAATAAGTATGTGAGTTCTTTATGACTAATGTTGAGTCCATGGATTATACACACTCTCACCTTTCCATCATTGCTAGCCTCTTCGGTACCGTGCATTGCCCTTTCTCACATTGAGAGTTGGTGCAAACTTCGCCGGTGCATCCAAACCCCATGATATGATATGCTCTTTCACACATAAACCTCCTTATATCTTCCTCAAAAGAGCCACCATACCTACCTATTATGGCTTTCCCATAGCCATTCTGAGATATATTGCCATGCAACTTTCCACCATTCCATTTATCATGACACGTTCATCATTGTCATATTGCTTTGCATGATCATGTAGTTGACATAGTATTTGTGGCAAAGCCACCATTCATAATCCTTTCATACATGTCACTCTTGGTTCACTTCATATCCCGATACACCGCCGGAGGCATTCATATAGAGTCATACTTTGTTCTAGTATCGAGTTGTAATCATTGAGTTGTAAATAAATAGAAGTGTGATGATCATCATTTTCTAGAGCATTGTCCCAAGTGAGGAAAAAAAGAGAAAGGCCATAAAAAGAGAAGGCCCAAAAAAATGAGAGAAAAAGAGAGAAGGGACAATGTTACTATCCTGTTTACCACACTTGTGCTTCAAAGTAGCACCATAATCTTCATGATAGAGAATCTTTTGTTTTGTCACTTTCATATACTAGTGGGAACTTCTCGTTATATAACTTGGCTTGTATATTCCAATAATGGGCTTCCTCAAATGCCCTAGGTCTTCGTTAGCAAGCAAGTTGGATGCACACCCACTTAGTTTCTTTTGTTGAGCTTTCATATATTTATAGATCTAGTGCATCCGTTGCATGGCAATCCCTACTCCTTGCATTGACTTCAATTGATGGGAATCTCCCTAGCCCATTGATTAGTCGCGTCGATGTGAGACTTTCTCCTTTTTGTCTTCTCCACATAACCCCCTCATTATATTCTATTCCACCCATAGTGCTATATCGATGGCTCACGCTCATGTATTGCGTGAAAGTTGAAAAAAGTTTGAGATTACTAAAATATGAAACAATTTTGTGGCTTGTCATCGGGGTTGTGCATGATGAGAGCATTCTTGTGTGACAAAAATGGAGCATGACTAAACTATATGATTTTTTATGGATGAACTTTCTTTGGCCTTGTTATTTTGAGAACACATGATTACTTAGAGAACTACATGCTTGAAGTATTATTGTTTTTATGTCAATATTAAACTTTTGTCTTGAATCTTATGGGTCTGAATATTCTTGCCACAATAGAGAACTACATGGATAATTATGTTAGGTAGCATTCCACATCAAAAATTATGTTTTTATCATTTACCTACTCGAGGACGAGCAGGGATTAAGCTAGGAGATGCTGATACGTCTCCAACGTATCTATAATTTTTGATTGTTCCATGCTATTATATTATCAACCTTGGATGTTTTATATGCATTTATATGCTATTTTATATGATTTTTGGGACTAACCTATTAAACTAGAGCCCAATGCCAGTTTCTGTTTTTTTCTTGTTTTCGAGTATCACAGAAAAGGAAAATCAAACGGAGTCCAATTGACCTGAAACTTCACGGAACTTAGTTTTGGACCAGAAGAAGCCCACGGAGTATCGAAGTTGGACCAGGAGTGTCCCGGGCGGCCCACGAGGGTGGGGGCGCGCCCACCCCCTGGGCGTGCCCCCCTGCCTCGTGGACAGCCCGGAGGTCCACCGACGTACTTCTTCCTCCCATATATACCCATATACCCTAAAAACTTCGGGGAGCACAATAGATCAGGAGTTCCACCGCTAGAAGCCTCCGTAGCCACCGAAAACCAATCTAGACCCGTTCCGGCAACCTGCCGGAGGGGGAATCCCTCTCAAGTGGCGATCTTCATCATCCCGGTGCTCTCCATGACGAGGAGGGAGTAGTTCTCCCTCGGGGCTGAGGGTATGTACCAGTAACTATGTGTTTGATCTCTCTCTCTCTCTCTCTCGTGTTCTTGAGGTGGTATGATCTTGATGTATCGCGAGCTTTGCTATTATAGTTGGATCTTATGATGTTTCTCCCCCTCTACTCTCTTGTAATGGATTGATTTTTCCCTTTGAAGTTATCTTATCGGATTGAGTCTTTAAGGATTTGAGATCACTTGATGTATATCTTGCGTGGGATACCCGTGGTGACAATGGGGTATTCTATTGATCCACTTGATGTATGTTTTGGTGATCAACTTGCAGGTTCCGCCCATGAACCTATGCATAGGGGTTGGCACACGTTTTCATCTTGACTCTCTGGTAGAAACTTTGGGGCACTCCTTGAAGCACTTTGTGTTGGTTTGAATAGATGAATCTGAGATTGTGCAATGCATATTGTATAATCATACCCACGGATACTTGAGGTGACATTGGAGTATCTTGGTGACATTAGGGTTTTGGTTGATTTGTGTCTTAAGGTGTTATTTTAGTATGAACTCTATGATAGATTGAACGGAAAGAATAGCTTCGTGTTATTTTACTACGGACTCTTGAATAGATCGATTAGAAAGGATACCTTTGAGGTGGTTTCGTACCCTATCATAATCTCTTCGTTTGTTCTCCTCTATTAGTGACTTTGGAGTGACTCTTTGTTGCATGTTGATGGATAGTTATATGATCCAATTATGTTATTATTGTTGAGAGAACTTGCACTAGTGAAAGTATGAACCCTAGGCCTTGTTTCAAGAATTGCAATACCGTTTGTGCTCACTTTTATCATTGGCTACCTTGCTGTTTTTATATTTTCAGATTACAAAAAGCTATATCTACCATCCATATTGCACTTGTATCACCATCTCTTCGCCGAACTAGTGCACCTATAAAATTTACCATTGTATTGGGTGTGTTGGGGACACAAGAGACTCTTTGTTATTTGGTTGCAGGGTTGCTTGAGAGAGACCATCTTCATCCTACGCCACCCACAGATTGATAAACCTTAGGTCATCCACTTGAGGGAAATTTGCTACTGTCCTACAAACCTCTGCACTTGGAGGCCCAACAATGTCTACAAGAAGAAGGTTGTGTAGTAGACATCAGCTTCTTCATGGGAGTGGCAACTTGCTTGCCATTCTTGTTGAAGTTCCCTTTCTTTCCATTTCCCTTTTATTTGAAACTAGTGGTCTTGTCAACCATCAACAATTGATGCTTTTCTTGATTTCTACCTTCGCCGATTTCAGCATCGCGAAGAGCTCGGGGAATCGTTTTCGTCATCCCCTGGATATTATAGTTTATCACGAAGTTCTAGTAACTTGCTGATAGTGAATAGAGAACTTTATCAATTACTATCTTATCTGGAAGATTAACTCTCACTTGATTCAAGCAATTGTAGTACCCAGACAATCTGAGCACATGCTCACTGGTTGAGCTATTCTCCTCCATCTTGTAGGCAAGGTACTATCAGAGGTCTCATGCCTCTCAACAGAGGCATGAGTATGAAATACCGATTTTAACTCTTAGAACATCTTATATCTTCTGTGACATTTCAAAACATTTTTGAAGTCCCGGTTGTAATCCATAAAGCATGGTGCACTAAACTATCAAGTAGTCATCATACCGAGCTTTGCCAAACGTTCATAACGTCTGCATCCGCTCCTGCAATAGGTCCGTCACCTAGCGGTGCATCAAGGACATAATTCTTCTATGCAGCAATGAGGATAATCCTCAGATCACAGACCTAGTCCGCATCATTGCTACTATCATCTTTCAACTTATTTTTCTCTAGGAACATATCAAAAATAAAGTTCATGATATACAAAAACTATCAGGACTAAGTTCATGATAAATTAAGTTCAATTAATCATATTACTTAAGAACTCCCACTTAGATAGACATCCCTCTAATCATCTAAGTGACCACGTGATCCATATCAACTAAACCATGTCCGATCATCACGTGAGATGGAGTAGTTTTCAATGGTGAACATCACTATGTTGATCATATCTACTGTATGATTCACGCTCGACCTTTCGGTCTCAGTGTTTCGAGGCCATATCGGCATATGCTAGGCTCGTCAAGTTTAACCCGAGTATTCTGCATGTGCAAAACGGTCTTGCACCCATTGTATGTGAATGTAGAGCTTATCACACCCAATCATCACATGGTGTCTCGGCACGACGAACTGTAGCAACAGTGCATACTCAGGGAGAACACTTATACCTTGAAATTTAGTGACAGATCATCTTATAATGCTACCACCGTACTAAGCAAAATAAGATGCATAAAAGTTAAACATCATATGCAATCAAAATATGTGACATGATATGGCCATTATCATCTTATGCCTTTGATCCCCATCTCCAAAGTACTGTCATGATCTCCATCGTCACCGGCATGACACCATGATCTCCATCATCTTCATCTTTATCAATGTGTCGTCACATGGTCGTCTCGCCAACTATTGCTTTTGCAACTATTGCTATCGCATAGTGATAAAGTAAAGCAATTATATGGCACTTGCATCTTATGCAATAAAGAGATAACCATAAGGCTCCTTCCAGTTGCCGATAGCTTTAACAAAACATGATCATCTCATACAAAAATTTATATCTCATCATGTCTTGACCATATCACATCACAACATGCCCTGCAAAAAAAGTTAGACGTCCTCTACTTTGTTGTTGCAAGTTTTACATGGCTGCTACGGGCTTCTAGCAAGAACCATTCTTACCTACGCATCAAAACCACAACATAGTATAGTGATTGCTTTTTGATCTTCAGAAAGAACCCTGTTCATTGAAACCTATTCAACTATAGTTGGAGAAACAGACACCCACTAGCCACCTGCGTGCGAAGCACATCAGTAGAACCAGTCTCGCGTAAGCGTACGCGTAATCTCGGTCTGAGCCACTTCATCCAACAATACTGCCAAATCAATAAACAACTAGTGATGGCAAGCAATATGTATATACCCACGCCCACAACTCCTTTGTGTTCTACTCGTGCATATAACATCTACGCATAGACCTGGCTCTGATGCCACTATTGGGGAACGCAGTAATTTTAAAAAATACCTATGCACACGCAAGATCTATCATGGTGATGCATAGCAATGAGAGGGGAAGAGTGTTTTCCACGTTCCCTCGTAGACCATAAGCGGAAGCGTTATTACAACGCGGTTGATGTAGTCGAACATCTTCATGATCCGACCGATCCTAGCACCGAAGGTACGGAACCTCCGTGATCTGCACATGTTTAGCTCAGTGATGTCCCGCGAACTGTAGATCCAGTTGAGAGTTTCGTCAGCACGACGGCGTGATGATGGTGATGATGAAGCTACCGGGACAGGGCTTCACCTAAAAATTGCAACGATCTGACCGAGGTGGATTATGGTGGAGGGGGGCATCGCACACGGCTAAGACAATTGTCAACTTGTGTGTCTATGAGGTGTCCCCTCCCCCGTATATAAAGGAGTGGAGGAGGGGAGGGCCGGCCCTCTCAATGGCGCGCCCCAAGGGGGATTCCTACTCCTACTAGGAGTAGGTTTCCCCCCTTCCCTAGTTGGAGTAGGAGAAGAAGGAAGGGGAAGAGGGAGAGAAGGAATGAGGGGGGCGTCGCCCCTCCCTAGTCCAATTCGGACCAGCCATGGGGGGGGCACAGCCACTCCTTGAGGCCCTTCTCTCCTTTCCTGTTTGGCCCATTAAGGCCCATTACTTCCCCCGCGAATTCCCATAACTCTCCGGTACTCCAAAAAATACTCGAATCACTCGGAACCTTTCCGATGTCCGAATATAGCCTTCCAATATATCTATCATTATGTATCAACCATTTCGAGACTCCTCGTCGTATCCGTGATCATATCCGGGAATCCGAACTACCTTCGGTACATCAAAACACATAAACTCATAATACCGGTCATCACCGAACGATAATCGTGCGGACCGTACGGGTTCGAGAACTATGTAGACATGACCGAGACACATTTTCGGTCAATAACCAATAGTGGAACCTGGAAGCTCATATTGGCTCCTACATATTCTATGAAGATCTTTATCGGTCAAACCGCATAACAACATACGTTGTTCCCTTTTTCATCGGTATGTTACTTACCCGAGATTCGATCGTCGGTATCATCATACCTAGTGCAATCTCGTTACCGACAATTCTCTTCAATCATTCCGTAATGCATCATCCCGCAACTAACTCATTAGTCACATTGCTTGCAAGGCTCAGTGTGATGTACATTACTAAGAGGGCCCAGAGATACCTCTCCGATAGGTGGAGCGACAAATCCTAATCTCGATCTATGCCAACTTAACAAACACCATCGTAGACACCTGTAGAGCATCTTTATAATCACCCAATTACATTGTGACTTTGATAGCACACAAGGTGTTCCTCTGGTATTCGGGAGTTGCATAATCTCATAGTCAAAGGAACATGTATAAGTCAAGAAGAAAGCAGTAGCAATAGAACTAAACGATCATTATGCTAAGATAACGGATGGGTCGTGTCCATCACATCATTCTCTAATGATGTGATCCCGTTCATCAAATGACAACACATATCCATGGCTAGGAAAGTTAACCATCTTTGATTAACGAGCTAGTCAAGTAGAGGCATACTAGGGACACTCTATTTGTCTATGTATTCACACATGTACTAAGTTTCCGGTTAATACAATTCTAGCATGAATAATAAACATTTATCATGATACAAGGAAATATAAATAACAACTTTATTATTGCCTCTAGGGCATATTTCCTTCAAGTGCACTGTAAAAGTAGCAGATAGCTCTACAACATGTATGGCATAAGAAATTAGATTCTGGGATTTTAAAATATGAGCAAAGGGATGGCTGGGAAATGCAGGCACTCCTCTAGTACACCACCACATGTGGTCCTATCAAAATAACAGTCGACTGAAAATAAATAGGTCAGTCAATTTTTGGAACTGTCCGATCTACAAGGAATGGGCGATGGCCTTCGTCTACCTCCCGACGATCTTTCTCGAACCGCCAACGACCATCGGCCCAAACCACTGCCTCTGCTGCCCCGCCCTCCCCTCGACCACATACCACTACTGTGCTTGGCACCGCCATGCCATCCCTTTAAGCCCGGCCGACCTCTAGATCGGGCGTGATACGTCCATTTTGCATCATGCTTTTATATCGATATTTATTGCATTATGGGCTATTATTACATATTATGTCACAATACTTATGCCTATTCTCTCTTGTTTTACAAGGTTTACATGAAGAGGGGGAATGCCGGCAGCTGGAATTCTGGGCTGGAAAAGGAGCAAATAGTAGAGACCTATTCTGCACAACTCCAAAAGTCCTGAAACTTCACGGGAGCACATTTTAGAATATATAAAAAATATTGGGCGAAGGAAGCACCAGAGGGGGCCACCCACCATCCACGAGGGTGGGGGCACGCCCTACCCCCTAGGCGCGCCCCCTGTCTCATGGGCCCCTGGCAGGCCTCCGGTGCCCATCTTTTGCTATATGAGGTCTTTCGTCCGAGAGAAAAATCATAAGCAAGCTTATGGGACAAAACTTCGCTGCCACGAGGCAGAACCTTGGCGGAACCAATCTAGGGCCTGATGGAGCTGTTCTGTCAGGCAAACTTCCCTCCGAGAGGGGGAAATCATCACCACCGTCATCATCATCGATCCTCTCATCGGGAGGGGGTCAATCTCCATCAACATCTTCACCAGCACCATCTCATCTCAAACCCTAGTTCATCTCTTGTATCCAATCTTTGCCTCAAAACCTCAGATTGGTACCTGCGGGTTGCTAGTAGTGTTGATTTCTCCTTGTAGTTGATGCTAGTTGGTTTATTAGGTGGAAGATCATATGTTCAGATCCTTTATGCATATTAATACCCCTCTGATTATGAACATGAATATGATTTGTGAGCAGTTACATTTGTTCCTGAGGACATGGGAGAAGTCTTGCTATAAGTAGTCATGTGAATTTGGTGTTCGTTCGATATTTTGATTAGATGTATGTTGTCTTTCCTTTAGTGGTGTCATGTGAACGTCGACTACATGACACTTCACCATTATTTGGGCTTAGAGGAAGGCATTGGGACGTAATAAGTAGATGATGGGTTGCTAGAGTGACAGAAGCTTAAACCCTAGTTTATGAGTTGCTTCGTAAGGGGCTGATTTGGATTCATATGTTTCATGCTATGGTTTGGTTTACCTTAATACTTCTTTTGTATTTGCGGATGCTTGCAAGAGGGGTTAATCATAAGTGGGATGTTTGTCCAATGAAGGGTAGTACCCAAGCACCGTTCCACCCACATATCAAATTATCAAAGTACCGAACGTGAATCATATGAACGTGATGAAAACTAGCTTGACGATAATTCCCATGTGTCCTCGGGAGCGTTTTCCTTTATATAGGAGTTTGTCCAGGCTTGTCCTTTTGTACAAAAAGGATTGGGCCATATTGCTGCACCTTATTTACTTTTATTACTTCTTTCCCGTTACAAATTACCTTATCACAAAACTATTTGTTACCGATAATTTCAGTGCTTGCAGAGAATACCTTACTGAAAACTGCTTATCATTTCCTTCTGCTCCTCGTTGGGATCGACACTCTTACTTATCGAAAGGACTACAATAGATTCCCTATACTTGTGGGTCATGAAGACTCTTTTTTGGCGCCGTTGCTGAGGAGTGAGGCGCCTTTGGTAGGTGGAATTTGGTAAGGAAAAATTTATATAGTGTGCTGAAATTTACTGTCACTTATTACTATGGAACATAATCCTTTGAGGGGCTTGTTCGGGGTATCTTCACCCCGAAAAGTAGAGCAAAGAGTTGCTCCTCAACCTACTAAACCTACTGAAAATGTTTACATTGAAATTCCTTCGGGTATGATAGAGAAACTGCTAGCTAATCCTTTTATAGGAGATGGAACATTGCATCCCGATTTGCACCTAATTTAGGTGGATGAAGTTTGTGGATTATTTAAGCTTGCAGGTATGCCCGAGGATGTTATGAAGAAGAAGGTCTTCCCTTTATCTTTGAAGGGAAAGCCATTGACATGGTTTAGGCTATGTGATGATATGGGATCATGGAACTACAACCGATTGAAATTGGAATTTCATCAGAAGTTTTATCCTATGCATCTTGTTCATCGTGATCGTAATTAAATATATAATTTTTGGCCTCGCGAAGGAGAAAGCATCGCTCAATCTTGGGGGAGACTTAAGTCAATGTTATATTCATGCCCCAATCATGAGCTCTCAAGAGAAATTATTATTCAAAAAAATTTATGCTCGGCTTTCTCTCGATAATCGCTCCATGCTCGATACTTCTTGTACTGGCTCTTTTATGATGAAGACTATTGAATTCAAATGGAATTTATTGGAAGAATTAAACGCAACTCTGAAGATTGGGATCTCAACGAAGGTAAGGAGTCAGGTATAATACCTAAGTTTGATTGTCTTAAACCTTTTATGGATACCGATGTTTTCTGTGAATTTAGCACTAAATATGGACTTGACTTTGAGATAGTAGCTTATTTCTGTGAATCCTTTGCTACTCATGTTGATCTCCCTAAGGATAGTGGTTTAAATATAATCCTCCCATTGAAGTAAAAGTAGTTGCACCTATTAATGTTGAAGAAAATACTGTCACTTATAATGATTCTGTTGTTCCTACTGCTTATATTGAGAAACCACCTTTCCCTGTTAGAATAAAGGATCATGCTAAAACTTAAACTGTGGTTCGTAAGAGTAATACTTGAACACCTACACCCTTTGAGAAAATTAAATTTGAACCTAGTATTGCTTTGGTTAAAGATGTCTTGGCCGATAATATTGATGGGCATGTTATTTACTTCTGTGATGAAGCTGCTAGAATTGCTAGACCTGACACTAAAAATAAACATAGACCTGTTGTAGGCATGCCTGTTATTTCTGTTAAAATAGGAGATCATTGCTATCATGGCTTATGTGATATGGGTGCTAGTGCAAGTGCAATAACTCATTCCTTATATAAAGAAATTGTGCATGATATTGCACCTGCTGAGATAGAGGAAATTGATGTCACAATTAAGCTTGCCAATAGAGACACTATTTCACCAGTTGGGATTGTTAGAGATGTTGAAGTCTTGTGTGGGAAATTTAAATATCCTACTGATTTTCTTGTCCTTGGTTCCCCACAAGATAACTTTTGTCCCATTATATTCGGTACACCCTTCTTGAATACTGTTAATGCTAGGATGGATTGCAAAAAGGATGTGTTACTGATGGTTTGGGGGATATCTCTCATGTGTTTAATTTTGCTAAATTTCGTAGACAACCCCATGATAAAGAATTGCCTAGTAAAGATGAAATTATTGGTCTTGCTTCTATTGTCGTGCCTCCTAATGATCCTTTAGAACAATATTTGCTTGACCATGAAAATGATATGTTTATGAATGAAAGAAGGGAAATAGATGAAGTATTCTTTAAACAGGGACCTATTTTGAAACACAACTTGCCTGTTGAAATCCTAGGGGATCCTCCTCCACCCAAGGGTGATCCTGTGTTTGATCTTAAACCTTTACCTGATACTCTTGAATATGCTTATCTTGATGAGAAAGAGATATATCCTGTTATTATTAGTGCCAACCTTTCAGAACATGAAGAAAAGAAATTATTGAAAACTCTGAAGAAGCACCATGCTGCTATTGGATATACTCTTGATGATCTTAAGGGCATTAGTCCCACTCTATGCCAGCACAAAATAAAATTGGAGAAAGACGCGGAACCGGTTATTGATCACCAACGACGGTTAAATCCTAAGATGAAAGAAGTGGTAAGAAAAGAAATACTAAAGATTCTGGAGGAAGGTATAATTTATCCCGTTGCTGATAGTCAGTGGGTAAGTCATGTCCATTGTGTCCCTAAGAAGGGAGGTATTACTGTTGTTCCAAATGATAAAGATGAATTGATCCCGCAAAGAATTGTTACATGTTATAGAATGGTAATAGATTTCCGTAAATTAAATAAAGCTACTAAAAAGGATCATTACCCATTACCTTTTATTGATCAAATGCTTGAAAGATTATCCAAACATACACAATTTTGCTTTCTAGATGGTTATTCTGGTTTCTCTCAAATACCTGTGACAAAAGAGGATCAAGAAAAGACAACTTTTACTTGCCCTTTCGGTACCTTTGCTTATAGACATATGCCTTTTGGTTTATGCAACGCACGTGCTACCTTTCAAAGATGTATGACTGCTATATTCTCTGACTTTTATGAAAAGAATGTTGAGGTTTTCATGGATGATTTCTCCGTATATGGAACTTCTTTTGATGATTGCTTAAGCAACCTTGATCGAGTTTTGCAGAGATGTGAAGAAACTAATCTTGTCTTGAATTGGGAGAAGTGCCACTTTATGGTTAATGAAGGTATTATCTTGGGGCATAAAATTTCTGAAAGAGGTATTGAAGTTGATAAACCTAAAGTTGTTGCTATTGAAAAGATGCCATGTCCTAAGGACATTAATGGTATAAGAAGTTTCCTTGGTCATGCTGGTTTGTATAGGAGGTTCATTAAGGACTTCTCTAAAATTTCTAGGCCTCTGACTAATCTCCTACAAAAAGATGTTCCATTTGTCTTTGATGATGATTGTGTAGAAGCATTTTAAATACTTAAGAAAGCCTTGATTTCTGCACCTATTGTTCAGCCACCTGATTGGAATTTACCCTAGTAGTTGATAAGAAATTAAATGGTATCCAATATGCTAGTAAAACTCTAGACAGTGCCCAGAGAAATTATGCTACTACTGAAAAGGAATTTTTAGCAGTTGTGTTTGCATGTGATAAGTTCAGACCTTATATTGTTGATTCTAAAGTAACTGTTCACACCGATCATGCTACTATTAAATATCTTATGGAAAAGAAGGATGCTAAACCTAGACTTATTAGATGGGCTCTCTTGCTACAAGAATCTGATTTGCATATTATTGATAGGAAGGGAGCTGAGAACCCCGTTGTAGACAACTTATCTAGGTTAGATAATATTCTTGATGACCCACCACCTATTGATGATAGCTTTCCTGATGAACAATTACCTGTCATAAATTCTTCTCATGCTAATTACATTGTTGCTAAATTTATACCACCTAGTTTCACATACCAACAAAAGAAAAAGTTTTTCTATGATTTAAGACATTACTTCTGGGATGACCCACACCTTTATAAATAAGGAGTAGATGGTGTTATTAGTCGTTGCGTACCTGAGCATGAACAGGAATAGATCCTATGCAAGTGTCACTCCGAGGCTTATGGAGGACACCATGCTGGAGACAGAACTACACATAAGGTATTGCAATCCGGTTTTTATTGGCCTACTCTCTTCAAAGATGCCCGTAAGTTTGTCTTGTTTTGTGATGAATGTCAAAGATTGGTAATATTGGTAGACGTCAAGAAATGCCTATGAATTATTCACTTGTTATTGAACCATTTGATGTTTGGGGCTTTGATTATATGGGGCCATTTCCTTCCTCTAATGGGTATACACACATTTTAGTTGCTGTTGATTACGTTACTAAGTGGGTAGAAGCTATTCCCACTAGTAGTGTTGATCATAACACCTCTATTAATATGCTTAAAGAATTATTTTTCTGAGGTTTGGAGTCCCTAGATACTTAATGACTGATGGTGGTTCACATTTTATTCATGGTGCTTTTCGTAAGATGCTTGCTAAGTATGATGTTAATCATAGAATTGCATCTCCATATCATCCACGTTCTAGTGGTCAAGTAGAACTGAGTAATAGAGACCTTAAATTAATTTTGCAAAAGACTATTAATAGATCTAGAAAGAATTGGTCCAAGAAACTTGATGATGCATTATGGGCTTATAGAACTGCATATAAAAATCCTATGGGTATGTCTCCATATAAAATGGTTTATGGAAAAGCATGTGACTTACCTCTTGAACTAGAACATAAGGCATATTGGGCCATTAAAGACCTCAATTATGATTTCAGAATTGCCGGTGAGAAGAGGTTATTTGACATTAGCTCAGTTGATGAATGGAGAACCCAGGCTTATGAGAATGCCAAACTATTTAAAGAAAAGGTTAAAAGATGGCATGACAAAATGATACAAAAGCATGAGTTTAATGTAGGTGATTGTGTTTTGCTATACAACTCTCGTTTAAGATTTTTTGCAGGAAAACTTCTCTCAAAATGGGAAGGTCCTTACATTATCGAGGAGGCCTATTGTTCCTGTGCCATAAAACCAACAACTTCGAAGGCACAAATCCGAGGGTGGTGAATGATCAAAGAATCAAACATTATATCTCAGGTAATCTTATAAATGTTGAAACTAATGTTATCGAAACCGTAATCCCAGAGGAATACATAAAGGATACTTTCCAGAACATTTCAGACTCCGGAAAGGAAGAGGTATGTGGTATGATAAGTAAACTGACTCCAAAACAGTTCTAATAGCAATTTTTCTCCGTTTTGGAATATTTAAGAATATAGGAAAGTAAGAGGCAGTCCGGGAAGGACAGGGGCATCCATGAGGGTGGAGGGCGCACCCTACCCCCTGGGCACACCCCCTGCCTCGTGGGCACCTCGTGTGCTCTCCGGACTCCGTTTTCCTGCACAATACTTCTTTTAGTCGGTAAAAGTTCACTATGTAATATCCCGAAGGTTTTGACGACCGTACCAAGAAATTATCTTTTGTTTTTGTTTCGACCTGTTTCTGCCGCAGATTTAGAGCAAGATGGCATCTCAAGACTCCGATGGAGAGAGCTATGTCTCACATCTCATTGCTGACCCAAAGACCTATGGGGACCTATTCCTTGTGGTCAAACTGCGGATGACGAGGAGGATGCTCACTTGAGGATGATCAATGATTCAAGTTCAGAGGAGGAGGATGTTCCTCTACCTCAACCTGGGGATATGCACGTGAAGTTCAAGAAGTCTAGTCTCCCCAAGAGGGCTAAACTGTCTAACAACTGATCTATTCCTTCTCGTTTTCGGCATAAAAGCAAAGGAGATTTATGTGACAAGATCTTGAAGCTGGAATCAGAGGCCGATGATTTAAAGGAGGAGATCGCTCTTCTCAATTACAACATGAAAAATCTGAAGGCACAATTGTCATCATCATCACCATCTCCTCCACCTCCGAAGAAAGAGGCATAAACACACGGGTATGGGCACTCCCCTTGGCAACTGCCAAGCTTGGGGGAGTGCCCCGGTATCGTATCACCATCACACTTTTATCTTCACCGTTTTTCTTACTTCCATCCTTTTGGTAATATCTTGATCTAGTAGAATAAAGTTTTAGTATGATCTAGTTCTGACTTTTACTTTATGATCCTTCTTTGTAATCGAGTCCGTGAGCTATATATAACAAAGATTAGTGTTGAGTCAAGGGCTTTGCGATCTTGCTATGATCTTGAGGGAATAAAAATAAAAGAGAAGAGAAAGAATAAAATGAAATAAAGAGATCATATGGATCTTATGGAGAGTAATGACTTCACATATAAAAAGTATGATGAATAAAAGTTGTTGAGAGTTGACAAACATAGTTTTGGTCATCGTTGCAATTAATAGGAAGTAATAAAGAAAGAGAGGTTTTCACATATAAATATACTATCTTGGACATCTTTTATGATTGTGAGCACTCATTAAAATATGACACGCTAAAGAGTTAATGTTGGACAAGGAAGACAACGTAATGCGTTATGTTTTCTTACATCCAAAATAAATTATATTGTCATGGATCATCCAACATGTTGAGCTTGCCTTTCCCTCTCATGCTAGCCAAATTCTTTGCACCAAGTAGATATACTACTTGTGCTTCCAAATATCCTTAAACCTAGTTTTGCCATGAGAGTCCACCATACCTACCTATGGATTGAGTAAGATCCTTCAAGCAAGTTATCATTGTTTCAAGCAATAAAAATTGCTCTCTAAATATGTATGATTTATTAGTGCGGAGAAAATAAGCTTTATACGATCTTGTGATGGGGAAGAAATAAAAGCGATGAATTGCATAATAAAGGTCCATATCACAAGCGGCAATATAAAGTGACATTCTTTTGCATTAAGATTTCATGCATCCAACCATAAAAGCACATGACAACCTCTGCTTCCCTCTGCGAAGGGCCAATCTTTTATTCTTGTCTTATGCTTCATACAAGAGTCATGGTGATCTTCACCTTTCCTTTTTTACATTCTATCCTTTGGCAAGCACAATGTGTTGGAAAGATCCTGATATATATGGCTAATTGGATATGATTTTTCATGAACTATTATTGTTGACATTACCCTTGAGGTAAAAGGTTGGGAGGCAAAACCATAAGCCCCTATCTTTCTCTGTGTCTGATTAAAACTTCATACCCATAAGTATTGCGTGAGTGTTAGCAATTGTGAAAGGCTGAATGATAGTTGAGTATGTGGACTTGCTAAAAAGAGCTCTTATATTGACTCTTTCCGATGTTATGATAAATTGCAATTGCTTCAATGACTGAGATTTTAGTTTGTTAGTTTTCAATGAAGTTTATGATCAATACTTGAAACTGTGAATGAATTGTTACTTTAGCATAAGAGATCATATGACAATATATATATATAGAGAGAGAGCATGGATTCGCTATTAACACTAACTAGAGTGGTCGCTATCTGAACCCTTTGCTTGCATCGAGATCCGAACTTTCTTGTAGATAAGGTTCCTATTTCTTGATTTTTGGATGATCTCTATTACCAAAGAAGAAGCCATGTGAGGGTCCTTTACATAGCAGTGGACCAAAATGGAAACCTATGACCTGTGATGGCAGGAGTATTCATAGAATGCGTGCAGCCCCTTTCTAGCATTGGTCTTCGAGCATGAACCATTCTGGGTAAGCATGTGTTGTAAGTTTTGTTGTGTAGTTAACACTCAAAGGTACCATCCATCCTAAGCTTTTTTTAGCAAGTATGGACATGATTTGGCTACAGCGACTGCAAACGGTTCGGCACCTTCAAACCGCTTGTCAATAACTGCCCTTGCTGCTGGGTCGGTCACGTTTTGACAAGCTAGGACCCGTTCTTGCTGGGACTGTTACTGCCATGTTTTCAATTGCAAGCCTGAGAAAACGTCGCGTGCTGCAACTCAGCTTGAATTTTCAATGAATCATCAATTCATAGTGACTTGCAAGCTGTGTTAACCGGTGATCAGCTGATCATTTTAGAGCCGAAAGGGCCATTAATTGTAGACCAAAAATGAGTCTGTAGTGAAGACAATCGAATCGGCGCTATATATAGCTGCATCTCTTTGACATTGTTCAACAAGGTAGAGTGAGCTACGTGTTGTTTACATGCTCGGTCACATGGCGTAGCAGCCGGATGAGCAGCACAAATGTGGGTGTGTGAGCGTGATGTTTGCATGTATGCATACATTACCTAGATCACTTAGTCAATAGTCATGAGTGTTAGTGGGCTGAAAACTAGCTGTTGCAGGTTGCTAATAGAGTGTGAGGATCAGTACGTTGGCAAGCCGGGAGACTAGTTCTAGGGGTGTTGAGTTAGTTGAGGCATACACGTAAACTTGAGTCGATCCTTGATAGTAGGCTGCATGTGAAAGTGCTCCTTAGCTAAGTGAAAGTGCTCGGTTGGCTAGCGAAATGGCCGCGGGAAGAGGCAGTGCAAGTTGTGGCAAATGGTCAAACGAACCTGCTTGATGAAGGATGGTTGCTTGCCTGCATGTCTTGATCGGCTGAAAAAAAGGAGCGCAGATACAACGAGGTATGGACAAAAGACTGTATCACATGGGTGCTCCTATTTATGTTTTCACTATTGGTCAAAGTCAAAGTGTTGCGCGTCCCTTTCTATGTGGTAACTGATGTTGAAAGGCTACTGTTGTTCTGTACTTCCTCCATTCCATAATGTAGTGCGCCCGTGTTTTCCGAGATTCAGGTTTGACCGTAAATTTAACTACCGAGACCAACTGCGGCGGGGGTAAAAATTATACCACTGAATTTGTATTTTTAATATGTATTTAGTGATATAATTTTTGTCCCCACCACAATCAGTCTTGTTGGTTAAATTTACGGTCAAACTTACATTGGATCGGCCGAATGGACGGGATTGTTCGTTTTTTAGGCCGGTCATGATGGCCACTGTCCAATGATGACGGACGCATTTTTCCACGTCCACTTAAAAATTCATCTTTGAGAACATGCGTTCGAATTTAAACATAATTAAAAATGAACGACCGATCAACCGCCGGTCAAAGTCATCTAAACATTAAGAAAACATAAAAATACTAAACACGCCACCCAACCACCCAACATGCTGCCCTAGGCGTCGTTATCATTTTCGTCGTCGCCTGTGAGGTCGACGAAGATCAGCACTAGCCTGCGCGGGAGCGATAACCGTGCAGATCTGGAGCTGCCCTCGGTGTCCACATTCGACCGCTCCAACGCAATGCGGAGGCTAGCTCGTCGCCTGTGACTGTCGGAGGTCGACATGTGGGGGATGAGGGAACAGAGCGAGACATGACATTGAGTGAGCTAGGGTTTGGAGCGGGGATGGATTAAGGTTTTTTGTGAGGACGCCGTGGGGTCGGTGGTGGGCCGTACTGACGGGGCGGATGCGCCCAGGCCACCCCATATCCGCCATATGTTTGGGCTGGATATGAGGGGCGTCGGACAACCCGAGCATTTGAGGCCTGTTTGAGGCACCCGGGTGGGTCGATTTTTCGAGACCGGTCGCGTCCGTCTGCGCCACTATTCCTTCCGGTCAAATCATGGCATCAGTATGGGCCACTGCATGTCTGAGTCCGTGTGAATACGGCGCGGGCATTTGATGAAAAGCATAGGAGAGGCGGGTGAGAGGTTTTTGTTGGTCCAGGGCGGTCACACGCAGGCGTGGCCACTGCCCAGACGCCCGTAAAGCCCCCACGTTTGTCTCCGATTTGCAGGCAAAAGTGCGTCCAGACCACACTACGGACCGATACATGTTCGAGCTGGATAACTTCCGCCGGTCCAAACCGCATGGTCCAGGCTTATGCAACGGTTTGCCACTTGGTGCTGGAAATGCCCTTAAACATACATAATTGATCTATATGTGCATATATTACATAAACGAAGATGGTTCATAGAGATTTCTCTGATGAGCATTGACTTCATGTTGCGTGAGTGGGATCATGGACCGCCCTTGCTGTATGCCGACAAGTTCAAGGCAGGTCAACTCTGATCCAGTAAAATTCATGGTTTCTACCAGCACCGTGCGGTAAAAGATCATGTAGCGCACTGCCCATGAACCGTGTCACGGACTCATCTCATCTCCGTGGTGCATTTTAAAATGAGCCATGAACAGTGTCAATCGATAGGTGCAACGTCCACCCTATATGAAGGTTCTCGTAGAAAAAAAATAGGGCGCCGATATGCGGGTATGCTTGGTTCTAGCAATATAAAATGGAGGTTCACGTGTAGCCTAAACCATGTGGTGATACTTTGTACTCCTCTCCCACTTGCAAACAATCCCCTCTCTCTCTCAACCAATTTTTGTTTTTTTTTCAAATATGTTAGTCCATTTGTAACGTCCACCATGTAAAAAGGTTTGAGTATGCATGGTCCCGACAAATGTAAAATGTAGGTTCCAGTGCAATCTAAGCGATGCATTGAAACTATACCGCTCTCTCGCTCACAAACAAATCCTCTCTATATCTATAACTATCTATCGATCACTATCTCTCTCTAATCCTTTATCATCCAGACAAGCTCTCACGCAATGTATAAGGGATAGAGTGCGAGTCAAAGGTGCCCGTGGGTGCAATGTCTACCCTATAGGAAGGTTCTTGTAGTCAAAAAATAGGGTTCCCTCATCTAGGGGATACATGGTTCTAACAATCTAAAATGGAGGTTCAGATGTTCGCATGTAATCTAATGATGTGGTGATACTCTGTAGCACTCTCCCACTCACCAACAACCTTCTCTCTCTCTATTCTATCTATCTACCAAATATGTCATGTTATCCTATATATTTTGTATGTTTTTCAAATATTTTAGTCAATTTGTAACGGCCACCATGTAGAAAGGTTCTCGTTACACATAAGAGGGTGCTGCCCTCCAATATGCATGGTTCAGGCAATGTAAAATATAGGTTCCCGTGCAATCTAAGCGTTACACATAAAAGGGTGCTCTTTCTCTCTCTCTCTCTCTCTCTCTCTCTCTTCTTGTGTGTGTGTGTGACGCCCGGATGATTAACTACAGTAAATCCCACGTTAATGATGCCACGTCACCTCAGTTATTGTTGTTAATCTCACGTTAGTTGAACCGATTCAAATTCAAGTTTGAATTAAAGTCAAACGATAAAATTTCGCAGACATACCAAACTAAAATGTTCTAAGTGTGGCACATATTCCATAATTAAATATGGTGGTGAATGAACATTTTTTATAATGTTTTAATGCCTTATTATAATTAAAACAGTGAATAAAAACAATTATTAAATGCTTTAATTACTAAGCAAATACTAAACTATTAAATTAAAGTGCCAAATTAAGTGTGGCAGAAGCCTAATTATAAATAATAACTTAGGGGTGGCATTATATTTTAAAAATCTAAAATTAAAATGAAACTAAAAGAAAATAGTAAAGGTTCAAACAAACAAACAAAAAAACAAACAAACAAAAAAACAAAAAGACCCCCTGGGCCAACCGACCCAACAGGCCGGCCCAGTCGGCCACTCGGCCAGCCCACTACCCCCAGGCCTATATCCCCGGTGCCCCCGAAAACCCTAAATCCCCCACCCCCACGATCCCATCCCCCTCTGCTCCCCCTCCCCTGAATCTCGATCAGGAATGGGGCACCCGACGCCGATGCCCCGGCTCATCCCCGCCGTCTCGCCCTTCACCGGCGCCACCCACCGGACCCCACGTCCTCCTATCCTCTCCGTCTTCCACTCATCACCGAGCTGCACCCGCTCGTCGTTGTCGTCTGTGCCACCACCGCGCCTGGAGGCCCCGCCGTCGCCGACCATCGTCGCCGCTCGGATGACCCGCCGCCTCATCGTCCTCCTCCTCGTCTCCTCCTCGCCGGACCACCCCGCGCACGCTGCCCGAACCCTATGGCCCCAGTGAGCGCATCCCCCCTCTCCTCTCGGTCTCCCTCGCGCAACTCACGCGCCTCGTCGCACCCCGTCGTGGCTCCCGCACGCCCGCACACGCCTCCCCCGCTGCACCCGTCGCCCGCGCCGACTCTCGTCGTTGCTAGCGCCGCTCGCCGTCCGCCTCTGCTAGTCCCCGCGGCCGTCGCCGCGCCCGTCCCCTACAGCGCCTCCCGGTCGCACTACGTCGCGCGTGCGCTCGTGCGTGGCCGCGCCGCGCTCTGTGGATGCCCCGCGCCGTGCTCCTGCTGCTACTGCGTGCTGGCCTCGTCCCGCTCCGGCGTTGTCCTTGCGCTGCCCCATGCCTGTCGTTCCCGCATGCGCCGTCCCGTCCAGCCCGCCGCGCTCCGCCTACCTCCGCCGCGGCCATGCGCCCTCTCAAGCCACGGCCAGCGGACCGCCCTGCTCCCCTCGCCCCTCGCTGTCGCTACCTTGGCCGCCGGCGCCCAGGCGTGCCGATGGCCACGCCCAAGCCAGCGTCTGGGCTCGCCCCTGTCGGGCGCCCACGCCACCTGTTAGTTCCCATGCCTGTTAAGGCCCTTGGCCCATTGACAGCCGGGCCCCGCCCCACCGCCCCAGAAAGTTTACAAAAAAATTTAAATAAATAAATAAATAAATAAATAATTAACTTAATTAATTTAGATTAATTAAACTAATCAAATAACTAAACTAAATAAATTGTTAGTTAATTAATTAGTCAGCTAGTGACAGTGGGGCCCACCCCTAATTAATCCTGATTAGTTAATTAAAAGGTTTAATTAAAATGTCTCACTGACCAGTGGGACCCACTTGTCAGGTTGACCAGTCAACCACTATGGACTGATGATGTCAGCATGACATCATGCTGATGTCATAAATCCAATTTCGAATTAAATTAAATAATTAATTAAATTCCAGAAATTAATAAATTCTTTTGAAAATCATATCTTTTAATCCATAACTCGGATGGAAATACTTTCTACATGAAAGTTTCTCAGAATAGCGAGACGAATCCAAATACGCAGCCCATTCGTCCGCCACGCATCCCTAGCATAGCAAACATGCAACTTTCCCCCTCCGGTTCATCTGTCCGAAAACGCGAAACACTGGGAATACTTTCCCGGATGTTTTTCCCCTTCACCGGTACCACCGCATACCGCGTTAGGGCACACCTAGCATCACGCTTTGTCATGTCATGCATCGTCATGCTTTTGTTTGCATTATATTTATTGTTTCTTCCCCCTCTTCTCTCGCTAGACACCGAGACCGACGCTGCTGCTACCCAGTACGACTATGGTGTTGACGACCCCTCTCTCTTGCCAGAGCATCCAGGCAAGCCCTCCCCCCTTTAATCACCAGATATCGCCTATTCTTCTCTCTACTGCTTGCATTAGAGTAGTGTAGCATGTTACTGCTTTCCGTTATCCTATCCTGACGCATAACCTGTCCTTGCTACTACTGTTGTTACCTTTACCTGCAATCCTAAATGCTTAGTATAGGATGCTAGTGTTCCATCAGTGGCCCTACACTCTTGTCCGTCTGCCATGCTATACTACTGGGCCGTGATCACTTCGGGAGGTGATCACGGGCATATGATATATACTTATACTATTACATTACTTAGGATACTGTTCGGAGATGGGGGCTGAAGGGGCAGGTGCCTCCATCCCGGTAGAGGTGGGCCTAGGTTCCCGACGGCCCCTGACTGTTACTTTGTGGCGGAGCGACAGGGTAGGTTGAGACCACCTAGGAGAGAGGTGGGCCTGGCCCTGGTCGGCGTTCGCAGATACTTATTAACACACTTAACGAGATCTTGGTATTTGATCTGAGTTTGGCTACTGGCTTATACGCACTAACCATCTACGCGGGGACAGTTATGGGCACTCGATGTCGTGGTATCAGCCGAAGCCTTCGTGACGTCAGCGACTGAGCGGCGCGCGCCGGGTTGGACCGTGTAACGTAACTTCCTTTGTAATGGAGGTTGCTAGGTCTGCTCACCGGTCGCGTACGCAACGTGCAGGTGTGCACTGGGTGATGGGCCCAGACCCCTGCGCCATAGGATTTAGACTGGCATGCTGACCTTTCTGTTGTGCCTAGGTAGGGCTACGACGTGTTGATCTTCCGAGGCTGGGCATGACCCAGAAAAGTGTGTCCGGACAAAGGGGATCGAGCGTGTTGGGAAATGTGGTGCACCCCTACAGGGAAGTTAATCTATTCGAATAGCCGTGATCTTCGGTAAAAGGAAGACTTGGAGTTGTACCTTGACCTTATGACAACTAGAACCGGATACTTAATAAAATACACCCTTCCAAGTGCCAGATACAACCGGTGATCGCTCTCTCACAAGGCGACGAGGGGAGGATCATCAGTTAGGATTATGCTATGCGATGTTACTTGGTGAACTTACCATCTACTCTCTTCTCCTGCTGCAAGATGGAGGTTACCAGAAGCATAGTCTTCAAAAGGACTAGCTATCCCCCTCTTATTCCGACATTCTGCAGTTCAGTCCACATATGATACCCTTATTCCATTTGATACCAATGCATACATATGTAGTGTAGCTCCTTGCTTGCGAGTACTTTGGATGAGTACTCACAGTTGCTTTGCTCCCTTTTTCCCCCTTTCTATACCCGATTGCTGCGACCAGACGTTGGAGCCCAGGAGCCAGACGCCACCGTCGACGACGACTACTACTACTCGGGAGGTGCCTACTACTACGTGCAGTCCACTGACGACGACCAGGAGTAGTTTAGGAGGATCCCAGGCAGGAGGCCTGCGCCTCTTTCGATCTATATCCCAGTTTGTGCTAGCCTTCTTAAGGCAGACTTGTTTAACTTATGTCTGTACTCAGATATTGTTGCTTCCGCTGACTCGTCTATGATCGAGCTCTTGTATTCGAGCCTTAGAGGCCCCTGGCTTGTAATATGATGGTTGTATGACTTATTTTATCTGTAGAGTTGTGTTGTGATATCTTCCCGTGATTCCCTGATCTTGATCGTACACATTTGCGTGTATGATTAGTGTACGATTGAATCGGGGGCGTCACAAGTTAGTATCAGAGCCGACTGCCTGTAGGAATCCCCCTTCCACACTCCTTGGCCGAAGTTGAGTCTATTCGTTACAAAACTTTTACTAACATGGTTGTGCGCCTTACGGGCCCACGTCGCCATTGGGTGGTATTAGGATCTTTTACTCCTTGTCTATACTCTGGGACTCTGATCTCTCTTCGGGTTAAATGAATTTTGCTAAATCTAACATTAGGAGCTCGTTATCACTTTCACCCGGAGAGCCCCTTATTACTGATGATCGTCTGCTGCACGTGAAGACCCTGAAGATACTCTCCGCTTTTAACCCGAGAACTTGTGTTCATCGCGTTTGCAATTCCCCTTCCACCGTCAACCTTATGGATAACTACTTGCAGTTGTTATTCTTACATTCATCCCGAGTTGGTCTTGTTATTAGAAGATACCCCGAAATACTCGTCGTTGTTTCGATAATCCTTTGAGCTTACTGCCTTGCTGTTCTTTGTCACCTGAATACCCCGATGGATAATTCTCGCACTTATTGAGTATCCGCTCACCCCCAATTGTTCATGTGTTTCACAATGGTCTTTGAAATACTATTCGATCCTCCAAGAATCCATAGTAGCTTATTGCTCTGTAATACTTGTCTGCTTGCATTTTGGATGCTTTCCATATGTCTGGCAATATTCGTTAGTATCCTTAGACACCGTAATATTGATCCTATTGATTCTACATGAGTGTGAATGCACGCAATTATCAGTTGATCCTTTTAAATTATCTTTCTGGCTCAGACGTCATTTTTGAACATGAGCTTGTTCTCGACCAATCTGTTTGCCGTCAATTGTACCCTTAGGTCTATTGAACTTATCCACCCTTGATCAGAGCGTCTGCTTCTGATCCTTGTATTTGGAAATCATAATTCCTTTGATAACTAAGCATCGAATCATTCAGGTGTTCTATAATCTGATGCCATTGCATCCTATCTTCAACTGATTGTGTGCCGATGCTCACATCAGCTCCACTATGGACCGTCAGATCCTTTATTGGATTATTATTCGACAGTGTCCTCCTTATTTAATAACCTTGTGATCCTTTCCTCGGATACATAATGCTTTTGGTGAATTGTATCCTCTGTTTTCTCCACCATGGTCTGTTTTCGAGCTGGTGGTATTTACGATTGAAGCTTGTGGTATATGATTCCACGATACCCTGACGGGTTGAACCTATGCCTTTCTTAATCTGTGTGAACCAGAAAGTTTTCACGGGTCATACTCCTCTGGTAATTCACCAGGTAGGTTTTGACACTGAAATCATTTTTAACTAGAGCAGTGAATGAAAGTTTATGCATTGAAGAAGTGGGAGTCGACCTTCAAACCTTGCGTTCAGGCCCATGGACACGATGTAGATCTTATCATTAAAGCTTCTCTTAACTTAATTTTTCCTTTGGTATAAGTTCATCTTATATCTAGGATCTAGCCTTTTGCAATCGTTGTCCCGACCATGTTCTCCTTTAAATACCATTTCTCGTGCAAGTTTAAGCACTTGTCTTTTGCGGAGTAATACCCCTGTCCAACCTCTACTTTGATTTGTCGTCGAGTATTACCCCCCTCGTATATCAAGATTATCATGGAACTGCATAACTTCTTATGAGTTCTTCATCAAGTGCTACATTCTCATTGATTCCAATTTTTCATGGGCTCTGAGTTATTTAACACTCAAAGACATCGATAACTGAATTGAGTCCGCACTATGATTCAACAACTCTTAGTAATCTTCAATGCTTACGAGTTTGTACTCGATAGTGTCATTCCTGGCTGATTGACTACATCATCATCGTCAGGCTGACTGCTTGACCATTCTACCTATGTCCTTCATCCTCAGGACACAATCCCGACAGTGCTCTAAGCTTACATCGAACTTTCACCATCATATTGTTTGTCTTGAGAGACAACTTTGAATTCTGAGATGGCATCTTGTCTATGGTTATAATAACCTTTTGCTTCACCATTCCCTTGGCTTGATGTCATCGCCGAGCGATTGCATCCTCATGGAGCCTCTCGACAAGATTTGTCGTGATCATCATCAACATTTTGACCCCTTCCAAGATATTAATTGAATTCACGATGAGAAGTACCCTCCTTGCCCTCGATGATTTGTGTTATCATCGACCACTTTATTGCCTTCCGTTCAACACAAGCTTATTCGTGTCTATAGCACCCTATTGCTTTCAAGTTAATGGTCGATATTTCATTCTCATACTATTGGTTGTTGAATCACCTTTCTAACATTGATCATGCTACCTAAGACCATATTTTGGGTGCACTTTTCAACCAATGCTTAATTGTGTATGTTTTCCTCAAGCATACACCTTATATCA
Source organism: Triticum urartu (assembly GCF_003073215.2). NCBI lineage: Eukaryota > Viridiplantae > Streptophyta > Magnoliopsida > Poales > Poaceae > Triticum > Triticum urartu. The sequence continues at coordinate 351,814,479 of NC_053026.1, forward strand.
TTTGATCCGACAAATGTTGACTCCTTGTTCACATAAGTGTGTCAATCCATCTTTTGAAAACCTCAATGAATTGTCGCTGAGTTCATCAGCCACCTCTTCATCCTCCCCTTGGTTTTAATGATGAACTCTTGTTTTAGAACTCGCTTCCATAGTACATTTCCGAGAATCTTACATTGTCGTCTCATCAATTGTGTTGCACCTTTTCTTCTCAGGCATCCTGAGTCTGAGGCATCCTGGCACCAATAAGATCTGAATCACGGTCAAATATGATGGTTGGAACATATTTCCAAGAGTTATTACATTGGTCCTTATATATCGGTAAGGTGGGGTCATGCCTATCACACCTGGCTGGAGGACTTGTTGTTATAGATTCCTTTTCAGCAAGGTTATCCCTTCTTCCATGAGGGAATTGTAGACCTATTCTTCAAGTTATTCCTCATGGATCCTTTGTGTCTCCAGAGTCTGATCTTCACCCGTTGACCATGTCAATGCGATCTCAAAGCATGTCTATGGTATTCCGATTTTCAACAAGAACATTGAAGCTAATGCTAAATGTTTCCTGCTCAATTATTCAAACACTGTTGTATGGGTAATATCATGAGCTTCCTCCCCCTTACTTAAGTGGTTTTCTACCTTCTATCCGGTCTTGGATATCATACTCTGCTTGTTCTTGGGAAGGATATACCCTTGAAATATGTGTTTAAACACATTTTCCTTCCCATTGATCTGTTTAATCTAATAATCACATTTTCCTTTCCATTGTGCTGTTTAACCTTCTTGAGGTTTATATGGTCTAAGCAGTAATACGTCACTGCTTTTATAAGCACCTTAGTGTACAATTTTGTCAGTAAGACCCTGTTACTATTGTTGTTGACATTCTGGTAACCACAGATGGACGAGAACTTTGCCTACTGGTCTGCCTCGTTCAACAAGCAGGAAGATAGTTCTCTTCGCCCCTCGCCCTTGGTACCGACGTTGTTGCCGACATAATTGACAGGCTACCCTTTTGACATGCCTTGCTGTCATGACCGAGCAAGATGTCACCGCTTCTTCTACTTTTAACCCACATGGTGGGCCCATAACCTACAGTTCCACAGGATCGAAACCTGACTCTCCTGTACATCCCTGTTTCGAAGTTATCCCTTGCGCTTCGTTTCGTATGTAATTTGCGAGCCACCTTCCTAGTGATCAATTCTGGTATCGGACACAATACTTATTCCCGTTGCTCTGAACCCCTTTTACACTCTGTTTCAGGCAATGAACGATTGCCTATCCGTTTGAAACTTCTCATGGTACCTTCTTACTTTGCTCTCGATATCTTCATAAGTTTCAAATCGTGAGATACTTATGCTTCTTCCCTGAGTTAACCGTCTGATGCTCGATCTTGTTAGAATCCATCCATATAGAGTTTTCCCTTCTTAACCTTTCGTAAATACAGTGAAGATCCTGAAGAAAGGATGACGACTTCATCATGATGCCCTGAAACAGATAAATGAAGACATCAACATAATGGATCGACCTCTTTGAGAAGAGCAACCAAGACCGAGGACACCCGTTAGAATTTTGTAACCAGAACTTCCCTCCTTGCTCCCCTCTTAAATCTCGGGACGAGATTTCTTGTAGTGGAGGAAAATTGTGACGCCCGGATGATTAACTACAGTAAATCCCATGTTAATGATGCCACGTCACCTCGGTTATTGTTGTTAATCTCGCGTTAGTTTGAAACCGATTCAAATTCAAGTTTGAATTAAAGTCAAACGATAAAAGTTCGCAGACATACCAAACTAAAATGTTCTAAGTGTGGCACATATTCCATAATTAAATATGGTGGTGAACCAACATTTTTGTATAATGTTTTAATGCCCTATTATAATTAAAATAGGGAATAAAAACAATTATTAAATGCTTTAATTACTAAGGAAATACTAAACTATTAAATTAAAGTGCCAAATTAAGTGTGGCAGAAGCCTAATTATAAATAATAATTTAGGGGTGGCATTATATTTTAAAAATCTAAAATTAAAATGAAACTAAAGGAAAATAGTAAAGGTTCAAGCAAACAAACAAAAAAACAAACAAAAAGGCCCCCTGGCCAACCGACCCAACAGGCCGGTCCAGTCGGCCACCCAGCCAGCCCACCACCCCCAGGCCTATATCTTCGGTGCCCCCCGAAAACCCTAAATCCCCCACCCCCACGATCCCATCCCTCTGCTCACCCCCCTGAATCTGGATCAGGAATGGGGCACCCGACGTCGATGCCCCGGCTCGTCCCCGCCGTCTTGCCGTTCACCAGCGCCACCCATCGGACCCCCCGTCCTCCTATCCTCTCCGTCGCCACTCATCACCGAGCTGCACCCGCTCGTCGTCGTCATGTGCCACCACCGGCGCCTGGAGGCCCCGCCGTCGCCGACCATCGTCGCCGCTCGGATGACACCGCCGCCTCATCCGTCCTCCTCCTCGTCTCCTCCTCGCCGGACCACCCCGCGCACGCTGCCCGAACCCTAGCGGCCCCAGTGAGCGCCCCTCCCTCTCCTCTCGGTCTCCCTCGCGCAAGCTCACGCACGCCTCGTCGTGCCTTGTCGCGTCGTCGCATCCCGCATGCCCGCCCGCGCCTCCCCCTCTGCACCCGTCGCCTGCGCCGACTCTCGTCGTTGCTAGCGCCGCTCGCCGTCCGCCTCTGCTAGTCCCCTGCGGCCGTCGCCGCGCCCGTCCCCTACAGCGCCTCCCGGTCGCACTACGTCGCGCGTCGCGCTCGTGCAGTGTCCACGCCCTGCGGATGCCCCTGCGTCGTGCTCCTGCTGCTACTGCCGTGCGCTAGCCTCGCCCCGCTCCGGCGTCGTTCTTGCGCTGCCCCGCGCCCGCCGTTCCCGCATGCGCCGTCCCGTCCAGCCCACCGCGCTCCGCCTACCTTCGCCGCGGCCATGCGCCCTCTCCAGCCACGGCCAGCGGGCCGCCCTGCTCCCCTCGACCCGTGCTATCGCTGCCTTAGCCGCCATCGCTCAGGCGCGCCGATGGCCACGCCCGAGCCAGCGTCTGGGCTCGCCCCTGTCGGGCGCCCACGCACCCGTTAGTTCCCGTGCCTGTTAAGGCCCTTGGCCCATTGACAGCCGGGCCCCGCCCCACCACCCAGAACGTTTACAAAAAATTAAATTAAATAAATAAATAAATAGAGAATTAATTAACTTCATAATTTTTCATTAAGTAAACTAATCAAATAACTAAACTAAATAAATTGTTAGTTAATTAATTAGTCAGCTAGTGACAGTGGGGCCCACCCCTAATTAATCCTTATTAGGTTAATTAAAATGTTTAATTAAAATGTGTCACTGACTAGTGGGACCCACTGGTCAGGTTGACCAGTCAACCACGGTGGACTGATGACGTCAGCATGACATCATGCTGATGTCATAAATCCAATTTCGAATTAAATTAAATAATTAATTAAATTCCAACAAGTAATAAATTCTTTTGAAAATCATATCTTTTAATCCGTAACTCGGATGGAAATACTTTCTACATGAAAGTTGCTCAGAACAGCGAGACGAATCTGGATACGCAGCCCATTCGTCCGCCACTCATCCCTAGCATAGCAAACACGCAACTTTCCCCCTCCGGTTCATCTGTCCGAAAACACGCAACTACTGGGCCGTGATCACTTCGGGAGGTGATCACGGGCATATGATATATACTTATACTGTTCCATTAATTATGATACTGTTCGGAGATGGGGGCTGAAGGGGCAGGTGGCTCCATCCCGGTAGAGGTGGGCCTATGTTCCTGACGGCCCCTGACTGTTACTTTGTGGCAGAGCGATAGGGCAGGTTGAGACCACCTAGGAGAGAGGTGGGCCTGGCCCTGGTCGGCATTCGCGGATACTTCAATTAACACACTTAACGAGATCTTGGTATTTGATCTGAGTCTGGGTACTGGCCTATACGCACTAACCATCTACGCGGGGACAGTTATGGGCACTCGACGTCATGGTATCAGCCAAAGCCTTCGTGACGTCAGCGACTGAGCGGCGCGCGCCGGGTTGGATCACGTAACGTAACTTCCTTTACAATGGAGGTTGCTAGGTCTGCTCACCGGCCGCGTACGCAACGTGCAGGTGTGCAATGGGTGATGAGCCCAAACCCCTGCGCCATAGGATTTAGACCGGTGTGCTAACCTCTCTGTTGTGCCTAGGTAGGGCTGCGACGTGTTGATCTCCCGAGGCCGGGCATGACCCATAAAAGTGTGTCCGGACAAAGGGGATCGAGCGTGTTGGGAAATGTGGTGCACCCCTACAGGGAAGTTAATCTATTCGAATAGCCGTGATCTTCAGTAACAAGACGACTTGGAGTTGTACCTTGACCTTATGACAACTAGAACCGGATACTTAATAAAATACACCCTTCCAAGTGCCAGATACAACCGGTGATCGCTCCCTCACAGCGCGACGAGGGGAGGATCATCGGTTAGGATTATGCTATGCGATATTACTTGGTGAACTTACCATCTACTCTCTTCTCCTGCTGCAAGATGGAGGTTACCAGAAGCGTAGTCTTCGAAAGGACTAGCTATCCCCATCTTATTCCGGCATTCTGCAGTTCGGTCCACATATGATACCCTTATTCCATTTGATACCAATGCATACATATGTAGTGTAGCTCCTTGCTTGCGAGTACTTTGAATGAGTACTCACGGTTGCTTTGCTCCCTCTTTTCCCCCTTTCTATACCCGATTGTTGTGACCAGACGTTGGAGCCCAGGAGCCAGACGCCACCGTCGACGACGACTACTACTACTCGGGAGGTGCCTACTACTACGTACAGTCCGCTGATGACGACCAGGAGTAGTTTAGGAGGATCCCAGGCAGGAGGCCTGCGCCTCTTTCGATCTGTATCCCAGTTTGTGCTAGCCTTCTTAAGGCATACTTGTTTAACTTATGTCTGTACTCAGATATTGTTGCTTTCGCTGACTCGTCTATGATCGAGCTCTTGTATTCGAGCCTTCGAGGCCCTGGCTTGTAATATGATGCTTGTATGACTTATTTTATTTGTAGAGTTGTGTTGTGATATCTTTCCGTGAGTCCCTGATCTTGATCGTACACATTTGCGTATATAATTAGTGTATGATTGAATTGTGTGTGTGTGTGTGTGTGCGTGTGTGCGTGCGTGCGTGCATGTGTGTGTGTGTGTGAGTGTGTGTGTGTGGTCCTAGAGATAGACGGAGTGTAATTCAATCTAGTCACCAAGCGCTGACATGGTAAAACTCAATCAAAACATAAGTTCATAGAGTTGGCATATTAGGAAATTTTTTGGAAATGCCTAATTAGTATAGATATAGATAGATAGATAAATAAATAAATAGATTGATAGATAGATTGATGGCTTGTGGGGGCTCAAAGGAACTCAAGCAAATCTCGGAGCTCCCTTTCTATTGTACCAGGCATGCGTGTATGCTTCTTTAGGAAGCATGCATGCATTTTGTCGAGTGGACTCGGCCATGAAAAGAGAAAGGAGGAATTGACGGGTTGAATTTGGGCGTGGTTGTAAACCTTGGTTTGATGGTCTTGATCTTCTTGCCAAACGTAATGCATGATTAGCTCTAGACAAACAACAGGTAAACTGAGTTGAATGCATTGTTTTGCCGCGCCTAAAATGCAGTGCCGAATGCTGAATGTATTGTTTTGCCATCTACAGTCATATTTTTTAGAGGATCTACAGTCATATAGATGGTTGCGTCTGTACCGTAGCATATTTAGGTCTTGCCTACCCTGGCCCATCCTGGCCCCACATATATTACTATTCCTGATGAACCCTAGACTGTGGTCAAACCACACTCTTTGTCTCTCCACTCCACTCTTAGTCTCCTCCTTGCCTCGTCCCCTCCCCTTCCGAACTATTATGGCGACGGAAGCATCGTAGCGTCCGGTGGCGGATCCGGCGCCGACAATTGTGTGGAGGGGCTTCCCCTCCGCACCGCGTTGCGCCGGTCGCGGTTGGACCGAGGCTGCAATGAAAACTCTGGAGGCACACCATCGTTGCGTCCACGCAGCTCTATGCGCTCCGTGCCTCGACCAATCCGCCGGCCCACGCACACATATCCGCCACCTCGCCCTGTGTCGGACAGACTTCCCGACCACCACTAGGTACTCGTGCCCGTGCCGGTGCTGGCCGGGACATGGCCACGCGAATCGAAGGAATTTTTTGCATGCCACCGAACGGCAGCAAGCAAAGGAGGTGGCAGCGGTGGGGATGCATTGGCCGCATGCCGGGACCGTGCGTGCGCGCCAGTGGATCTAGAGGACTAGCTCCTCGCGACAGTGCTCTGCCGCTCGCTCACGTCGATGAAGACCGACAAGTGGCGGCTCCGCCACAAAAACGCCAAAGCCCTCTGGCTCGCCATTGAGCAGTAAAAGCGCAAGGCTAGGGCGGAGGAGGCGGCGAAATCATAGGCAACCCGCATGCCAAGGCATAGTTGCACACGACCCGGAGCATGACTGATGTCATCTCCTCCGATGAGGAGTCTGACCTCTCTGACGGCTCCAGCTCTGACAATGATGTTCCTTTCACCGCTGACACCAACACTAAGGGGTACAGACGCACCGATGACTGCAAGGGGAAGGTGCCGGTGAGGAAATGGTAATTTCCCCCAATCATCTTCGTCCATGTTTAGTTATTTTAGTTTAGATCGTAGATTTCCGCAATAAATAGTGTGTATTTTGGTCCGATGAACTGCGATGTATATATTCCCCTATATAATTTCGTTGATCTATGTTTCGTTTTTTTGCTTTGTTTTGTTTATCTATGTAGTTTCGTTCATCATGTTGCATGGATAGCGTGGATTTGGGGTACCGAATTTGAAGTATCGAACTGTGGATGCGTGCATTTGAGGGGTGACCGGTCATGTTGACGTATAGGGAGCAAGACTTGCTATACCCGGCCGCATGCTCTTACAGTATAAAAGAAGTTTCAAACAACGTAACTACTCCCTCTGTCCCATAATGTAAGATGTTTTTTGTGTAGTGTCAAAAAACGTGTTACATTATGGGACAGATTATGGGACAGAGGGAGTACATAATAGCCAAGTGTAACCAAGGGTGAAACTCAACTCCAAGAAGTCGCTTTGGTACAAGTAGTAGTGTGCATATAGCAAAAGAACTCATCAGCAGCAGCTCCAGCCGAAAGCTATTTAAATCCAGTATGTAATCAAATGTGACTTGCAAGATCATGTACTCCCTCCGTTCCTAAATACAGGCTTTTGTAGAGATTTCATTATGAACCAAATACGAATGTATATAGATACACTTTAGGTGTTGATTCACACACTTTCTCTATATGTAGTTATAGTGAAATCTCACAAAGACTTATATTTAGAAATGAAGGGAATACAAACTAAGAATGCTCACGGACAGAGGACAGATAAATGAAGTCTCCAAGCGTGACAGCCGCATGGTATGTCCCTCAACCTGCAACCATAAAAAACAAATTCGGCCAGAGACGCGTGTGTTTATAGACTAATCAGCATCCAAAAAATTAGGCACACGAGCACAACCATTTGATACATGTGCGCCAGGAGGAATGCATTGAAAAGATTGAACAAAAGTTTTTGGTTCTAAGGTCACGAACAGATAAAAAAAGTTCAGAGATATACTAGAAGTTCACACAAATAGATCAATATGCAACCAAAAACCATTACCGAACCACGGTGTAGGTCGAGGCAAGCGGCTCCCCAAACTCGCAAATAGAAAATCGCAGAGGGCCTCTCAATGTCCATGATAACCGCGAGATCAAACTGAATACAAGGAAAGTTCAAAAAATCACGTAATCCAGAAGTGCAAAAAAAATGGCGAGCAAGATTAACCGAGGAGCCAACCAATTTGTGAGAGGGAGATAAGGTGGATCCGTGTTTGCCAAGGTCGCCGCTCGCGTTGCCTTTGAGGTGCCCTCACGTGAGCTGTGAAGGTGGAGTTCGGGGCGGCGTGGCCATGGATCGTGACGAAGAGTTTTCGGGGATTAACTCAGAGCGATTCTGACGACGACTGACCCGTATGGATCAAAGCAATTTTTCAGGGATTAACTCAAAGCGATTCTGACGACGACTAATCCGTATGGATCAAAGCATTGTCATCGTAGGAAAACGCTAGACCACCAGGCAGAAGCGAAGCAGAAGAATGGCATGGAGCGGCAGCTGCCCTAGGAGAACCCGTGATAGCCGTAACACTAGACGAAGTGGGGTGTCTGCTACCCCATTGTTTTTTGTCCTTGTTTCTTGCCATTTTTTGGTCTACTATTCTCACAGCTCGCTACCCCATGTTCTGATTTTGCCTCGCCACTATTCATCATGGAGTGTTGACCTGCGTTACCACACTACGTGTATCTTGGAACGTACTCCCTCCGTTCCGAATTACTTGTCTTGGATTTGTCTAGATACGGATGTATCTAGACTCATTTTAGTGCTAGATACCTCCGTATCTAGACAAATCTAAGACATGTAATTCGGAACGGAGGGAGTAGCTATCCTGGTGTGCAAAAGCTAGCCGCTATTGATGACAGTTTGATGTATTTACTCTCGCTCTGAACGATCATAGTATGCTTATTGACTGGAGTGGTACTGACTAGGATTCAATAGTTAGTAATAATATTTACAACTTAATCTAGGGTCTATATAGCTCCCAACACCAAGCCAATTAGTGCCTCATGAAGCTTGAATCTCCCAATCGATGGGCTTCTATTGGCATGAGACAATCACTAGGGGGTATCATTTTGCTTCTTTTAGCACTGGTAAGCATATAGGTTCTACAGATACGTCAACTACTGAATCTTGCAGACTCAGCCTCCCCATTTGCACAGAGTCAATTCGTTAGCAGTAAACACATCGTGATCTTTTTGCTGGGTTGCAATCAGCCTCCCCAAATGCACGAACCTTTCCTATGCTAGGCACCATCAGACGTCTGGTGAACCTCCCACCAGTTGGGAACCCTTCGATCATGGGACGAGGTCTGACACGGCGCAGGCATGCCAGCCTACGGGCTGGGCCTAGTGGCTATGCACATGCAGACGTGGTCCAACTTTGTCTAAAAGAGGAAATAAATTTGATCCACCTAAAATGTTAGAAATGATAAGAGGGGAAAGATCTGGACCGGATCCCAAGCAGAACATGTGGTTATGATTGCCACCCCCACAAGATTGTTCATAGGTTTGCTTTTTCCTATATATATAGGTATATACTAGGAAATATGCCCGTGCGTTGCAACGGGAGAAGCAATTCACCCACATGACCATGTAAATTGTGACACAATATTCAATCAACTAAGATGAACTCAAAAGAAAAAATGAGCAAAGCTAGAGGACTAACATAAATCTCTAGTGACAAGATTAATTGTGCAAAGCAAAAAAAGGAGAGCAAGGTATCAACAGACTTAGCTCGATGCCACATCAATTCACATGTTCGAAGTTTGATCCTCAAATGGACCAATCTTGAAAATATTTTTTTGCTGAATAAATATGAACCGAAGGAACCAAACATATAAAATAATTCCAAGCAATTAAGAATCTACAATTGACACATAATCGTGGTCCTAATAGCAGAATGAACATTTTTCTTAAACAAATTTTAGAACCAATGATATTAAATGGTTAACTTCTCGCTTCTGAGGTGATGGAACTGGGTCTTCTCATAATGTTCAAGTACATCCTTACCTTCTCATCTAGGACCTGAAAGCTGAAAAGAAGCAAAAAAGAAAGTCAATTTTGTGGTCACTGAAAATATTTACAATGTAAACCAAAAATATAGTCTTCCCACGACTACCTTATCAGAGAACTTGTATATATTTGAAGGTGTGTCTAGAAGACAATTAATTAAGTCTACTGGTGGATAGCGTTTTTATCAGAAAAGTGGTTTTTTCAGTCAGCAACTGATAAAAAATGCATCCTATGCTCCAAATGGAATGTAAATGCTGCATTTTGGAGGAAACGACATTCCAAACATGTTAAGAAACATGAATATAAGAGAAATCCCGGAAATTATTAAAGATGATTTTTACTCTTCTTGGAAGCAAGATAAGTTCGTTCGGATGTAGTCAAATTCATTTACTGTCCAACATTATAGTGTTACTAACATGTTTACACTATTAACTAAAATGCTAACTAAGTGGCAACTATTCTCTACCTGTAGTTGGGTTTTCTGGAGCTCACTGATGACAAGGGAGCAACACATGTGACAGAAGGAGGGGGCAGGGAGTTTAGTACATGATAAGCATTCGAAAAACAGTCTTTGATGTATATACGCAAGAGATTGAAATCTACAATGTTTAAAGATGGTAATTCCAAAAGGAGTAAGAATTCTCCTTGAAACCAGAAACATATGGAGAAAATGAGAGCTACACAGATTTTCCTTGGTCAACCATTGAGAAGTTTAATGCCTTAAAAGACTATAGTACATCTACAGAAGATCTCCATTGATCACGGGGAGGCACAACCAACGTACTACTAAATGATAATATGCACTAAATAAAAGTTAGTAGAATATGATTTAGGTTTCACATCCATTTTGTAAAACAGCGACTCCTGCCATCAAATGCTGATGGGGAGACTCTGGCATGTGAATGTCATTACTTTCTTCCTTAATAGCTACACAAAATGTGTAACATATGAATAGGGGTAGGTTCTACAGTGAGACAACCCAACAGGAACATCTAGCCTACAAACATGTTAGTAACCAGAGAAATATAGCTACTGAAACATATTATTATTTTCAGTCAACTTACATATATAGGGTGTAGTTTTTTCCCCACCCCATCTTTACTAAAATGAAGCCAACAAAATAAGTTTAGGTCTATGTGAATGAACACACAACCACACACATCAGGAAGCTACCTACATACTGACGAAAAATACCAGCCGCATTTCCCTAGCTACTAAGCACTCGTACACAGGATTTATCTCATCACTGATATGAAAATTTATGCTTCTAGTCAGTGATACTGCTCGACAGGGTCTTTGCTCGGCTCGAACCAATAAATGGAGGTGCCAAACTAAATCGGATTTTAACATAAAAGTAAAACAATGTGGTACCTCAGAATCAGTGACCAAAGACCGTTGTCCGGATGGAGATGGAGTAACACCAATTCCCAAACATCTACAAATCCGCTGCTTTGATCTGAAGGTATTTTCTAATTTTTAGAAGTAGAAATCGCATGAAAAGTCACCTGAAAAGGAGCAGCATAGGAACTTATAGCAAAAGCTGAAGGCATGGCAATTCTGGGCAGCATTCATGGTGCTGTTGGAACAACATGTGAGTGCAAGCATGATATTGAAGGTGCTATGCCGTTGCATCTATTTAGTAAAATGTGCAAAGTGAATTAACCTTGAAAGATCCGCTTGTTGAGTTCATCATCTACATATCTATACATGCAATTTATTCAGGTAAAAATCCATTTTCTTTAACACTGAAAGAATCATAAAAATTGATTGACTTAAATGTAGTATCACAACGATAAAACAGATCTGATGAGAAAGAGGAAAGGAGGATCGCTTTGCTTACCTGACGAAGACGGACGATGAACCATGGGTCGGCACGTTGGCCATGGCCTTGTGTAGGCCGGGGACACGGATCTACGTTCCCACTACCACGGACAGGTCGGAGCCCTTCCGTCGCGTCACTGGTGGGGCTTACGTTGTTGGCCTACTCATAATGAGTTCTTCAGTTCATAAAATAATTGGCTTCAGTAGACAAAATAATTAATTTATCAATTATCTTATAAAGTTAATACCAACCAATCAGTATTTTTATCTCGTCGCTCCAACTTTTTAATCTACTCCATGATGGTATTCTTATAGAAGGCTTTAGATTACAGCTTATGTAAGCAAGTAACAACACCAATAATCACAAAAACAAGCAGGAGAGCACCGGTTGCGATTTCCAAAACAATAAGCCAAAGTTGGTTGCTGCACTTTATCATGCTTATGCTCAGAAGGAGGACAATCAAATCCCTTTAAATTAGCAGCTGTAGACACACCTAACACATGAGTAGATCTCAGTAGATGGAAGTTTAAGATGATCTTAGGGAACTACAAAGTGCTAGTTATACAGTAACTATTCCCTAGTATAACACATATTGATGTTGCACGAGTTTCAACATAAGATTTTGCATAAGTATCAAAACTATCCTCTGTAGCTTATATGGGTAACTTGGTAGGAGTATTAGTTAGTAGTCATCACGGATTGGAAGGAGGTCTACAACATTACCTTGCTCTGAAGTGGATTTGACTTTCTCTCGCTCCCTTCCGATCCTCCCGAGGAGAGGCACTCCTCACGCGGGAGACCAGTGCCCTCGCACAGCTACACCCCTGTCGCACCCTTCCTTGTTCCCCGTTCTTCTTCTCCTACCTCCCCTCCTCCCTGGATCCTCCTCTGTCTCTTTTTTCTATCAGAAAAATCAAAGCCCCGCCATGACCTTGGAGATCTCCCTGCCAGCCATGGAGGCCCGCCTCCACCTGCAAGTACATCGCGCCGCCGCGTCGGATCCCTCCTTCTCTCGTGCCCGCCGGATCCCGTCACCGTTGTTCTGCATCAAGCAGGCACGTCGTCCCCAGCCGCCCGAGCCATCACGTTGACCTGATCCAGAAGCGGCACTCGACCGCCGCAGCGGAGGCGGCGAGAGGGCAGAGGTGCGCGGCGGCGGCGGGCGGGCGGGTTGAGGTCGGCCGCAGTGGCGAGTGGTGCGGCGGCGGGGGGGGGAGGCGTGGAGGGTATATTTTTCCAGTGAACGGTTTTTCCCTTTTGCAGATTATGTTGGATCACGGGTTGAATACACAAAATCATAAGGACTTTTTCGCACAAACACCACGACGGTGAACCCGGAGACTCAATCCGTGCTTTATTATGTTGTTGTTCTAAGAATGATCATGATGCTCTCATGTCCGTATTTTATTTTATCGACACCTTTATCTCTAAACATCTGGTCATATTTTTCGATATTGGCTTCCGCTTGAGGACAAGCGAGGTCCAAGCTTGGGGGAATTGATACATCCATTTTTCATCATGCTTTTATATTGATATTTATTGCATTATGGGCTGTTATTACATATTATGTCACAATACTTATGCCTATTCTCTCCTATTTTACAAGGTTTACATGAAGAGGGGGAATGTCAACAACTGGAATTCTCTGTTGGAAAAGGAGCAAATATTAAAGACCTATTCTGCACAACTCCAAAAGTCCTGAAACTTCACGGGAGCACGTTTCGGAATATATATAAAATATCGGGCGAAGGAAGCACTAGAGGGGGCCACCCACCATGCACGAGGGTGGGGGCGCACCCCCTGCCTCGTGGGCCCCTGGCAGGCCTCCGGTGCCCATCTTCTGCTATACGAGATCTTTCGTCCGAGAAAAAAATCATAAGCAAGCTTACTGGACGAAACTCCGCCGCCAGGAGGCGGAACCATGGTGGAACCAATCTAGGGCTCCGGCGGAGCTGTTCTGCCGGGCAAACTTCCCTCCGGGAGGGGGAAATCATCACCACTGTCATCATCATCAATCCTCTAATTGGGAGGGGGTCAATATCCATCAACATCTTCACCAGCACCATCTCATCTCAAACCCTAGTTCATCTCTTGTATCCAATCTTTGCCTCAAAACCTCAGATTGGTACCTGTGGGTTGCTAGTAGTGTTGATTACTCCGTGTAGTTGATGCTCGGTTGTTTATTCGGTGGAAGATCATATGTTCAGATCCTTTATGCATATTAATACCCCTTTGATTATGAACATGAATATGATTTGTGAGTAGTTATGTTTGTTTCTGAGGACATGGGAGAAGTCTTGCTATAAGTAGTCATGTGAATTTGGTATTCGTTCGATATTTTGATGAGATGTATGTTGTCTTTCCTCTAGCAGTGTTATGTGAACGTCGAGTACATAACACTTCACCATTATTTGGTCTTAGAGGAAGGCATTGGGAAGTAATAAGTAGATGATGGGTTGCTAGAGTGACAGAAACTTAAACCCTAGTTTATGAGTTGCTTCGTAAGGGGCTGATTTGGATCCATATGTTTCATGCTACGGTTAGGTTTACCTTAATACTTCTTTTGTAGTTGTGGATGCTTGCAAGAGGGGTTAATCATAAGTGGGATGCTTGTCCAAGGAAGTGCAATACCCAAGCACTGGTCCACCCACATATCAAATTATCAAAGTACCAAACGCGAATCATATGAACGTGATGAAAACTAGCTTGACGATAATTCCCATGTGTCCTCGGGAGCGTTCTCCTTTGTATAAGAGTTTGTCCAGGCTTGTCCTTTGCTAGAAAAAGGATTGGGCCATCTTGCTGCACCTTATTTACTTTTATTACTTGTTACCTGATACAAATTACCTTATCATAAAACTATCTATTATCGATAATTTTAGTGCTTGCAGAGAATACCTTACTGAAAACTGCTTATCATTTCCTTCTGCTCCTCGTTGGGTTCGACACTCTTACTTATCGAAAGGACTACGATAGATCCCCTATACTTGTGGGTCATCAGGGCACCATCAGCTCCTGCGCCCCACACACCACTAAGACAAACACTGAGGCACTGCTTCCCCTGCGAACAGGCGGACTGGCGCCTCCGTGGGTGGTGCTTCCTTTAATTAGGAATCAACTGACCAGGAATTGAAATCTAGTTGGGCAATAGACCTCTAGCTAAGGTGAAATAGTATATGTGGAGAAACCTTGTGCATTGTGAGTTACTAGGAACATCTAGTATTAGGAAGAAGGTGCAATAAGAAGCGGTCAACTAGTGTCTTCTGTGGGATGAATACCGTGCGAGTAGACATGTAAAATTTGCACGAATAAGGGAAGAGGAGTACCAGTTCCGTCTGCTGGTGCCATGTCCTCCTGATTTTGTGCCAATCTTCTTAGTTTTAACAGGGGACCCGATGTTGTGGAGGATGGTGGAGCCTTGGATGAACCCATGGCCAAGTTGTTGACTGTATTGCGGTGGTCGTCTGTCGGAAGAGGGGAAGCATATCTGCGGCGGCGAACGATGGCGTAGCGGTAATATCTCAGGTGTGGTGGACGGTGGCGATGTTGGAACGATAGCGGTGAGGCGCAGGATGGCATGGTTGAACTAGCTCGGGTACGACGCATGTCGGTATCCTTGAGGCAGCTCGGCCTCGGCTTCAACTACTAGCCGTGGAGGGCATTGCAGTTGTGGTTGCGGTGGACGATGACGTCGGGGTATCATCTCTGGCGTGATGGATGAGGGCGGCGATTGATCGGTGCGATGGGGCGGCAGACGGAAAACGCTAGGTTTCGTGGCTGGTGGAGAGGGAGTTTTGGCACCCACGGAGTATGAATGGGGAATCGAACCAGGGGGAGCTAAGGGGGAACCATGTTTAGGTCTGGGACGTGCTTGTTTGAAATTTGGGGAAAGTACAAACTTTCCCCCCTCTTAAATTTTAGACCTACTACAGGTCGGGGATAGGACGGTAATTCTAGGTGTCCCAAATATTGGGCGGGAGCGATTTCGGCCAAACGCATGTGTGTTTAGGCGACGACTATGTATGAATGTTTTCTGGAGGCGGTTGTGTGGCGTCTAGATGAAGTTACAAAACCTACCCTGGTTTAGACCTAAGGACGTCGGGCTGGTAGGCTTCATGGGTCAGAGTTAGAAAAGTAATTTCCTTCTACAAACATTGGTCTCACGCGGTTTTGGGCGAGTAGAGGTTCTTTTGGTGCTTCGTTTGAAATTTTGTAACAGAAACATTCACATTTAGAGTACTCTTGAACTTTTCGGATTGACCTAAATAGATAATGTTAAATTTGACATTGTATGTTTGAAAATCTCATCAAATTATGCGTTTCTTTTTGAAATTTTGACTCTTGAAAATCCTATAACTACGATTATTTTGGAATGGAGGAGGTAAATTTGAATCTATTCTGTACACGACTATATATGCTATTACGTACAAAATTGGAACAAATATTGATGCCCCCTTAATTTAGGTATTACTTACAAATGCCATGATATCGAATTCAAATAACTGAACGGAGTTCATGTTGAATTCGAATATTTTAAACCACCTTAAGTTGAATTCAAATGTATGCTAGTTCCTACTAGCTATTTACACTATGTATCTTTTATATGTATAATGTGCTATACGCACACAACATAAACTATACTCACGTTTTTATTTGAATTGATTACGCTATTCATTGTCCGGACTTCAAAATACTGACTCTATGAGTCAATTATGTCGAATAATAACATAGACATGCTAAAATTTAATAAAATATGGATGTTTGATAGACAAATGACCGTTCGTTACACGAATTGCAAATATTATGATCCCATCCAAAAGTTTGGATACAATTTATATTTTTAATCAATGTGTACATCAGTCTATTACGCCTCCTTACACATGCGCTAACTTTCTCTCTCACATATATGCGCACACGGCCTATATCCATTGACGGTCTCTCATACATGCTCACACTCTCTCCTGAAGTAACTTTCTCACACACACATGCTCTCTATATCACCCTCCCTCTCTCTCACAACCATCTACGACTATTTTCGCTAACCTTTGTCACAAGCACTCTTTCTATCACACACATACGCACACACGATCCCCATCGGCCCTTTCTCTATACATAGATCTGCCGACATGTCTCCCGCACGCACATTATCTTTAGGCCTAACTCACAAGTGTTGTCTCCAATTCTCTTCCTAGTTGACGAATATGATTCTGACAGAGCCTTCAGTAGGATGCCCCTTATAGTTAGGTTGGATGAATGGTAACCAGAGACAAGGGTATACCTTAGTTCAGACCCTTGTTTCGATCCAGGAAATATCATACTACCGGTCTATAACATCCCAAATTTTCAATTTCAAATGTTTTACAATGTTAGTCAAGCATCTCTTGCATTTTGTTTGAATTGAGTGGCATTTGAAAAAATTGAGAGGAAATTGAGTTCTGTTTAAATTTGGATTTGATTTGAATTCAAAATGGTATTTGAATTTCATTTCAAAAATTTCTAAAAAATACTTTGTTCAAAAAGTATGAGACGAGATAACATGACACTTCAAAAAGTCAGAAGAAAATAGTGCCAAAAGTTTTGAATTCAAATTTGGTTTTATTTGGAATTTTCAAAAAATGATTTCTATAAAGTTTGTATTTTGCCTCTAAAAAATAGTTCACCATTTAGGATTTATTTTTCTGGTCTTTTTGATATATATATTGTCTATATAAA
The DNA here is from genome assembly GCF_003073215.2 of Triticum urartu. Taxonomy (NCBI): domain Eukaryota; kingdom Viridiplantae; phylum Streptophyta; class Magnoliopsida; order Poales; family Poaceae; genus Triticum; species Triticum urartu. The sequence continues at coordinate 351,831,701 of NC_053026.1, forward strand.
ATTATTTTATTTTTGTATTTTCTTTATTTTCTTTTCTGTCAGCATTGTCAAAAAAACCATGCCATTGCCTGGGCCGGCGCTAGCCAGTTAGCCCACCATTTCCAGCCAGCCCAGCCGCCAACAGAGCTGGCCTGCCCCGGCCGAACCCGCTGCGGATCGGCCACTCGATCGCACGCCCCCTCCCCGCTACCACTAACAGGAGGGTCCCCTCACCGTACAGCTCTGTATTTGTTGAAGACATCATTAGTTGACTAGTTAAACGCTCCACGTGGTGCATCTAGTGTTGCATCATCAGCACACCTTATCTCACTACCATAGGGCCCACCTATCAGCGGGTATAAGCATGAAAACAAACAAAAATAAATTATTGGATGGTGGGTATTTGAAGTCGTGACCACGGGCACAACGTACAAGGTGGCTGAGTGATGCGGCTTGAAGCTACGTCGGTATTTTCCCAAAGAGCAAGGGATGATGCAGCATAGCGGCGGTAGGTATTTCCCGTAGTTACGACACCAAGGTTATCGAACCAGTAGGAGAACCAAACAACACTATGTAAATAGCACCTGCACACAAATAACAAAATACTCGCAACCCGATGTGTAAAGGGGGTTATCAATCCCTTTCGGGTAGCGGCACCAAAAATTGGCAAACGAACGTGAGAGAGTAGTAAATATTGATAGACCGAATGCCAAATAACATAAAGTGCACCAAGGTATTTTTGTATTTTTGGTTTAATAGATCTAAAAATAAAAGCAAAGGAAAAAATAGACCACAAAGGCAAATAATATGAGAAAGAGACTCGGGGACCGTATGTTTCACTAGTGGCTTCTCTCGAGGAAAATAGAAAATGGTGGGTAAACAAATTACTGCTGGTCGATTTATAAAACTTCAAATAATCATGACGATATCCAGGCAATGATCATTACATAGGCATCACATCCAAGATTAGTAGACCGATTCCTGCTTGCATCTACTAATATTACTCCACACATTGACCGCTATCTAGCATGCATCTAGTGTATTAATTTCATGGAGAAACGGAGTAATGCAATAAAGAATATGACATGATGTAGACAAGATCCATTTATGTAGAAATAGACCACATCATTTTATCCTTAGTAGCAACGATACATACGTGTCGGTTCCCCTTCTGTCACTGGGATCAAGCACCGTAAGATCGAACCTACTACAAAGCACCTCTTCCCATTGCAAGATAAATAGATCAAGTTGGCCAAACAAAACCCAGATATCGGAGAAGAAATACAAGGCTATAAGCAATCATGCATATAAGAGATCAAAGAAACTCAAATAACTTCTATGGATAAAAAAGATGTATCTGATCATAAACTCAAAGTTCTTCCGATCCCAACAAACACACTACAAAAAGAGTTACATCATATGGATCTCCAAGAGACCATTGTATTGAGAATCAAACGAGGGAGAGGAAGCCATCTAGCTACTAACTATGGACCCGAAGGTCTACAAAGAACTACTGACGCATCATCGGAGAGGCACCAATGGAAGTGGTGGACCCCTCTGTGATGGTGTCAAGATTGGATCTGGTGGTTCTGGACTCTGCGGTAGCTGGAATTGATTTCCGTTGACTCCCTTAGGGTTTTTGGAATATTGGGGTATTTATAGAGCAAAGAGGCGGTTCGGGGGGCAACCGAGGTGGGCACAACCCACCAGGGCGCGTCTGGGCCTCCTGGCGCGCCCTGGTGGGTTGTGCTCCCCTCGGAGCACCCCCTATGCGCTTCTCTAGCCCACTGGATGTCTTCTGGTCCAAAAAAGTCCACAAAAAGTTTTGCTGCGTTTGGACTCCGTTTGGTAATGATTTCCTGTGATGTAAAAAACATGCAGAAAACAACTGGCAGTTGGCACTATGTCAATAGGTTAGTACCAAAAAGTGATATAAAATGACTACAAAATGATTATAAAACATCCAAGAATGATAATATAATAGCATGGAACAATCAAAAATTATAGATACGTTGGAGACGTATCATCATCCCGAAGCTTAGTTCCTACTCGTCCTCGAGTAGGTAAATGATAAAAATAGAATTTTTGATGTGGAATGCTGTCTGACATGTCATATCATATTCTTTTCTTTGTAGCATGGACAATTGGACTTTTATATTTTTCAAAGCAATAGTCTAGTTTTCACATGATAACTTAAATAATCAAGCATACCAACAAGCAACCATGTCTTTTAAAATATCAACTCTAAAATAAGTTATCTCTAGCCCATCATGCTCAAGTACGATTATAGTGCCTCCTAGTTGGTGCTTTTGTAAGAGAAGATGGAGACTGAAATAAAAATAAAAATTGCATAAAGTAAAAGAAAGGCCTTCGCAGAGGGAAGTAGAGATTTGTAGAGGTGCCAGAGCTCAAAGCGAAAATTGAGAGATAAAAACATTTTGAGAGGCATACTTTTCCCAACACCAAAAACGACTTAGAGTTCCCAACACTTTCCGTGCTAGATATATCATAAGCGGTTCCCAAACAGAAATTAAAGTTTATTCCTTTTTCCACCATACTTTCACTTTCCATGGCTAACTGTATCCATGGGTGCCTTCCATAACAACACTTTCCAAGGAATTTATTATTTGACAACATAAAGTAAATTCATTTTTAATTTCGGGACCGAGCATCCCTAATACCTTTGCCTTACTCTCGTGCAATGACAAGTGAATAAACACTCGTCGTGAGAATAACACATCTAGCATGGAAAATATTAGCCACCCCTCACCGCCTCGCAAGGGGTACGAGCACACAAAAGAGAAATTTATTTTGAGTATTAGAGATGGCACACACAAATTTGCTTAAAACGGCAAAAGAATACCACATATAGGTAGGTACAGTGGACTCATGTGGCAAAACTGGTTTAAAGGATTTTGGATGCACTAGTAGTGATCATACTTAGTGCAAAATGAAGGCTAGCAAAAGATTGAGAAGCGACCAACCAAGAAACAAATAATCTCATAAGCGAGCATTGAGCATAATTAACACCGAATAATGCACCACAAGTAGGATATAATTTCATTGCATAACTATTGAATTTCGTGCTTGCATAGGGAATCACAAACCTTAACACCAGTATTCTTACTAATGCATAATTACTCATCAACATGACTCACATATCACATCATCATATCTCAAAACTATTACAAAGAATCAAGTTTATTTTTTCCAATGAGCTTCATGAAAGTTTTTATTATATATCCTTCTTGGATATCTATCACTTTGGGACTAATTTTCATGTGTTGCTTTTGATAAGCTCAAACAAATATAAGTAAAGATCATTAGCATAATATTTCTTTCTCTCAGAATAATTTAAGTGAAGCAAGAGAGAATTTCTTGAAAATTTTACTAACTCTCAAATAAATTTAAGTGAAGCAAGAGAGAATTTCTTCAAAAATACTAAAGCACACCGTGCTCAGAAAGATATAAGTGAAGCACTAGAGCAAATCCATAGCTCATAAAAATTTAAGTGAAGCATAGAGAGCAATTCTAACAAGTCATGGCATAATTTTGGCTCTCTTAAATAGGTGTGTCCAGCAAGGAATCAAGAGTAAAAACACAAAGCAAAACAAGTGTAGCGACCCGACCTCAAACGGCCAAGCCTCTGTGTATCCGTGCCATCCCTGGATCGGTATGCTGGCACACACACACAGTACATCAATGTATATATCAAAGTGCAATCACATGTATAAATAACGTAAAACTGATATATATATATATACCTCATAAGTCTCAGCGGAAACAAACATAAGGGTGTGGAGTCCATCAACGCCAACGACAAGTTGAGTGTAGACCGTAACCCTACAACGTAACTCTTACTCGTCGTAGAAAATTCCTGCAACATAAAATATTGCAGCCATGTAGGTCAGTACATTGAATGTACTGGCAAGTCACATCATAAGAATAATGAACCTATTTGTACATGCAATTTGGCTGGTGGGAAGCTCTAAGTTTAGTTTTTTGCATAACACTAGTTTTTCCCTAGAATAAAAGATATTATTCTATCACTATTGTATAGCATAGGATGAGTTGGTAAACCCAACTCAATCCATTCCCAAACTTCCATTTAAAACCCAACTGTTCAATTAAGAGTGATGAGATCTCCTAGCATTTCCACTACTAGATGCTCAAGTTGTCCGTAACCGGGGACACAGCTAATCGATTAGGTTTTAACACTCTGCAGAGGTTTGCGCACTTTTCCCCACAAGACTTGATCGCCTCCCTTGAAGTTCTCGCACTGCCTGGCGTTTGAGAACAAGATGACCGAGACATAGCCTTTCAAAAATGTTCCCCCTTAACCCACGGATAGGCCGGTACACCTACATCATTCTACATCTGCTAGTCCATCCCGGAAGGGGTCACACTAACTACTCAACTAAGTCAGAACCAATATTGGCTTGTGGCTGCACACGTAAGCTTCTAGACATGAGAATACGATTGATCTCTTTGAGCCTGGGCGGACGGACCACTAGTGGTGCACCACCAGGGATTTCCCATGCATGCTCCCACTGTACTTCGCCACCATTCAAACCAAACCTCCGCCCAGGTAGTTCATTAAGTTATCTTGGTCCTACTTACTACTTTGTCACTCATCTCTCACAATGAACACTTACGCGGTGGTGCCAAAGGTATATGGTTCAAACCTACCTCAATGAACTACTAGGTAAAAACATAGGCAACCTGCATAAATTTTCCTACCATGCATTCCTACTACAATGGACTAAGTGCAGAAAAAAACATAGGTAATTAAAAGTATGGTCAAATGTGAACTTGCCTGGATACCGGTAGTTGAATTATCATGCATACTTGGCATAGTAATAAAATTATCATGGACAGATCCTAGGTGTGTGAAAATATGTGACAATGGTCCAAGTGGTAGGGTTTGGCTACGGTGACATGGTGCAAAAAGAATCACATCAATCGGATCTACAGTTTAGGAGATATGGCCAATTGAAGTTTGAATTCAAACCTGAATAAATTCAAATTTTAAATTGGCCAAAAGTTTTCAAAGCTGGTTCTTTGGATAAAGCTATTCGAGACGAACATTTTGCCGCTGGTTTCGTCGAATTTGGAGTTACGGTTAAAAAGATACTACCATTCAAAGTTTAGGGGCTAAACTGAAAACTTAGGGACTTGACCGTGAAAGTTTTATTCGCGACCAGGTCCCTGGCCACATGGCGGCTTCCTACTGGCCAAGCAGCATTCGCTGCGTAATCTATTCGTTGAACGGCCACTACCTAAGCAAAACAGCTATCGCGGCAAGAAAAAAATGAAAACCGGAGACCGGTTTTTACTAATACCGCATGGTTTAATGAAACCATGGTTAACCGATCTAATACAACAACAAAAAACTAGCGAGGGTGAGCGGCTCACAGTGAGCGACAACGACGTATAGGAGACGGCAGCACTGGCTTCGGGCGGTGGCAGGGCGGCGACTGCGGTGGTCCTTGGCGGCGGGGAAGGAGATGGGGAGATGCGTCGCGGTGTGGGCGGTCCGGTGAGGGTGACGGTGCACGTCGGGGTGGTCCGGGTTGTGCTGCGCGGGGACGGCGGCTCCGTGCTCCGGCGAGGACGCAGGTCGTCGGGGCGGCGTCTCCAGTTGTCCCTAGGGGCAAAAAAGATGTCAACGGAATGCACACGGACTTGGGCAGTGTCTTGGTGAAGAAGAACGGGGTCGAGGCAGCTTTACGGATGACGGCAAACTCCGGCGACGGAGCTTCGGCCGGCGAGATCCAAACGAACGGGGTGAGTGATGTGAGCGGCGTGAGGAGGAGCAAAGTAGCAGAATCGAACAAGGGGCGTCGGGGGCATTTATAGGCGCGAGTAGGGGCTGTGGAGTCGTGGCGATGATGCTTATCCCGAGAGGGATGCGGCCGGCGGGTTCGGGCGGCATGCGCGTGCTCTAACTGAACGGGGGGAGCGGGAGGTTGGGGAAGATAGGGGTGGGGGCCATCTGGCAGCGAGTGCGAGTGGGGAGCGAGCGAGCGAGAGAGGCGCGGGCATGCGAGGCGAAGCGCTCGGGCGACGGCCTCGGCCTATCGGCCGGTGGGCTGGTCGGTGCGCCCCTGGGCCGAAGTTGCCTCCGAGTGCTGGGAGCAGGCCGCGATGCTGGCGCGGCAAGCTGTGGCCGTGGACCGGCTCCTGGGCCGAGCTGGCCTCGGTCTAGGTGGGGTGTGTGTGTGTGTGTGTTTGTAAAAAAAATACAAAAGAAAACTGTAGCAGAATAAAAAAATTAATTTTTTTACATAGGCATATTATATATCAAAATGCTCAGAAAAATACCAAGAATAAGATGAACTATTTTCCAAGTTCAAATAAATTCCAAAAAAATTCATAAAAGTCAAACAGTGCTACTATTGCATTTAAAATCAATAAAAATCATTTTTAAAATAGAAAAAATGATTTCAAACTTATTTTCTCCTAAGTTTCTATTGAAGGGAATCATTTTACCCTTATTTCCATTTATTTATTTTTAGGAGAAAATATTTTGAATAGAAACTCAATTAACTCCCAATTGGATTTGAATTTTGAATTTCAAACAACTTCAAATGGAAAATGAGTTTCAAATAACTTCAAAGTGACTTCCAATCTATTTCTTTGAAACTTCCAACTCTCTTTCTTCAAATATGAAGAAGTCATTTTATCTTCCCTCATGAACTCATTGAGTTGCTTAAAGTTCCTATATTTGAATATCTCAAATGGAAATTCAAATCATTTTCGAACCCCTTTTCATTTCTTTAAATGGAAGAAGTCCTATTATCTTAACTCTAGGGTTTTGTAATTAAATGAATTTGAACTCAGGGAGATCCAAATCCAAGATGAAAAGTTTTGGGAAAGTCCTCTTATTCGCTCTCATTCAACTTTCAAAATGTTTTCAATTTCCAATCATTTTCACACAATCAATCACACAACAATAAAACAGACAATCATAATAATTTACTTAATATAACATTCCAAAATTTAAATTTTTGGGATGTTACAAACTACCATCCTTAAAATGAATCTCGTCCTCGAGATTCAGAGAGGCTAGAAAGAAGGTTAGGTTTGGGGGGGGGGGGGCTTCTTGAAAATCCATTAATCAACACATGGTATGGGGTGCTACCACCCTTAGAAGCATGGTTACGGTTCCAACAAAACTCATTTACTCCATCCTTTGCGTTTACAGTGTCGATATTCTCATATTCTTCGAGATAACTCCTTCACTTGTGCTATTCCCGTAAGGGCATAACCTTTTCCTCAAAATCTGGAGTCCTTGCATCAAAATAAGATCCTTCTAAGACTTGACAGGTATGGCGCCAATGCTAAACAATTATCGAAGACCTCATGGTGGTCGACAATTTTTGGTTTCTCCTGCAGGAAATGGGTCTGGGTTGAACCTCACTGCATAACCTATGATTGGCAAAAGGTGCATGTATAGGGTTTCCATCGTCCTGCCATTTTAAGGTTTTTGGCTTATCGCATTGACACTTTTCTAGGGTTTTAAGGCTCTCTCATTTTGCATCAACATATGATAGTTCATGATACAAGTCTCCAGTATGGGGGGCCAATCCATCCCGTACTTGAATCATTACCACATACGCAGATAGTGAATCACGTTTTCTAATACTTGGGCACCCTCACAAGCATTGCAGAACTTCTCTTCTCCACAAACTGGGTTCGGGTAAATCCATTGGTTCTGCAAGCCAAACAAAACCGCTATCGTTTCTACACAACTCTCAGGTTTACGTAACCTCGTATGTAACGTCTACTCATGAAATCACAACTTCTTCTAGAATTCTTTTCTTCAACAAGATTTTGCTTGTTTCCTTTTCAAATCCTGGGTCCTGTGGGTTATGGCCCACTTCAACACTTGTATATCTTTAACTCAACCTTGGAGTTACTATTGTTCCATATTCCAACATTACATCTCCTTTAAATCCAATAGTACTTCATTCCTTCATACTCTTGGGGTAACCATCATAACTAAAACAAAACTCCAACTCATTTGTCCAAACTCCACTCTTGGAATAGATTTTCTTTTCCATTGGTCAAGTGTTCACACAAACAAGTATCGCCAAAAAAATGCACTTGTTCATCCATAATTCATATTCTCTTCATATCAAATCCTTTATTACATCCTTGACCACTTCTCAAAACTCAAATTTCAAAAGTACTCTATTACAAAAGCTGCCACCCACATAGTTTGGTATGGTCAAGTATTACTTCCATCTTTATTCATTCGTCCTTCTTGAAGATGTTTTCAGTTTCACTGGAATTGTGCGATGTGATCCTTGAAATCATCGATCTTCTGCTTCATCATGGTGGCCATGAGCTTCATCTCCATCATCTCTGCATGCACCTCTCTCATGTATTCCTGAGTGTGACGGAGTCTTGCTTCAAGTATTTCTCCAATCTGACGTATGGCTTCCATAGCAGCTTCATGAATAGAGTCAAAGAATGTTGCTCACGGTACTCGAGAAATGAAAAGGTATTGACCCATAGTCTTTGGGCAAACTCCCTTCACACGGTGGAGGTGTACCTCCATGTACCAAAGTTCAACTCCATTCTCCATGAAAGGATAAACCTTGTAGACTGCATCTCCTTCAAGATGAATATGCTTCATCATGTCCTTCAGGATTTTTGGGTAATCCTGATCACTAGTCAGGGTCATGATTGTTTCCGGGCCCTTGAGAAAAGACTCGTAAAGGGTTGTCATCTGCAGGTATAAGATAGAAGGGGTACTCAAGATAATGTATCTATTTCCTTGGGTGAAATGTGGTTATTTTTCGGGAAAGGTTTGGGTCAGCTTGTCCATGGGTTCAGGGTTTAAGTCTGGGTGAGATAATGAGAGAGGCACTCCCAACCAACAACAACTCATAACATTTCACATGAGATTCCAACCACATCAACTTTTATTGCTCCATGGGCTATTACAATTTCCATTTCATAACTCAACTCAACACCCCCAACGAAAATAAAAGTGTGTTCCACATTTATTACATGCTTTATTCCAATATCAAGATCTCAACTACTCAGCTCAAGCTTTCCTCGGGTCTGAACATTCTCGGGCAAAATGTCCTACTCCTTTGCAGCGTAAACAAATGACTTCAGACAAATCCAGGGGCTTCCTGGTGGCTCCTTGGGTCCTTGGCTTCCTTGCTGGGCATTTGCTAGCGTAATGACCTAAATGCTTGCACCTATAACAAGTGATTTGACTCAGGTCCTTTTCTGTAGAAACTAGGTTGTTCTGGGGACACATGCTCTTTCTCTTCCTCGACTTCTTTGTTCCAATCAATTCCTCTATCTCTTGTCGATCAAACTCCACTTCTTCTATCGGGAAGTCTCCCAGATACTGTTGGTTTTCCTTCATGCAATATTGTGAGAAATGTCCTTCTCCTCCACATGAATAGCAAGCATTTGAGTAAAATCTGTTTAGGATTTCTCCATCAGGGTCGTCAACATCTTCTTTCATCACCGTTTTTCTTAACTTTCCCTGAGGGCTTTTTGATTGATTCCTTCTTAAGCTTGGTAATTTCTTGTACCTTGGGATAAATATGACACTAGGTAGGGTAGTGTGTAGTTCCTTCAGACAAGAAACAAGTAACCTTCATGGTTGGACATTCTTCAGCTTGGTGATTTCCTTCACAATGAGGGCATCCATCCTTGTGTTCTTCATGGGTATGTCCTATCTCACCACAAATCTTGCATGCACAAGGTTTCTTCATTTTATTGCCATAGGACTTCTAAATAAGACGAGACCTCAGTAGAGTCATCTTGAATTCCTCCCAAGTTTTTGCTCGGTTACATCCTTGTATGGCCTGATGCATTTTCCACCAGGTTACAACACTTTTTGTAAAGTAATGAAGACCGTATTGAACCTCACACTTCCTTGCAACCAAATTGCTCCTGAAGTGATTCTCCATGTTTTGAATCCATAGCTCTGCCTCCAACTGAGTGATCGGTTCAGAGAATACAAGTCCATCTTAATTCATCATCTATTGGGTCCAAGGGTTTTGGGATGAGATACGAGAGAGGGATAGAGAGATACACACAATACACACAATATAGTTTTGAAAATAAGTTTTATTTGTGGCTGTCAGGAAAAAGAGCAAACAATGACAGCTCACAAACATCGCATCTAATGTGAGTATACAACAGGGGTTTGGTCCTCTAAAGTTCGTATAAATCTTGGATTATGTCAGTGTCTTCAAATTCTTCAATTCTTCATAGGATTCGTCAGTATTAGCTTCAGTTCTTCTAGTGTATGGTGAAGTCTGATATCTTGTCGTTCTCGGAGTGGCTTCAGTTCATCCTCCGTGTGGTCCAAGGGAACAGGGTATTGTCTAACTATTTGAGGTAAAAGGAAAGATTTGATAAAGCTCAGAAAAGAAGAGAGATAAAGGACCTTTTTGAAAAATAAATTTTAAGAGAAATCCATTCCTAAGGGCTTTCCAGTTTCTAGGGTCACGTCCTACATTCAACATGTGCTCTGATACCATCTCTGTAGCGACCCGACCTCAAATGGCCAAGCCTCTGTGTATCTGTGCCATCCCTGGATCAGTATGCTGGCACACACAGTACATCAATGTATATATCAAAGTGCAATCACATGTATAAATAACGTAAAACTAATATATATACCTCATAAGTCTCAACAGAAACAAACATAAGGGTGTGGAATCCATCAACGCCAACGGCAAGTTGAGTGTAGACCGTAACCCTACAACGTAACTCTTACTCGTCATAGAAAATTCCTGCAACATAAAACTTTGCAGCCATGTAGGTCAGTACATTGAATGTACTGGCAAGTCACATCATAAGAATAATGAACCTATTTGTACATGCAATTTGGCTGGTGGGAATCTCTAAGTTTAGATTTTTGCATAACTCTAGTTTTTCCCTAGAATAAAAGATATTATTCTATCACTATTGTATAGCATAGGATGAGTTGGTAAACCCAACTCAATCCATTCCCAAAGTTTCATTTAAAAACCAACTGTTTAATTAAGAGTGATGAGATCTCCCAGCATTTCCACTACTAGATGCTCAAGTTGTCCGTAACTGGCGACACGACTAATCGATTAGGTTTTAACACTCTACAGAGGCACTTTTCCCCACAAGACTCGATTGCTTCCCTTGTAGTTCTCGCACTGCCTGGCATTTGAGAACAGGATGACCGAGACATAGCCTTTCGAAAATGTTCCCCCTTAACCCACGGATAGGCCGGTACACCTACATCATTCTACATCTGCTAGCCCATCCCGGAAGGGGTCACACTAACTACTCAACTAAGCCAGAGCCCACATTGGCTTGTGGCTACACACGTAAGCTTCTAGACATGAGATTACGATTGATCTCTTTCAGCCTGGGCGGACGGACCACTAGTGGTGCACCACCATGGATTTCCCATGCATGCTCCCACTGTACTTCGCCACCATTCAAACCAAACATCCGCCCAGGTAGTTCATTAAGTTATCTTGGTCCTACTTACTACTTTGTCACTCATCTCTCACAATGAACACTTCCCAATCCACGTCTACATTGGCGAGGCAAAATTAAACTTACGCGGTGGTGACAAAGGTATATGGTTCAAACCTACCTCAATGAACTACTAGGTAAAAACATAGCCAACCTGCATAAATTTTCCTACCATGCATTCCTACTACAATGGACTAAGTGCAGAAAAAAACATAGGTAATTAAAAGTATGGTCAAATGTGAACTTGCTTGGATACCGGTAGTTGAATTCTAAAGATCGATAGTACTCGGCTTCGCACTCCGGACAGTCTATCATCAAAGTAAAATAACATACATAAGCAATCATTCCAGAGAGCAATAACATGCAACACGAAAGACTAGGAAAACCAAATGGAAACCCAACACACATAACTTGCATGCAAATAATTCTAGGTGCCAACAATAAGTGACATAAGGTGCAAAATCGTGATGTGATCTGTCGTGCATACTTGGCATAGTAATAAAACTTTCATGGATAGATCCTAGGTGTGTGAAAATATGTGACAATGGTTCAAGTGGTAGGGTTTGGCTACGGTGACATGGTGCAAAAAGAATCACATCAATCGGAGCTACGGTTTAGGAGATATGGCTAGTTGAAGTTTGAATTCAAACCTGAATAAATTCAAATTTTAAATTGGCCAAAAGTTTTCAAAGATGATTCTCTGGATAAAGCTATTTGAGACGAACATTTTGCCGCTGGTTTCGTCGAATTTGGAGTTACGGTTAAAAAGATACTACCATTCGAAGTTTCAGGGCTAAACTGAAAACTCAGGGACTTGACCGTGAATGTTTTATTAGCGACCAGGTCTGAGGGAGTCCTGGATTAGGGGGTCTCCGGATAGCCGGACTATATCCTTTGGTCGAACTGTTGGACTATGAAGATACGATATTGAAGACTTCGTCCCGTGTCCGGATGAGACTCTACTTGGCGTGGAAGGCAAACTAGGCAGTACGGATATGTATATCTCCTCCTTTGTAACCGACCTTGTGTAACCCTAGCCCCTCCCGGTGTCTATATAAACCGGAGGGTTTTAGTCCGTAGGACAACATACAATCATACCATAGGCTAGCTTCTAGGGTTTAGCCTCTCCGATCTCGTGGTAGATCAACTCTTGTACTACTCATATTATCAAGAATAAATCAAGCAGGACGTAGGGTTTTACCTCCATCAAGAGGGCCTGAACCTGGGTAAAACATCGTGTCCCCTGCCTACTGTTACCATCCGCCTTGGACGCACAGTTCGGGACCCCCTACCCAAGATCCACCGGTTTTGACACCGACATTGGTGCTTTCATTGAGAGTTCCTCTGTGTCGTCATCATTAGGCTTGATGGCTCCTTCAATCATCGATAGCGATGCAGTCCAGGGTGAGACCTTTCTCCCCGGACAGATCTTTGTGTTCGGCGGCTTCGCACTGCGGGCCAACTCACTTGGCTATCTGGAGCAGATTGAGAGTTACGCCCCTGGCCACCAGGTCGGGTTTGGAAGCCTAAACTACACGGCCGATATCCGCGGAGACTTGATCTTCGACGGATTCGAGCCCCTGCCTAGTGCGCCACACGGTCATGATGAGCATGATTTAGCTCTGCCATCGGACAATGTTCAAGAGATCGCACCGGCAACCGCTCCGACCCTCAATTCGGAGCCAGTTGCGCCATCCATGGATGAGTGGATAGACCCTGCCACGGAGGCTGCACTCTCATCGGCAATCGAGCCATGACGCCGAACTACGGGATTCTTCCCCGGCCACGGGCTCCGAACCGCCCGCGCCCGTTCCTATCGAATCCAATTGGGCACCGATCATGGAGTTTACCTCCGCGGATATTTTTCAGCACTCGGCCTTTAGCGACATACTGAAATCATTAAGGTCTCTCTCCATGTCAAGAGAGTCCTGGCCGAACTATGTCCAGCAAGATTGGGATGCGGATGACGAAGAAATTCGCTGCCCATCCACCACCCACTTAGTAGCCACTGTCGACGATTTGACCGACAATCTCGACTTCGACTCCGAAGACATCGACTGCATGGACGACGATGTAGGAGGCGAACAAGAACGACTACCCACAGGGCACTGGACAGCCACCTCGTCATATGACATATATATGGTGGACACACCCAAAGAAGGCAATGGCGACGGGACAGTAGAGAATGACCCCTCCAAGAAGCAACCCAAGTGCCGACATTAGCGGCGCCGCTCTAAGTCTCGCCAAAGCAAAAGCGGTGACACCGGCACAGGAGATAATAGCACTCCGGACAGTGCCGAAGATGACAAGAATCCCCTCCAGCAAGATTTAGGGCAGGTGGATGGAGAAGCCAGCCCTCCCGAGAGAGCGGCAGATGGAGAGGCGAAGGATGATAATTACATGCCTCCCTCCTAAGACGAGGCAAGCCTCGACGATGACGAATTCGTCGTGCCTGAGGATCCCGTCGAACAAGAGCGCTTCAAGCGCCGGCTTATAGCCACGGCAAATAGCCTTAAGAAAAAGCAATAGCAACTTCAAGCTGATCAAGATTTGCTAGCTGACAGATGGACTGAAGTCCTTGCGGCCGAGGAATATAAACTCGAACGCCCCACCAAGAGTTACCCAAAGCGTAGGTTGCTACCCCGACTGGAGAAGGAAGCACCAAAACCAACATCTCCAGCGTATGACATGGCTGATCGGCCACCTCGTGGCCGCGACAAAGAGGCATTTCAGCCAAAAGCTCAGCCTGCACCCCGACGCCACTCAAATAAAAATGTCAAGACATGGGGAAATACGCCAGACCTGCGAGACGTATTGGAGGACAAAGAAAAACACGCAAGATCGATCTACGGATCGCGAGGGCGCGCCACTATGCGAGACGATAACCGTCACGCCGGATACAGTAAAAGTAAGTCCGGCCGGGCCGAACACGGCGGACAAGACTCATTTGAGCTGCGTCGCAATATAGCCCAGTACAGAGGCGCCGCACACCCCCTATGCTTCACAGACGAAGTAATGGATCATCAAATCCCAGAGGGTTTCAAACCCATAAATATAGAATCATACGACGGCACAACAGATCCTGCGGTATGGATCGAGGACTTCCTCCTGCACATCCACATGGCCCGCGGTGACGATCTACACGCCATCAAATACCTCCCACTTAAACTCAAAGGACCAGCTCGGCATTGGCTCAACAGCCTGCCAGCAGAATCCATTGGCTGTTGGGAAGATCTGGAAGCCGCATTCCTTGACAACTTCCAGGGCACTTATGTGCGACCACCAGATGCCGATGACTTGAGCCACATAATTCAGCAGCCAGAGGAATCGGCCAGGAAATTCTGGACACGGTTCCTAACAAAGAAAAATCAAATCATCGACTGTCCGGATGCAGAGGCCCTAGCAGCTTTTAAGCACAACATCCGGGACGAGTGGCTCGCCTGGCACCTTGGCCAGGAAAAGCCGAAATCTATGGCAGCCCTCATGACACTCATGACCCGCTTTTGCGCGGGAGAAGACAGCTGGCTGGCTTGCAGCAATAACATATCAAAGAACCATGGTACTTCGGATACGAAGGATGGTAATGGCAGGTCACATCGCAACAAACACAAGTGCCGCATTAACAACGACAATACCGAGGATACGACAGTCAATGCCGGATTCAAAGGCTCTAAACCCGGTCAGTAGAAAAACCCATTCAAAAGAAGCACTCCGGGCCCGTCCAGTTTGGACCGTATACTCGACCGCTCGTGTCAAATACACGGCACCCCGACAAGCCAGCCAACCACACCAACAAGGATTGTTGGGTGTTCAAGCAGGCCGGCAAGTTAAATGACGAAAACAAAGATAAGGGGTCACATAGCGACGACGAGGAGCCCCGGCAGCCGAACACCGGAGGACAGAAGAGGTTCCCCCCACAAGTGCGGACGGTGAACATGATATACGCAACCCACATCCCGAAGAGGGAGCGGAAGCGTGCGCTAGGGGACGTATATGCGTTGGAGCCAGTCGCCCCAAAGTTCAACCCATGGTCCTCTTGTGCGATCACCTTCGATCGCAGGCACCACCCCACTAGTATCCGTCATGGCGGATTCGCCGCACTGGTCCTAGACCCAATCATTGACGGATTTAACCTCACTCAAGTCCTTATGGATGGCGGCAGCAGCCTGAACCTGCTTTATCAGGACACAATACGCAAAGTGGGTATAGACCCCTCAAGGATCAAACCCAAAAAAACGACCTTCAAAGGCGTCATACCAGGTGTAGAGGCCCATTGCACAGGCTCAGTCACACTGGAAGTGGTCTTCGGATCCCCGGATAACTACCGAAGCGAGGAGTTAATCTTTGACATAGTCCCGTTCCATAGTGGCTATCATGCACTGCTCGGGCGAACCGCATTCGCGAGATTCAACGCAGTACCGCACTATGCATATCTCAAGCTCAAGATGCCAGGACCTCGGGGGGTCATCACAGTCAATGGAAACACAGAGCGCTCTCTCTGTATGGAGGAGAACACTGCGGCCCTCACAGCAGAAGCGCAAAGCAGCCTCTTAAGGCAATCCACCAGTTCGGCGATTCAAGACCCGGACACCTTCAAGCGCGCCCGGAGTAATCGGCAACAAGACCGCCTGGCACGTTCCGAGCTTGCATAGCAATGTGGCCCCCACCCCAGTACCAGCCAAACAGGGAAATCTATGCCACGCGTACATAATTACGCATTAAAAATACCATGGGCACAGGTGGGGAGGGGGGCATGACTACGGCACGCCCCAAGACGTGGCTCAACCACACTAGGGGCTTCCCGCTTTGTTATTTTTCTCTCTTTTAGGACTTTATTCTCTGGAAACCCTGTCCGGTAGTACGGTTGCCGGACACACGATGCAACAACCAAGGAGGCAGAAAGCTACGTCGCACCATGGAACTCCCAGGTGGTCTCTGACAACGAGTGAAATACCTACTTTAAATACCATTCCTCAGCTTGCCCTTGGAGGGGACATGTCAAATAGTCCTAATTTTTGCTTATCGCACTACATGTATCATTCTTCTTTAACGCACCTTTTTGAATAAACAATGCATAGCACTAGACTATTATCTCATTCTCTATTCTTAGGCACCCCAAACTTATAGCATTATATGCATCATCTCCGAATCATGTCTTGGGTCAATAGTTGGGTTTGCCCGGTTCCCATGTTTTGGTACCTTACGTTCCGTTATATCGGCTAAGGTAGCACTGGGAGAACTACTGCGATTGTGCCCCGGTTCAGCTGGGCTAAGCACCTCAGTAGAGAAAGCTAAAACTGACTGTCATGATAAGGCGAGAGCTGGTCGCTATTCGAGAGGTCTCGAGTCCCTAATGACTTATGCCGCTTAGAGCGAGGAGTCGGCTTTGTCCGGCTTAAGGCGTGTATAGCGCCCCGAATTCGGCCTTCCGAATACTAGGGGCTTCGCCAAAATTTAAAATTGTACAATTCTATGGCCAAGTGAGAGTGATAAAGCATTATAGTCTGGTTGCCTTGTTCGTTGTGCTGAGCACCTCCCTCGAAGGACCCAACAATGGGAAAATGAGTGCTCAGGTTTATCCCGAACACCCCAGCACTCGTGGCACGGGGGCAGAAGCCAACGACTGGCCATCTCTCAGATTTGATAAACAGCCGCACAGAGGGTAATATTTTAAATTCAAACAAGCGTTGCATAACGCATATGAACAAGTTTTCATAATACAGGATCACACGAGCAAGTTCATTCAAAAATGACATATTTTGCACACTCGTCCGCCACAAGACGGGCACCCTTCAAGACACCCTCATAATACATTTCGGGGTGGCGATGCTCCTTGCCTTACGGCAGCCCCTCCTTCACCAGCTTCTTAGTGTCCATCTTGGCCCAGTGCACCTTTGCACGGGCAAAAGCCCGGCGGGCACCTTCTATACAGACAGACCGCTTGATGACTTCTAGCCGTGGGCAGGCATCCACAAGCCGCCTCACTAGGCCGAAGTAGCTGTTGGGAAGGGAGTCGCCAGGCCACATCCGGACTATAAAGCCCTTCATGGCCTGTTCGGCCGCCTTGTGCAGCTTGACCAGTTGCTTCAGCTAGTCGCTCATAGGCATCGGGTGTTCGGTCCCAGTATACTAAGCCCAGAACAGCTTCTCCGTCGAGCTTCCCTCCTCGGCCTGGTAAAATTTCACGGCATCCAACACGCTGCGGGGCAAATCTGCGAATGCTCCTGGAGAGCTCCGGACTCGGGTAAGTAACAAGTAATTTACTTTCACATGCTTGCTTTGCATATTGAATGCCTTACCCGCCACTATCCTCCTCATCGCCTCAATCTCCTAGAGGGCCTTTTGGGCTTCGGCCTTGGCATGCTTTGTGCTCTCGAGGTCCGCGGCAAGCTCGGACTCTCGCGTCTTCGAGTCAAGCTCCAAAGCATCGTGCTTCTTCACGAGAGCCTGGAGCTCTTTCTGCACCTCGCCCACCCGTGCCTCTTGTTTCTCCCGCTCGGTGCGCTCCTTGGCTGCTTTGGCTTTAGCCTCGGACAGCGCTTGCTTCAGGGTCGCCACTTCGGTCATGGCCCCTGGCACATTCATGATGATCCTATCATTTCGCAACCACATTTTCTTTTTTATATATAGACAAGGTATTACTTACCTTTGATCTCCTCGAGCTGCCTCTTGGCAAGGCCAAGCTCTTTCTCGGACCCCTCGAGGTCCTGCTTCAGTGTGGCGACCTCCGCAGTCAGTGCGGCAGAGGTCAGCAGCGAAGCCTGCATACGCATACAGACATACTTATATTAGACTCCTGCATATATTATTTGATCCTCTATTCGGCTTTTCTTTGTGAACGCCAAACAGAGCATCAGGGGCTACTGTATATGCGGTAATATTTTTCCTATATTTTAAATACTTACCTCAAAGCCTGTTAGAAGGCTGGCACAGGCTTCAGTCAGTCCGCTCTTGGCGGACTGAACCTTCTTGATCACCGCACTCATAATAGTGCGGTGTTCTTCGTCGATGGAAGCGCCACGAAGCGCTCCCAGCAGGTTGTCCGGTGCCTCTGGATGGACAGAGGTCACCGGCACGGGCGTCCTGCCCCTTTTGGAAGGGGGCCACCTGCCCGAGTCTGGAACCACTGGAGGTTCCAGCGCGGTGTTCAGCTTAGAGCCGAACTTGGAGCCCCCGGGAGCCTTGCTCCCTTTGCTCCTGGAGTCCGGAAGGTCGCCTTGAGGTCCCTCCGGGACTGTCTCCCCCCGGCTCGGTGCCCCTTGAGACAATACCTCGGGATTGTCCGTAGGGCAAGGAGAGGTGGCGGTTGGAAGTGTATCACTATTCATGTCCGACGAGTCCAAGGAACCGTCCGATGATGATACATCGATACGGGCTTGGGGCGGACTGCTTTATCATATTCGACGTTAGGAGAAGCAGTGCGACAAAGGTATGCTATGAGTTACTCTGGTATCGGAATACTTACGACTTCGCTATGGGCTTGGCCCTGAGCAGCCACTCGTCTTCGCCGTCGGCGGCGGTGGGGGAACAGTCCGGAAGGTATGCTATGAGTTAATCTGCTCCGATGTCTCCACCAAGTCTTGTCAAAGGCATGGGAGCTCAGACCCCGCACATGGTTAAGCTATGGGAAATAAACACCCTATCAGATGTACACAACTTACCAGATTCGCAGAACGCTTCGTGCTTAGCCCGCGGTCCTCGGTAAGAGAAGGAGGGACCTCGGCGCCCTTGAACAGCACCCTCCAGACATCTTTATGCATTGTGTCGAAGAGCTCGCTTAGAGTCTGGTGCCGGGCCGGGTCGAACTCCCATAAGTTGAAATCCCGTTGTTGACACGGGAGGATCCGGCGGAAGAGCATGACCTGGACTATGTTGACAAGCTTAAGTTTCTTGCTTGTTATGTTCCGGATACACTTCTCGAGTCCGTCTAGCTCCACCGATGAACCCCAGGACAGGCCCTTCTCCTTCCAGGAAGTGAGCCGCGTGGGGATTCCGGATCGAAACTCGGGGGCCGCCACCCAGTTGGTGTCGCGCGGCTCGGTGATGTAGAACTACCCCGATTGCCACCCCTTTATGGTCTCCACGAAGGAGCCCTTGAGCCATATAACATTGGGCATTATACCCACCATGGCTCCGCCGCATTCCGCTTGTTGGCCGCCCACCACCTTCGGCTTGGTATTGAAGGTCTTTAGCCACAGGCCGAAGTGGGGCCGGATGCGGAGGAAAGCCTCGCACACGACGATGAACGCCGAGATGTTGAGGATGAAATTCGGGGCCAGATCATGAAAGTCCAGCCCATAATAGAACATGAGGCCACCGACGAATGGATGGAGGGGAAACCCCAGTCCGCGGACGAAGTGGGGGAGGAAAACCACCCTTTCGTGAGGTTCCGGGGTAGGGACGACCTGCCCCGCGGCTGGCAGCCGGTGCGCGATTTCCGTGGCTAAGTATCCGGCTCCACGTAACTTTTTTATGTGCCCCTCCGTGACGGAGGAGTCCATCCACTTGCCTCTCGCTCCGGACATGTTTGGAGAGAGTTGAGGAGGAGGATGCGGACTTGGGCGCTGGAGCTCGAGTGCGCGAGAATGGATGAGCAAGGAGGAGGAAGGCGTGGGTAGAAAAAAGGTGAGATATTATCCCTTTATAAGGGCGAACTAAACTATGCGCCCCCACTAGCCTGGTAAAACTCGCTTATCCCCCAAGCGCCATAATTGATGGTGTGGTTGGGTTACCCACGTCCATATTGATGAGAATCCCATAATAAGGGGAGCACGATCTCTGCTTCAACAAGACGTGTCAAGAAACCGCCTCACGTTATGTGCGGGGCTGGTTAAAGAAAAACGGTTCAAATAATTACCAGGCCGTGGCGTGATGTCATGATGCCAAAACGTGTCAGCAGATTAGATTTGTGGTAATATTATTCTCTCTGCGATGGTATGTGGAACTTATTTTGCAGGGTCAGACACTATCCTTGTATTCAAATTCTTCCATGGTGTATTCGGAGGAGGAACCCGCCTTGCAATGCCGAAGACAACACTGCACGCCGGGCTCATCGTCATTGAAGCCTGGTTTAGGGGCTACTGAGGGAGTCCTGGATTAGGGGGTCTCCGGACAGCCGGACTATATCCTTTGGCCGGACTGTTGGACTATGAAGATACGATATTGAAGACATCGTCCCGTGTCCGGATGGGACTCTACTTGGCGTGGAAGGCAAGCTAGGCAGTACGGATATGTATATCTCCTCCTTTGTATCCGACCTTGTGTAACCCTAGCTCCTTCCGGTGTCTATATAAACTGGAGGGTTTTAGTCCGTAGGACAACATACAATCATACCATAGGCTAGCCTCTAGGGTTTAGCCTCTCCGATCTCGTGGTAGATCAACTCTTGTACTACTCATATTATCAAGAATAAATCAAGCAGGACGTAGGGTTTTACCTCCATCAAGAGGGCCCGAACCAGGGTAAAACATCGTGTCCCTTGCCTCCTGTTACCATCCGCCTTAGACGCATAGTTCGGGACCCCCTACCCGAGATCCGCCGGTTTTGACACCGACAAGATCCCTGGCCACGTGGCGGCTTCCTACTGTCCGAGCAGCATTCGCTGCGGAAGCTATTCGGCGAACGGCCGCTACCTAAGCAAAATAACTATCGCGGCAAGAAAAAAAATGAAAACTGGAGACCGGTTTTTACTAAAACCGCACGGTTTAATAAAACCATAGTTAACCGATCTAATACAACAACAAAAAATGAGCGAGGGTGAGCAGCTCACAGCGAGCGACGAAGATGTAAAGGAGACGGCGGCGCTGGCTTCGGGCGGTGGCGGGGCGGCGACTGTGGTGGTCCTTGGCGGCGGGGAAGGAGATGGGGAGATGCGTCGCGACGTGGGCGGTCCGCTGAGAGTGACGGTGCACGTTGGGGTGGTCGGGGTTGTGCTGCACTGGGACGGCGGCTCCGTGCTCTGGCGAGGACGCGGGTCATTGGGGCGGCGTCTCCGGTTGTCCCTAGGGGCAAAAAAGATGTCAACGGAATGCGCACGGACTTGGGCAGTGTCTTGGTGAAGAAGAACAGGGTCGAGGCAGCTTTACGGATGACGGCAAACTCCGGCAACAGAGCTTCGGACGGCGAGATCCAAACGAACGGGGCGAGCGATGTGAGCGGCGTGAGGAGGAGCGAAGTGGCAGAATCGAACGAGGGGTGTCGGGGGCATTTATAGGCGCGAGGAGGGGCTATGGAGTCGTGGGGATGATGCTTATCCCGAGAGGGATGCGGCCGGTGGGTCCAGGCGGCACGCGCATGCTCTAACTGAACGGGGGGAGCGGGAGGTTGGCGAAGACAGGGGCAGGGCCCATCTGGCAGCGAGTGCGAGGGGGGAGCGGGTGAGCGAGAGAGGCGCGGGTGTGTGAGGCGAAGCGCTCGAGTGACGGCCTCGGCCTATCGGCCGGTCGGTGCGCCCCTGGGCCGAAATGGCCTCCCGGCGCTGGGAGCAGGCCGCGATGCTGGCGCGGCAGGCTGTGGACGTGGGCCGGCTCCTGGGCCAAGCTGGCCTCGGTCCAGGTGTGTGTGTGTGTGTGTGTGTGTGTTTCTAAAAAAAACACAAAAGAAAATTGTAGCAGAATAAAAAAAATTACATAGGCATATTATATATCAAAATGCTCCGAAAAATACCAAGAATAAGATGAACTATTTTCCAAGTTCAAATAAATTCCAAAAAATTCATAAAAGTCAAACAGTGCTACTGTTGCATTTAAAATCAATAAAAATCATTTTTAAAATAGAAAAAATGATTTCAAATTTATTTTCTCCTAAGTTTCTATTGAAGGGAATCATTTTACCCTTATTTCCATTTATTTATTTTTAGGAGAAAATATTTTGAATAGAAACTCAAATAACTCCCAATTGGATTTGAATTTGGAATTTCAAACTTCAAATGGAAAATGAGTTTCAAATAACTTCAAAGTGACTTCCAATCTATTTCTTTGAAACTTCCAACTCTCTTTCTTCAAATATGAAGAAGTCATTTTATCTTCCCTCATGAACTCGTTGAGTTGCTTAAAGTTCCTATATTTGAATATCTCAAATGGAAATTCAAATCATTTTCGAACCCCTTTTCATTTCTTTAAATCGAAGAAGTCATATTATCTTCACTCTAGGGTTTTGTAATGAAATGAATTTGAACTCAGGGAGATCAAAATGCAAGATGAAAAGTTTTGGGGAAGTCCTCTTATTCCCTCTCATTCAACTTTCAAAAAGTTTTCAATTTCCAATCATTTTCACACAATCAATGAAACAAAAATAAAACAAACAATCACAATAATTTACTTAATATAACATTCCACAATTTAAAATTTTGGGATGTTACAACAAGCAAAGACTCATATCATACAAAATGCTCCAAGCAAAACACATAGTATGTGACGAATAAAAATATAGCTTCAGGTAAAATACTGATGGTCGTTAGAAGAAAGAGGGGATGCCACTTGGGGCATCCCCAAGCTTAGTTGCTTGCTTATATTTGGATAATAACTTTGGGTGCCATGGGCATCCCCAAGTTTAGGCTCTTCTTACTCCTTATTCCTTCATCCATCATAAGATAACCCAAAACTTGAAAACTTCAATCACACAAAACTCAACAAAACCTTCATGAGATCCGTTAGTATAAGAAAGCAAATCACTACTATAAGTATTGTAGGAAACATATTCATATTTTGTTCTTGCATTATATCTACCATATTCCAACTTTTCTGTGGCAAAAACTCATCAAGGAAAACCATAGAATCATCAAAACAAACAGACAACGCAAAGAAAACAGAATCTTCAAAAACATAACAGTCTATAGTAATCTGCAAATTTCAAATACTTATGAAACTCCAAAAATCTTGAGAAATTTTGAAAACCTGAGAAATTTTTATATTAATCTTCTGCAAAAAGAATTGGCATTTTATCACACTCTGGTTAAAAATGAGCATTGTTTTCTTGAGTGCAAAAGTTTCTGTTTTTTCAGCAAGATGAAACAACCATCACCCAAGAAGATCCTAAAGGCTCTACTTGGCACAAACACTAACTAAAACACAAAAAACACAATCATAATAGTAGAATAATTGCGCAAACACTCAAGAAAATAAAGCAAAATACAAACATAAATTTTATTCATTGGGTTGCTTCCCAACAAGCGCTATCGTTTTACGCCCCTAGCTAGGCATAAGATTTCACTGATGCTCACATGAAAGATAGTAATTGAAACACGAAGAGAGCATCATGTAGTATGTGATAACACATTTAAGTCTAACATACTTCCTATGCATAGGCATTTTATAAGCAAACAAATTATCAAAACAAGCAAAGACTAGCATATGCAAGGAAGAAGAATAAAACATAGACAAACTCAACATGACGAGAGGTAATTTAGTAGCATGAAAATTTCTACAACCATATTTCCCTCTCTCATAATAATTATATGTGGGATCATATTCAAATTCAACAATATAGCTATCACATAAAATATTCTCTTCATGATCCACATGCATGCAAAGTTGATGCTCTTCCAAAATAGTGGGATTATTTTTAGATAAAGTTGACACTCTTCCAAACCCACTTTTAATATTATCATAAGCATATTCATATGAGGATTAAATAAATTTTCAAGATCATAAGAATCATTATCACCCCAATCATGATCATTGCAATAAGTGGGGGACATATCGATATTAGCATCCCCAAGCTTGGGGTTTTGAATATTATTAGCACAATTGACATTAATAGAATTTATAGTAAAATCATTGCAATCATGCTTTTCATTCAAGGAGCTATCATGAATCACTTCATAAATTTCTTCATCACAATTTTTAGATTGACGAATCTCAAGCAAAACTTCATAAAGATAATCTAGTGAACTCATTTCACTAGCAATCGGTTCATCATAATTGGATCTCTTGAAAAGATTAGCAAGTGGATGAGGATCCATATCAATTGATTTTTAGCAAGTGAAGCAAATATAAGACACATGGCAACACAAGCAAACATTAGATCTGACGAGAAAACGGCGAAAGAAAAAGATGGCGAATAAAACGGCAAATTTTTGTGAAGTGGGGGAGAGGAAAACGAGAAGCACATGGCAAATAATGTAAATTGCGAGGAGATGAGATTTTTGATTAGGAATCTAGTAGATGTTGAAGATCCTCCCCGGCAACGGCACCAGAAATTCCTTTTGATGCAGCTTGAAGCGATGTCGGTATTTCCCCAAACAGGAAGGGATGATGCAGTACAGTGGCGGTAGGTATTTCCCTCAGATATGAGACCAAGGTTATTGAACCAGTAGGAGAACCAAGAAACACTATGTAACCAGCACCTGCACACAAATAACAAATACTCACAAGCCGACGTGTAAAAGGGGTTGTCAATCGCTTTCGGGTAGCGGCGCCAGAAATTGGCAAATGGGCGTGAGAGACTTGTAAATATTGATAGATCAAACGCCAAATAAAATAAAGTGCAGCAAGGTATTTTTGTATTTTTGGTTTAATAGATCTAAAAATAAAAGCAAAGGTAAAATAGATCGCAAAGGCAAATAATATGAGAAAGAGACATGAGGGCCGTAAGTTTCACTAGTGGCTTCTCTCGAGGAAAATAGCAAATGGTGGGTAAGAAAATTACTGTTGGGCAATTGATAGAACTTCAAATAATCATGACAATATCTAGGCAATGATCATTACATATGCATCACGTCCAAGATTAGTAGACCGACTCCTGCCTGCATCTACTACTATTACTCCACAAATCAACTGCTATCCAGCATGCATCTCGTGTATTAAGTTCATGGAGAAACGGAGTAATGCAATAACAAAGATTATTGATGTAGACAAGATCTATTTATGTAGAAATAGACCCCATCATTGGGATCAAGCACCGTAAGATCGAACCCACTACAAAGCACCTCTTCCCATTGCAAGATAAATATATCAAGTTGGCCAAACAAAACCCAAATATCGAAGAAGAAATATGAGGCTATAAGCAATCATCCATATCAGAGATCAAAGAAACTCAAATAACTTTCACAGATAAAAAAGATAGATCTGATCATAAACTCAAAGTTCATCCGATCCGAACAAACACACCGCCAAAAGAGTTACATCATATGGATCTCCAAGAGACCATTGTATTGAGAATAAAACGAGAAAGATGAAGCCATCTAGCTAGTAACTACGAACCTGAAGGTCTATAAATAACTACTCACGCATCATCTGTCGGAGTGAATAACCATGGGTAGCCTAGCCGGCTCCCCCTGGCCCTTCTGAAAAAATTACGAGCCGATTCGACCCTCAAGGATCCAAGACACGGGTCCGCCTTCCCCTTGCCGGCTGTCTCCCAGACCAGCTATCGGAAGGCGGCCCGACTTCAACCCTCATGAAGAAAAGCCACGGGAGGGCCGGCTCCGAGAAGCCGGCCGCGAGAAGGCCGACTCCAAGAAGCCGGCTCCGACAAAGTGGTCAAGATCGTACCCTCAAAGTCTGCATCCACATAACGGCGATGTGACGGGCGTGGCTACAGTGAAGCCTGCCACCCCCGAATCCCGGAGCACGCCTGGCACAGTGCGTCGTACGGATGGCCATGACCCGTCCGGCGCAGCACTGTTGCCATGTTAACGCTGATGTCATCCATGACGGGCTACCAGTACGGCCCACGGGTGGTGGGCGCCTTCGGGCAGAGAGACACCCGAAGGCGACCAGGCCTCCCCCAGTCGGCCCAAGATAGAGCCGGCTCCCCACAGCCGGCTTGCCACCTCCCTCGAAGGAGACGCCCCATTAAGAAGACAAGACGCGGTGAGGCTACAGCGATCGCCGGCCGGGCGGCGGCACTGTAGCCATGCCAACCTCGGCGAAGCCCTCGTCACCAAGATTGAGCAACAGTAACCAGCCCCCGACAAGGCCCTGGACTGTGCGGCCTGCCTGTCGACCAAGGAGTCAGCAGCTGGCGGGACCCACCAGCCGGCGGGCCCTAGCAGCCGGCGCGAAGCCGGCGAGTGTAGACACAAACGGCTGGGCCCCATGCCCAGCCGGATTACCATTGTACCCCCGGGGGGTAGGCCTATATAAACCCCCCGGGGCACCCATGCAAAGGGTTGAGCCCTGCTAGTTTTAGACACCACATAGGGAGGAGAAGAGAGCGAGCCTTGCCTTTCTTCCTCCTCTCACCAAACAGCTCAAGGAGCATCGTGTAGCTACTTGTTCATCTAGTGATCATGCGGAGACCCCGCAGAGCAGCAGTAGGGGTGTTATCTCCACGGAGAGCCCCGAAGCTGGGTAAGATTCGCCGGCGTGCATGTCTTCGCCTCATCCCATTTCCAGGCACCGACGACGTCTTACTGGCTCCCACAATGATAAGCCACCCATTGGCATATGTCGCACCTACCACCCGACATTTGGCGCCCACCGTGGGACCACGTGCACCGTCGTTCGGAGACCTGTTCTAGACAGGAACCCTCTTCCTCCCCCGCGAGCGTAGCCAGCCTGGCACGCCCGATGGCGCTTGCCACGATGCGTTGCAAAGCGTCACCAACGTCTGTGCGGCGAGCGGCCTTGCCGATCTCCTTGACAAGACCCTCATCTCTGACGAGCTCGCCTCCGACGCGGGCACCGACCACCTTGTCAACCTCCTTGGCCAGCTCCACGTCTCCGGCGAGCCTGCTGTGGACTTGGAGTTGGTTGGCTCCACCGATCCAATGCCTGTCGACTCCGACACGGCCTCACTCGACACTTTCCCCACCAACGTCGCAATCTACAACGACCCGCTTCCTCGCGCAGATGGCTACGATGCTGTCACCACCGAGGTGATGGTCATCGGCCACGGCGGCGTTTCTGACGAGAGCGCCCATGACGCCCCGCACGCGGCGGTCCACGACTTGTCCATCCCCCTCCCGGCCGATGCCGACGCCGAAGCACTGGAGGCTCGCCGCCTCGCCCTCCTCACGGAGGGCCGGAAGTTGGTTTCCATGAGACGCCTCGCTGAGGCCCACCGACGCGAGGCCGACCGCGCCACCTTTGGCACGCCGCACCCAGGCGGGCCCAGCCGGGCCGGCGTTGTCAGACAGCGCGGTGCTGTCGTCGCCGATACGCTAGGAGTCGACCGCCCAGTCTACGCTACTCCACTCGAGAACCTGCGCGCCGCCTAGGCGGCCGTAGACGAGCTAGATGGACTGGGGGCCGAAGAACTTCCCCACATGACTCGACGCATCCAGCAGCTGATCGATGTAGCCGCGCAGCGGCACGAAGCCGACGCCCGCGTGGAAAGCCCTCCCCCGCGCCGAGATCACGGCGCGACGTCTCGGACGCCGACTACGGGTAAAACCCGCGCGTGGCGTGAGAAAGAGCCGGCTGCCAGCCGAAGCCGAAGCCGAATCTCCATCGAGCGAGACGCAGAAGGCCACCCCCGGGCCGTGGAGTGGCGGGGCAACCCGCCTCCGCCTCGGCCCCATGGAGAGAGATATCCCACCCCGCCGCCTGTTGCACATCTGACTCTCAGCGGCCGGCTAGGTCGCCGCGAGGGAGTCGGCGAGAACGACGCCCGCCATCGGATCGACCGCCTGGCACGATCCCTGGCGCTGGAAGAAGAAGACGATGTCGGCCCGCCTTGCTTCGGCCCCCGCATCCGCGACGAGCCTTTCCCCAAAGGGTTCTCGCTCCTAAGAGACACGCCCAAGTACAATGGCTCCATGAAGCCGGAAGATTGGCTGATCGACTACTCCATGGCGGTTAGCATAGCCAACGGCAACAGGCACGTTGCCGTGAAGTACGTGCCCCTCATGCTGCAGGGCACGACACGGACCTGGCTCAACATCCTCAAGCCATACAGCATCAACAGCTGGCTAGACTTCACAGAAGCTTTCGTCCGCAACTTCACCAGCACCTACAAGCGGGCTCCCAAGCCCAGACAGCTCTCCTTGTGCGTACAAGGCCCCGCCGAGTCCACTCGCGACTACCTCACGCGTTGGGCCAAGCTCCGCAACTCTTGTGAAGGGGTGCACGAGGTGCAAGCCATAGAATACTTCACCGCCGGGTGCCGAGAAGGCACCCTCCTCAAGCACAAGCTCCTCTGCGACGAGCCGACTACCCTCGACGAGCTTTTGGTCATAGCGGACAAGTACGCCACCGCCGATTCCTCAATGAAGACCGAACTCCGGGTAGACGAGTCCGGGAAGGTACTCAACCCGGCGCCCAAGACACCGGCTGGGGACTCCAGCCGACGCCCACACCAGAACGACCACAAGCGCAAGGGCCCCGTGCCGCCCTCCACCAGTCGTCAAGTGGCCACAGTCGAAGACGAGCAGCCCAAAGCGCGGCCCGCACCCAAGAAGCAGAGGGGCGGCAAGCCGGCTTGGCAGCCAGCCTTCTCCTACGAGCAGACTCTCGACGCCCCGTGCAAGTTCCACAGCGGCGCGAAGCCGTCCAACCACACGACCCAGAAGTGCCACTAGCTCACCCGAATTTCCAAAGGCGAAGGGCTTGCGCCGGCTCCGCCTGCCGGTCCGCCGCCTCCGGCTCCGCAGCCGCCGGCCGCTCGGCCCGCAGTCGGAGCCGTGCACGATGAGTTCGCCGACGAGCATGCCGCCTATGTCATCTTTACGAGCCAGCCCGAAGACCGGCGCAGCAGACGCCGAGAGCACCAAGAAGTCAGCGTTGTCGCTGCCAACCCCGCCGAGCACATGCACTGGTCAGAAAAACCCATCAGCTGGAGCCGGGCCGACCACCCAGAGGTGATGCCGTCTCCTGGCTCTTATGCGTTGGTTTAGGATGCCACCCTTGCAACGGATAGACACGCCGCCCGTTTCTCCCGCGTGCTGATAGACGGCGGGAGCAGCATTAACATCCTGTACCGTGACACCCTGGAGAAGCTGAATGTCAAGACGAAGCAACTCATGCCTACTCGGACTGTGTTCCATGGCATCGTACCCGGCCTGTCCTGCGCCCCCATTGGCAAGATCAAGATTGATGTACCTTTTGGGGACAAGGAGCATTTCCGCCGGGAGGCGATCTGGTTTGAAGTGGTGGACCTGGAGAGCCCCTACCATGCACTGCTTGGCCGACCTGCCTTGGCCAGGTTCATGGTAGTTCCCCACTACGCATACCTCAAGATGAAGATGACAAGCACCAAGGGCATCATCACCATAGCTGACGATTACAAGAAGTCCTCCGAGTGCGCAGCAGCCAGCAGTCGGCTGGCCGAATCCCTTGTGATTGCCGAAGAAAAGAAGATGTTGGACCGAGTCGTGGCCATGGCCGGCAAACAGTCGGCCTTGTCCCCCGATCCCAAGGAGGATGATGCTCAAGGATCTTTCCAGCCGGCCAAGGAGACGAAGAAGATACTTCTTGACCCCGAGCACCCAGAGAGGTTTGCCGTCATTGGGGCAAGCCTGCACAGCAAATAGGAAGGCGAGCTCGCCGATTTCCTCCGTGAGAATCGGGACATCTTTGCATGGTCCCCCAAGGACATGCCGGGTGTTCCGAAGGAATTCACCGAGCACAAACTACACGTTCGAGAAGACGCAAAGCCAGTCAAACAACCCCTCTGCCAACTATCGGAGGAGAAGAGAAGGATTGTGGGAGAGGAGATAGCCTGGCTTCTGGCAGCCGGCTTCATTATGGAAGTTTCCTTTCCAGAGTGGCTCGCCAACCCGGTCCTCGTGCTAAAGAAGAACAACAAGTGGCGCATGTGCATAGACTACACGAGCCTCAACAAGGCCTGCCCCAAAGATCCCTTTGCTCTGCCATGGATTGACCAAGTGATAGACTCCACGGCCTGATGTGAGCTGTTGAGTTTCTTGGATGCTTACTCAGGATACCACCAGATAAAGTTAGATCCGGCAGACCGCCTGAAGACCGCCTTCATCATGCCATTCGGAGCCTTCTGCTACCTGACTATGACATTCGGCTTGAGAAATGCCAGTGCCACTTTTTAGCATTGCATGCAGAAGTGCCTCCTCAAGCAGCTCGGCAGAAATGCCCACGTCTACGTAGACGACATTGTGGTGAAGACAGAGAAGCGCGACACCTTGCTGGAAGACCTCAAGGAAACATTTGAGAACCTACGCCGGTTCCAAATCAAGCTCAACCCCGAGAAATGCGTGTTCGGAGTGCCAGCCGGCCAGCTCCTAGGCTTCCTGGTCTCCGAACGCGGCATTGAATGCAACCCAGTAAAGATCAAGGCCATTGAGAGAATGGCGATTCCCACCAAACTTCGAGACATCCAGAAGTTTACCAGATGCTTGGCCTCCCTGAACCGCTTCATCAGCCGGCTCGGAGAGAAAGCTCTTCCCCTCTACCACCTCATGAAGAAGACCAACCACTTCGAGTGGAATGACCAAGCCGACCAAGCTTTTCACGAGCTGAAGAAGATGCTGGCCACGCCGCCTATCCTGGCGGCGCCGACTGAGAAAGAGCCCATGCTCCTCTACATCGCCGCAACCAGCCGGGTGGTCAACACCGTCATCGTAGTCCAACGCCCAGAAGAAGGCCGAGCCCAGCCGGTCCAGAGGCCGGTGTACTATTTGAGCGAGGTGCTGTCTACCTCGAAGCAGAACTACCCGCACTACCAGAAGATGTGCTACGGAGTGTACTTCGCTGCCAAGAAGCTGAAGCCCTACTTCCAAGAGTATCCCATCACGGTCGTATGCACCGCCCCGCTGGCCGAGATCATAGGCAGACAGGATGCATCCGGCTGGGTGGCGAAATGGGCCATCGAGCTGGCCCCCTACACGATCTTCTACCATCCTCGCACCGCCATCAAGTCCCAAGCATTGGCCGACTTCCTCGTCGACTGGGCCGAGGCCCAGTACCTACTGCCAACTCCCGACTCCACTCATTGGCGCATGCACATTGATGGTTCCAAGATGCGCACCGGCTTGGGGGCCGGCGTCATCCTCACCTCTCCCAAAGGCGACAAGCTCAGATACATGCTGCAAATTCATTTTGCCGCCTCCAACAACATGGCCGAGTACGAGGCGCTCATACACGGGCTCCGGCTTGGCAAAAACTCGGCATTCGCCGGATCCTATGTTATGGCGACTCGAACTTGGTGGTCCAGCAATCATCCGGCGACTGGGATGCCAAGGACGCAAATATGGCAAGCTACCGCTTCCTCGTTCAGCAGATCAGTGGGTATTTTGAAGGATGCGAGTTCCTCCATGTACCATGAGCCAACAACGAGCTAGCTGATGCCCTGGCTCGAATAGGCTCCACTCAGCAAGCAATACCAACCGGTGTCTCTCTACAACGCCTCCTCAAGCCGTCTATCAAGCCGTCTCCAAAGTCCGATTCCATCTTCGTGCCGCCTGACCCCGACGCGGCCGGGTCTGGCTCAAAGAACCAAGCAGGTGACCCGGGGACTTCGATAATCGGCCAGGGGGCATCAGCAGGCGGCTCGGGGACTTCCATAGTTACGCCCGACCCGGGGACTGCCACACCCGGCTCGGGGACTGCGGTAGTCGGCCCAGAGACTACACCAACACAACAGGCGGCGGCCGACTCCAGCATTTCACCACCCAGCCCGCCTGTCCTGGTCGCAGTAGCCGTGTTGGCAATAGAAGAGGTCGCAGCTCCATCATGGGCTCAATCCATCCTCAACTTCCTAATAAACCAAGATCTGCCGGTTGACGAAGTAGAGGCAAGACAAGTCCAACGCCGAGCCGGAGCATACACAATCATTAACAGAGAACTCGTCAAGCGCAGTGTCACTGGAGTCCTCCAGCGACGTGTCGAGCAAGAGAAGGGCATTGCAATACTCAGAGACATCCACCAAGGAGAATGCGGCCACCATGCGGCCTCAAGATCACTCGTCGCCAAAGCCTTCCACCATGGTTTCTTTTGGCCGACTGCTTTGGATGACGCCAAGGAGTTAGTTAAACATTGCAAAGGGTGCCAACTCTTCAGCTTCAAGCAACACATGCCGGCTTCAGCACTCAAGACCATTCCCCTCACTTGGCCCTTCACCGTTTGGGGACTGGACATGGTGGGCCCATTCAAGACGGCGCGCGGCGGCATGACACATCTGCTTGTCGCTGTGGACAAATTCACCAAATGGATTGAGGCAAAGCCGATCAAGAAGCTGAATGGGCCGACTGCCGTCACATTTATCGCAGATATAACAACTCGGTACGGCGTGCCACACAGCATCATCACCGACAGTGGCACGAATTTTGCCAAGGGAGCCTTGGCACGTTTCTGCGCGATGCAAGGTATCCGGTTGGACCTAGCATCCGTTGCCCACCCGCAGTCAAACGGCCAGGTCGAGCGAGCCAAAGGCCTCATCCTTTCCGGCATCAAGCCCCGACTGGTCGTACCACTGGAGCGCTCGGCCGGCTGTTGGCTCGATGAGCTGCCGGCCGTCCTCTAGAGTCTGCGCACTACAACAAACAAGTCAACCGGCTTCACTCCTTTCTTTCTCGTGTATGGTGCCGAGGCGGTCATCCCAACTGACATCGACTTCGACTCGCCTCGGGTAACCATGTACACGGAAGCGGAGGCCAAGGAAGCACGAGAAGACGGCGTCGACCTGCTGGAAGAAGGCCGGCTGTTAGCCCTCAGCCGGTCCGCCATCTATCAGCAAGGCCTGCGCCACTACCACAGCCGGAAGGTCAAGCCAAGATCCTTCCAAGAGGGCGATCTTGTGCTCCGGCTGATCCAGCGAACAGCCGGCCAGCACAAGCTCTCGGCCCCTTGGTAGGGCCCCTTCGTCATCAGCAGAGCCTTAGGCAACGACTCCTACTACCTAATCGACGCGTAGAAGCCGAAGGCACGAAAAAGAGACGACTCCGGCAAGGAGTCGGAACGACCATGGAACGCCAACCTCCTCCGAAGATTTATAGTTAAAATGCAGTATGTATCACGCTAACTTTTGTACTAAGTATGAAAGTATCATGCTTATGACCTTGTCATTACATTCACTTTTTCCGTCCGGCACCGGGTTCGACTAGTCGGCCCGGGGACTGGCCGCCTGGAGTTACATTAGAAGTCCTACCCGCAGTCAGACAAGTAGTGTGCCGGCTCCCAAGCCTTCTCTTGCCAAAAGTCGCAGTTTGAAGAACCGGCTGTCCGGCTGGCAAGAGTTAAAGGCAGGAAAGGGCGCCCACACGAAAAACGGCTAGGGACTAACGGACTAATATAACAAAAGCCGTTTTTTTCCCCACCGCCGACCGACTACCAGAGTAGCCGGCCGGCCGGCTTCCATTCACCTCGCTTCAATCTAAGAAAGCTCGAGTACTTGCCTTCCAAAAAGGGGAAGGCGGCAAAGGAAACAACCTAAGGATAGAAAGCATACATGAATGGAAACCAAACACGTGCACAATAATATTTACATAAAAGACCTTCAA
Source organism: Triticum urartu (assembly GCF_003073215.2). Classification (NCBI taxonomy): domain Eukaryota; kingdom Viridiplantae; phylum Streptophyta; class Magnoliopsida; order Poales; family Poaceae; genus Triticum; species Triticum urartu. The sequence continues at coordinate 351,865,533 of NC_053026.1, forward strand.
AAGGCCAGCATTCAACATAGTTCGAATACACCCCCAGTGGGTGGAACTGCGCAAGTTTAATAAAGTTGTTCAAAAGGCAACAAGCAGGAAAAAACAAGGACGACAGACCAGGCCAAGGGAGCGACTGGCGAGTCGGGCAGGTCGGTGGAGACGGCAGTGCCGGCTGGAGGAGTGGCCGGCTGGCGAACCTCGGCATGATCACCGCCTCCCGCAGAGGGTGCGCTAGCACGCGCCTTGTTGTCGGAGACACGATCAGGCTGAGGCTGGCTGCCCGCTTCACCAGTCGGCTCAACGTCTTCGCCTTCCTCTCCTTCGTCGTCTTCACCTTCATCGCTGGAGGCGATCTCCTCTGCCGAGTCTTCACCCGCTGCCGGGTCCAGCCCGAACCACTCCTCCGGCTGGGCAACGCCGTCGTCATTAATCTCAGGAGCAAAGACACTGATGTCAGTACACTCGGCGATTGTCGAAGCATGCTGAGCGATAGCCGACCGTACCTCCTCCAACTCTTCGTCGGCCTCCAGCCGCCAGGTGCGCAGTTGGTCCAGGTTCAGCCCGGATACCAGGCTCGGACGAACTCCAGCGCCCGCCCAGCTCCAAGCCGGGCTGCCGACGCCTTCCAGGCCTCGAAGCGGCCAACCGCCACCTCCAGCCAGTCGACAGTCCGACTCGGTGTGCGGCGAATCGTCTCGCTTGGCCAGAGGGCGGCTAACACCTGTGCCCCGGCGCGTTGGAGGCGGCGGAGCATACGGTGAGCCAGCTGCAGCCGGGCTTGGACCGCCAAGAGCTGCTCCTCAATCGTCCGGCTCGCGTCCGGCTCGCGTCCGGTGCGATTTCAGCCCCCGCCTGCCGGCGTGCCTCGCGATGGGCCTTGATGGATTGGGTGGCGAAGACGGAGTAGTCGGGAAAGTAGTCTGCACAGAGAACAAAAAGCAGCACAAGTCAGAACACAAATCAGGGATCAAGGGGCAAGCAGGGAGTGAAGAAGGCGGCTTACCATCGATCAGATCTTTGATACGACTGAAGCCCTCGCTCAGCGCCTGCTTCGCTTTAGCCCAGCCCGCCGCTTCGGTATCGAACTCGGCCTTCAGGGCGTCCTCATTGTCCTGCGCCTTCTTCAGGGCCGCCTTGTGGCTCTCCTCCTGGTCGGCCAACTTCTTGTCCAGGCGGTCACGCTCCAGGACCAAGGCGCTGTACTCGGCTTCCTTGGCGCGAAGGGTGGCTTGGGCCCCGCTGAGCTGCTCCCTCAAGTCGGCATTGGCTCCTGCAAGCATGAAGACGAAGGAAATTAATAAGGTGAAGTCGTCAAGGAAGATCCAACCCGACTGCTCAGTAGTCGGCCCGAATCTCGGGGACTACACCCAGTGGGTGCGCTGACACGCCCCCACAGGAGATGAACGAGACAAACACGCACTCTGGCTGCTGGTCAGGTCCTCGGTTCTCTGGCCCAGCTCCTGAGCCTGGGATTTGAAGGCGGCTGCACGGAGGTTATGATACTCCTGGAAGATTATACAGGAGGCAAGGATAAGTTAAGTTGTCAGAACCCAGTAAGTTCCAAGCCGCCTACGCAGCAGCCGGCTCGGAACTCGGGGACTACACCCAGTGGGTGCGCTGACGCGCCCCCACGGAAGAAATCAAAAGAGCAAAATAACCAAGGCCAGAAGACTCACCCGGATGACGGCCTGCGTCGAGAGAAACTCTTGAGTGTATCGTTGCAGCGAGGCGGCCTAAGCTTGAAGCCGGTTCCGGACCTCCTGGGCCGCCGCGATCAGCTCGCCCGTCCCCCCGCTAGGAGTCCACTCGGACGTGCTGGCGCTGGCCACCTCCAGGGCCTCCGCCGTCTGGCTGGCGCCCGCTGCTCGGTGTGGTTCTGGCACGGAGGCGCCACCCCCAGCACGCCGGCGCGATGCCGGTTGCACCTCGAGGTCGGCCCCTGCCTCCGGCTCGCCCCTGGACGGCTGCTCTGGCGCCGTAGCTGATTGGCCGCTTTGGCCCGCTCCAGTCGGCGCCGTATGCGACGCCCCCTCCACGAAGATCACGTGGTTCTCCTGCCTCTCCATCACCGGCGGGCCTTGGTCGACCTCCTCCGACGGGGGCACGAGAATGTCGGGGGCCACGACGCGGAGGGGAACGACGAGCAGCGGAGGCCGGTTGTGCGAGGCCTCCGCCTCCGTCTCCGTGGCTGCCGCCTTCGCCCGGGCCTTGGCCGCCGCGTCGGCCTGCTCCTTCGTCGCCTGGGCGGTCCTTCGTTCCGCCGCCTCCCGCTCCTCCCGTGCCTCCCATGCGTTCCGCTCCGTGGCTTCCCTAAGGTCGGCGCGGGGATCCACGCGACGGGAGCTTGAGGACCCTCCAGTCGGCCCAACTACGGAGCCGCCAGGACCTTGCTCAAGAGAAAGCGGCGCCCTGTCCGGCAAGGAAAGAAAGGTTTAGAAGAGCTTCGGTCGAAAAAGACAAGAAAAAATATATGCAAGACATTCGACGACTTACGCCGAGATCGCCTGCGGCTGCTTCACCGCCTTGCAGAAGCGGGCTGCCTTCCCGGCCACCTCATCCCGCTTGGTCGCCGCCGTGGAAGCCTTGGATTTCTTCGGTCGGCTGCCGAAGAAGGTCGACGCGGCCCGGCGCTTCTGCGCACCGCTGCGGGCAGCCGGCACGGCAGACGAGCCCGCGCCTTGATGATCAGGCGCCGGCTGGCAGTGCGGGGCGGTTTCGACCTCGTCATCGTCCGGCCAGTCTTCGAAGCTGGCCCCGAGTCCCGCACCCCCGGCCTCGTCGCCTTCCCCACGATGGCGTCTTCCATGGCGGCCGCTCCCAGGTCCGGATCGTCGGCGTCGTCCACCGTGCGGTCGGGGAGGAGCTGGCGCTCTACCCCTGTGGCCCCGGCTGTCGGCGGAAGAAGAGGATTCTGCTAGAAGCAAACCAATTGATCAAGGGTCGTCTATCATGAGGCCGGCTACAAAAAGGAAGAAAATTAGAAAAAACTTACGGCAGGCGGAGGGTTGGCGCGGGAATACGGCTCCTTGCCGTATCGCCAATCTTCGGTGAGCTTGCAGTTGGAGATGTAATTCACCATGTAAGACACCTCTGCATGAGGCATCTCCCTGGTGCTCAGCCGGCACGGGTCGAAGCGGCCGCTCATCTGGCAGATCATGTGAGGCCGGCCTTGGAGCGGAAGAACCCGGCGCTCCACGAAGGCGGCCACCAAGTTGGCTCCGGTCAGGCCCTCCGACTGGATCATCACCCGAAGCCGGGAGACGGCTGCATTCCCGGCCTGAGACAGCGACCTGGCCCGGTAGCTCCACGAAGGTTGCCTCCCAGCCGGCGGGACTGGATCAGCGGAATGGACGGGAACGGATTGTTCTCGCTCGCCCGCCTCATGGCGATGAAGGCCCCGCAGGGAGCGGGCATGCCAACGACGACAGTGCCGAGCTTGCGTTGGAAAAATTCCCCCCAGAGCTCGAGCATGGGGAGAACTCCAAGAAAACCCTCGCACAGGGTGACGAAGGCCGACAGCAGCATCACCGCGTTGGGCGTGAGGTGATGCGGCTGGAGGTGGTAGAATTCGAGGAAGGCTCGAAGGAATCTGCTCACCGGGAGGCCGAAGCCGCGCAGGCAGTGCGAGCGGAAGATCACCCGCTCGCCCTCCTCCGGTGCCGGCGAAATCTCCCTCGCTGGCGCTTGACGAACCCGCACTAAGTTCTCGCCCGGCAAGCACCGCGTCCGGCGGAGGAAATCGACGTGGCCCTTGTGGACGTTGGAGCCATCCCACGAGCTCGAAGCGACGGCGGAACGGCGTGGCAAAGGGTTGCTGCGGCGGAGAGCAAGACGAAGCGACGGCGGGACGACGCGGCAAAGAGTTGCTGCAGCGAAGAGAAGAAGAAGGAGGGCAAGAAGGGGCAGAGTGAGGGAGAGCGCGCGAGCCTCTGCCGCTCCCCCTCCTCCTCCTACTTATAGACCCGCGCGGCGGAGCCGAGGAGGCGTGGCATGGGGGAACGTGGGGATCAACTGCGCCCACTCCCCCACGTCCCGCGATTATTATGCCTTGATGGCATAATAAAACCGCCGCGGGAAGGCGAGCGGTCCAAGTGGGCCGCAGAAGATCCGCGCTCGGGCCGAGGCCTACGAGTGGCGGGCCTGGGCTTGCGGCAGCGTCCCGTCGCGCGCGTGCGTTGGCAGGACTTCCTTGCCACGTGGCCCACGGAAAGGCGTGCGGTCAGCTCGCAGGGCGACCCGCGTTCCAGCCTACAAGAAACTGAGCTTTCCGAAGACGGCGCGCACAAGCAAAGCCGGCCCCTCGGGATAGGAAGCTGACCTAGCTTCTCGTCCCTTTGTCAGCCTCGAAGCTCGATCAGCTTCGGGGACTACTGTCGGAGTGAATAACCATGGGTAGCCTAGCCGGCTCCCCCTGGCCCTTCTGAAAAAATTACGAGCCGATTCGACCCTCAAGGATCCAAGACACGGGGCCGCCTTCCCCTTGCCGGCTGTCTCCCAGGCCGGCTATCGGAAGGCGGCCTGACTTCAGCCCTCATGAAGAAAAGCCGCGGGAGGGCCGGCTCCGAGATGCCGGCCGCGAGAAGGCTGACTCCAAGAAGCCGGCTCCCACAAAGCGGTCAAGATCGTACCCTCGAAGTCTGCATCCACATAACGGCGATGTGACGGGGCGTGGCTACAGTGAAGCCTGCCACCCCCGAATCCCGGAGCACGCCTGGCACAGTGCGCCGTACGGGTGGCCATGACCCGTCCGGCGCAGCACTGTTGCCACGTTGACCCTGATGTCATCCAAGACGGGCTACCAGTACGGCCCACAGACGGTGGGCCCCTTCGGGCAGAGAGACACCCGAAGGCGGCCAGGCCTCACCTAGTCGGCCCAAGATAGAGCCGGCTCCCCACAGCCGGCTTGCCACCTCCCTCGAAGGAGATGCCCCATTAAGAAGACAAGTCGCGGTGAGGCTACAGCGATCGCCCGCCGGGCGGCGGCACTGTAGCCACGCCCACCTCGGGGAAGCCCTCGTCACCAAGATTGAGCAACAGTAACCAGCCCCCGACAAGGCCCTGGACTGTGGGGCCTGCCTGTTGACCAAGGAGCCGGCAGCCGGCGGGGCCCACCAGCCGGCGGGCCCCAGCAGTCATTGCAGAAGCCGGCGAGTGTAGACACAGATGGCTGGGCCCCACGCCCAGCCAGATTACCATTGTACCCCCGAGGGGTAGGCCTATATAAACCCCCCGGGGCACCCATGCAAAGGGTTGAGCCCTGCTAGTTTTAGACACCACATAGGGAGGAGAAAAGAGCGAGCCTTGCCCTTCTTCCTCCTCTCACCAAACAGCCCAAGGAGCATCGCGTAGCTACTTGTTCATCTAGTGATCATGTGGAGACCCTGCAGAGCAGCAGTAGGGGTGTTATCTCCATGGAGAGTCCCGAAGCTGGGTAAGATTCGCCGGCGTGCATGTCTTCGCCTCATCCCGTTTCCAGGCACCGGCGACGTCTTACTGGCTCCCACAATGATAAGCCACCCGTTGGCATATGTCGCACCTACCACCCGAGATCACCGGAGAGGCACCAATGGAAGTGGTGAACCCCTTCGTGATGGTGTCTAGATTGGATTTGGTGGTTCTGGATTCGGCGGCGGCTGGAATTGGTTTTTGTCGACTCCCCTAGGGTTTCTGTAATATTGTGGTAAGATGCACTCTTCGGTCAGAAAGCCCCTAGCTATACTTCCCTCTGGACATGACATGTTGCAAACGTATCCTTTGATGAAACCATTCATCCTTTCGAACGACATCATGCTGTGCAGGAACGTCGGCCCGAGTTGGATGATATCCTCCATGATATGGACCAGCAGATGCACCATAACGTCGAAGAATGCGGGCGGGAAGTACATCTCAAGCTCGCATAGTATCACCACGATCTCTTCCTGTAGCCTTCTGAGTTGCCTCACGCCAACCGACTTCCGAGAAATGACGTTGAAAAAGTTGCATAGGCCAAATAGCGTTTCACGGACGTGCGCGTCCATGATCCCACAGATTGCAATTGGAAGTATCTGCGTCATCAGCACGTGACAGTCGTGAGACTTCATCCCGCTGAACTTCTGCTTCGCTGGGTCTAGGTATCTGCTTATCTTCCCCGCGTAACCGTAAGGAAGTTTTACTCCTACGAGGCAGGTGAAAAATTGCTCGATCTCCTCCTGACTTAGAGTGAAGCACGCAAAAGGGTTGTCATTTCCGGTCTTCTTGGCCTTTTTGCCTTTGCGACGACTTTCTGTGTCCTGCTTCGCCTCATCATCGTCGTCATCATCATCATCATCATCATCATCATCATCATCATCATTAGCGTGAAGCTCATGCCTGATGCCCATTGATTTCAAGTTTGCCCTTGCCTTCGGCCCATATTTGGTCCTCTCTGGCATGTTGAGCAGGGTACCAAGCAGACTCTTGCACACGTTCTTCGTGATATGCATGGCATCAAGGCTGTGAGGCACACAGTGGATCTTCCTGTACGGCAAGTCCCAGAAAACAGACCTCGTTTTCCATACCTTCAGCAGCGGCTCTCGCGCCTTTCGCTTCTTTCCCGGCTCTGGCACCTTTTTCTTCTTTCCCGGCAGTGGGCAATCTTTCCAATTTTTCAACAGCCCGTCTATTTCCTCGCCGCTCCTCGTACGCGGGCGTCTTCTGGGTTCGGTTTCACCATCGAATAGATCCTTGCGTTTCCTCCACGGGTCATCGTCGCGAAGCCACCTTCGATGTCCCATGAACACGGTTTTCGAAGACCCGGGATCTCTATCTAGCTGGTGATACGTTGTGTCATCCATGCACCTGACGCTTCCAGAAAATCCGTGGACCACCTGCCCCGCGAGATATCCGTAACTGAGATAGTCCTGCACCGTCGTGAGCAGTGCGGCTCTCATAGGGAAATATTCTTTCTCTGCAGCGTCCCACGTATTGGCTGGCGTTTTCCACAGCGTGTCTAACTCCTCTTTCAGCAACCCCAGATACAGATTGATGTCGTCCCCTGGTTGTTTCGGACCTTCAATTAGCGTACTCATGTGAATGTACTTCCTCTTCATGCACAACCAAGGGGGAAGGTTGTACATCCACACAAACACAGGCCAGGTGCTATGTGTGCTTCTCTGGCTGCCAAACGGATTGACTACAACGGTGCTCGTGCCCAGCACGATGTTCCTTGGATCCTTCCCAAATTCTGGGTGTTCGAAGTTCAACGCTTGCCACTGGCTCCCATCCTTAGGGTGACTCAGCATCTTGTCTTTTTTATTTATCTCCGAATCATTTGCGTCATCTTCTCGCTTCTTATCCTCCCTATCCGCGTGCCAACGCAGGAGCTTTGCTACCTTAGGGTCCGCGAAATACCGCTGCAGACGAGGAGTGATCGGAAAGTACCACACAACTTTTCGAGGAGCTTTCTTCCTCTTCTTGTATCGAGTGACGCCGCACACCGGACATATGGTAGACTCCGCGTGCTCGTCCTGATAAATGATGCAATTGTTCATTCACACATGGTATTCACGTGTGGTTAATCCAGAGGACACACGACTTTCTTCGCCTCCTCGAAACTGGTCGGGCACTTGTTCCCCTTGGGAAGACGTTCGTGCCAGAATGACATGTTCTCGTCGAAGCATGCGTCGGTCATTTTGTGTTTTACCTTCATCTCCAAAGCCATGAGCGTTACTTTCAGGCGGGTATCCTCGGGTCTGCATCCTTCATACAATGGAGTAACTGCGTCTATCTCTAGTTGATCCAGCTTGACTTTCTCTCCGGCGGCAGCTCTTGCGTTATCCGTCTGCTTGAGAAGTAGCTCTTGAATATGAGGGTCCTGCACCCAGCCCATCGATGGTCCATCATCGTCTGCTCTGCCGGCATCTTCATCTTCATGATCATGCCCTTCGTCTGCTCCGGCATCTTCTACATGATGACTGTGTACAGCATCACCGTCGTGATCATGTCCTGGAGATTCTTCATCTTCTCGCCCGCCCGAGCCGCGGTGGTTGTCTTGCTGCCCTTCCTCATTTCTTGCCCGGCCCCCATGGACGACTTCATAGTCATCTTCATCACCTTGCCACTGATAGCCATCCATGAAACCACGCAAGAGCAGGTGGTCCCGCACCTGCCCGGAATCCGGGTCCGTAATAAGGCTCTTCAGCTTGCATCTCCGACACGGACATCTTATCCCCGTCTCGTTCTTTTGAAGCATCTCGTCCTTCACGGAGCTCAAAAACCTATTCACGATGCCTTCGGTCATCGTGCGGACCATGGTCGCCTGCGGGGTAGAGCAAAACGATATTTTAGAACCAAGAAAAAATTTGGCATGACTTTCCCTAAAAATAGGACCAAAAAGAATGCATAGTGCCAAAATTCTCGCCGAAACAGAAATGAATCAACATTCCGGCAAAATACTGGCAACTATCACATTTCAAATACCGGTACCTGCAAACACAAACATATATGCAACACCACAAACATATGCAACACCACAAACATACATAGATCTAGCTAGGCCACAAAAAGTGCATGTGCACGTTGTTGGAGCGAGCTAGGGAGAAAAAAAGTAGATCTACAACATGAAGATAGCTTTCCCCTTACTTACCTATAAAAAAAAGGTAATTTCACCACTTAATTTTGATGAATCTATGGTGCAAATGAGGTGAGGAGGAGGAGGCAGCCGACAATCTTGGAGAAGGAGGTGGAGGGAATGAAGTGGGGAAAGTGAGTGTGTAGGTGTGGCTGTCCAAAATATCTAGCTGGTCCCAGGTTACTAATGGCGCACCACACAACCATGCGCCATTAGTAACCCAACATACTAATGGCGCACCTCCTGGCCGTGCGCCATTAGTAGTTTTGCAAAAAAGTAAATATATATATATATACTAATGGCGCACCGTGGCATATTGCGCCATTACTAGTTTAAACTAGTAATGGCGCACTTTGCAACGGTGCGCCATTAGTAGTTTTGCAGAAAAAAAGAATAAAAAAAATACAGTAGTGGCGCACTCTGCGGCTGGTGCACCATTACTAGTTAGAACTACTAATGGCGCACTTTGCCTGGATGCGCCAATAGTATGTTTGGAGAAATGAAAAAAAATTGTTACTAGTGGCGCACCTTGTGCCTGGTGCGCCATTAGTGTCTTCCACACTAACGGCGCATCACCACATGGTGCGCTATTAGTATATAGTAGTGGCGCACCACTTCTCTGGTGCGCCATTAGTGTCAATTTCATCTATAGCCCTTTTCCTAGTAGTGTACTCCTACACAAGACTAAGTTGGTGATGCTGGTGTGTCTGCCATCCGTCATTTCTGACCATTAGATCTACATCTAATGATTGTGAGGTAAGTTGTTGCCTCTTCTCACCAACATCCCACTTGTCTACCAATTTGTAGAAAAACCCATAATTAGTATCTTAAAACCAACTACATCCCTCCCTGACCTCACCAAAACAGCCCAAGGAATATATTCTAATTGAAACATAATATATCTCTAGTGACATATGTATATCAAAATTAGAGTGTTTTGTACCAAGTTTGTGAATAAGTATTATTCTAATTATGATTCCTCGCAACGGACATGAACATTCCTAGTATTTCCAACCATGCATTTCTTTTCCTAGTATTCCATAGTTTCAAGTTTTCCATCAAGATATTAGTCACTCATGGTTGATATTTACTTTCAATCATGTACACATATGCACTATGTAACTAGCCTTGCTTATTGGCTTCCAAAGCTTCACTTTCACTCCTACTTACAATACGTAGAGTATTTAACAAAAAACTACCACTTTCAACCAGCCCTAGGAGGAATCTATTGTACAAAAAATAGCAAAAACATACCCAAAATTTCTTAATCCACACCAAAAACTACCTAGTACTCCTACCGATTAGGTTCGTTTAAACCCATTTATGACAGGGTTGGCCCACAAGTCCATGCTGACGAGGCAGCTTAAACCAACACATTTTGTTTGACCGTTGACATGAGGGACCCACATATGACCTTCTATCCTGTTATCCCCCCTCAAATCATTATTTTTCCTAAACATTACTTCAAACAGTATTGATGCGTGTTCGTCGGTGGCGCCGGTGATGAGCGAGTTCCGCCGCTCCGCCGGACGGGCCGGACGCCGCGCTGGCCTCCGCACGGGTTGGCAGGCTGGCCCGAGTGTGACTCACGAGCAAGAAAGCCGCCGCGCTGGCCTTCGCTCGAGCCAGATGGCTGGCCTTAGCGCGGCGCGCGCGAGCAAGCCGCCGCGCTGCCTTGCCAATCCAGCTAGCAAACCTTGCAGACAAGCAGCTGGATGGAGCTATCTTGTCTAGCTAGCGACCACGAGCGTCGGGCGGAGCTGGCATCCGGGCTGCCGCAACATGGGCTCCGCACTGTCGGCGGTTTTGACCCCGCCTTCTGCCGGCGGCGGTAGCTGTGTCCCATGGCCGAGGATGACTAGGTGGACGGGCCGGAGGTAGGAGGTCACTCAAGGATTTTTGTTGGTAAGAGCATGTACAATGGTTGATAAGGTAGTCTTATCTTAAGTCTGCCATGTATGCAAGTGGTAGTAGTTTCTTGGCATTTTAGTGGTTTCTTACATTATTAGAGCAAGTACAATAGAGTTGAGTCAGCGGGCTATAAGAAATAAACTACTACTACTACATGTTGGCTATAAGATGGGCTGTAGATGACATGGCACTGGCTTATAGCCAGCAGCTGGCTATACTATTAACCATGCTCTTAGGGGTTTCTTGTAAGGAACAATGTATGTACTACTAGCGACAAAAGGCGATTCTAGGTTGCGCTATACTCCAATGAGTACTACTAGTGGTCGCGGGAGTGTATACCTCATTTTGTGGGTTCGATCCCGGCCGAACGCACGGCGGCCTTTTTAAAAAAAATAGTACTACTACACTTCGCTGCAAGCCAATATTTTACACGGGTAGTTTGAGTTTCGAAGTCAAACGGACGTGCGGCCCCACAATCTGGGTGCACTGGACAGCCTAGCCACGTGAACGGGTTTTCCTTCCCAGCATCCCGTGGCTCGCGTGCTCACCCTAGCCGCACCTCGCTTGCAGCTTCCAGCTAGTAGCATATTTAAACTAGCGCCTCCCAATTAAGCCCGAGGAGCCGGAAAAGCCTGGCGGGGCATTGGGAACTATGCAATATGGCTCTGTCCGTAAAGTGCTCTACTACTACTCTGTAGCTTGTGGCGTTACATGCATGGACTACTATAAAAGAAATTCCTCTTGCCGTGTTTTTTTTGAAACGGAGGCAAAAGCTTTGCTTGATCTCATTCATAAAGAAGGAACTACTAACAAAGTTCGACGAGATCCATAACACCTCCACAAATGGAAGCGAAAATCCTAGTCTCGCTGTATCAAATAACTCAAATGTTCTGCCCCCGTAGTAACCGTCACTGATAAACAGGCTGCTAGTGTGTGCGTGAGAGGAGCGGCTGAGTAGGCCAGCTACGTGAGAGGAGCGGCTGAATAGAGCATTGAGACTACCCACTAGGCCACTACGCAGGTGTACTTCCCCTGCATTGATAGTACAGCGATGGTTCTAGAGAACAGCAGTACCCTCCACTTCCAACTGTAGCTCCTTGGCCCTGAGATTCAAGAGTTCAAAACTGGTGCACTATACAAGACTAGACTAGAAGTACAGTACATCGCACTACTAGTTGAGAAAAGTATTACTAGTACTGCTATAGTACGAGTACATACTCCTCCGTCACATAATGTACGACGTTTTTTGACACTAGTTGGCGTGTACAAAAAATGGCAAAAACATTCCCAAAATTTCTTAATCCACGCCAAAAACTACTACCTAGTGCCAAAATTTTCTTACTAGCGCTATTATTTACAGTATAATGCAATCCCATAACGTTCCATAATGCTAGTACTAGTACTCCATGGTACCAAAAACTACTACCTAGTGCCAAAAATTTCTTACTAGTGCTATTATTTAGAGTAGTAAATAATAACCTCACCCCTTCGCTGAGGAACGATCTACAGTTGGAAGGGACGAGGCCCTGAGGTTACTTCGCTCTTATCTCCTCCTCGCCAGTTCCTCTCCCCCTGAAGAGAAGGCAGTTCGTCGCTGCTCCCATGGATTCGCCAGGCGGTTCTCCTCCTCGTTGGGGCTGGGAGACCTTGGACGACGATTCTCTGGGAGAAATCGCACGCCGCTCCGACGTCCTCACCGCCACAAGACTCGGTGCTTCCTGCACCAACTTTTTCAAGACACTGCTTAAACAGGCTTGGGAAAAGGTCATGCTTGTTGGTCTTCCATGCGTCCTCGAGGAGAAGGTTCTTCTATGGGACAATTCTTCGAACAGTCCACCGCTCCCTGGCCATGGTTGCACGTTGACTCCGCTAGAGTTGACGACGTTGAGAGGTAGTCGGATTTTGTCTGATGAGCAAGTCAGTAATGGAGTTTCATCATGTAGTACTTAGTTATTCCATTTCCATCCTGCAATTTCTCCGCTGCCCACCGTCTTATATATAGGTCTGGGTCGGTGCCAACTAAGATCGGCTTGCATACCTCCGGCCGGATACCACCATGATTTTGCACAACATCCACAGCAGTGCGGCCATTCCGGTAGACCCCTTCTCCACCATTGGGATCGGCCTTCCGGACTGGCTGGGCAAGAATACGTATGATGATGCCTACATGAGATTGAAGAAGATAGCAATTGCGGACCCGCCGATAAAGCGACGCAGCTACGACGATTACTATCTCATCGCGGTGTTTGACATAAGGATTGCCATCAATGTAGGAGGCAGTAACGGCAGAGGCTGGTGCATGTTGGCGGCGGCAGATTTGTACCCCTACACGTTCGAAGACGTCGTGCGCCATCTAGGCCGCATCTTCACGGTGACAAGCCAGGGGACTTGTTTCATCTGGTTGACATCCTACGGTACGGGAGATTACAAACGAAATGCAAAAACCATCATTTGCATCCCTAACGGTACTCCATTATTTTGCAGGGACCAGTCATCCCTCGATCAAAATAAGATCGCCGATCCTGGATGTGCATTTGCATCCGCTATTCGGTCTAACATGGAACCTTGTAGCTGACTTTGGCATATTGGGATCAACTATCTTAGCAGTCGCACTACTAGGAAAAGGGCTATAGATAGGATTGACACTAATGGCGCACCAGGGAAGTAGTGCGCCACTACTATATACTAATGGCGCACCAGTTGGTGATGCGCCATTAGTGTGGAAGACACTAATGGCGCACCAGAAAACAGGTGCGCCACTAGTGATAATTTTTTTTTATTTTTACATACATACTAATGGCGCATCCTATGTCTGGTGCGCCATTACTAGTTAGAACTATTAATGGCGCACCAGACAAGGAGTGCGCCAGTACTGAATTTTTTTTATTCTTTTTTTTGCAAAACTACTAATGGCGCACCGCTTCACCGTGCGCCATTACTAGTTTAAAATACTAATGGCGCACCCTGTAAAAGTGCGCCATTAGTATATATTTTGATATCATGAATATTTTTAAATATCATGGGCACTTTTTGATATCATGAATATTTTAAATTTCATGGGCACTTTTTGAATTCATGAATATTTTTTCAAATTTGATGATATTTTTTCATATTCAATACGATAAAATATTGAATATTAGTGAGGACACTCCATCTCGATCCCCTCCATCTCGATCTCGATTCCCCCTCCATCTCAATCTCGATCCCACCCGCGCCTCCTCTCCCCTTTTCATTTTTTAAAAAATAATAATAATAAAGTGTAGACTACAATTGTTGTTAAACAATTATTACTGTTTTTATAAAAAAATATTACTGTTTCATATTCATATTCATTTTCTAAAAAATTATTACATGCAACAAAAAAAATTACTTATAGCGCACCTCTGGCCGGTGCGCCATTAGTAAGATTTCCCCTAGCTAATTCCCTCCCTCTCGCCAGATCCCCTTCATCCCTCTCCCTCGCCCCCTAGCTAATTCCCCCCGCTGCCCTGACCCACGCCGCCGCCGCCGACCCCCCGCACCCTCCCTCACTCCACCGCCGCCGCCGACCCCCTGCACCCTCCCCCAGCCCGCTCCACCGCGGCCGCCGACACATCGCACCCTCCCCCGCTTTTTGATAATATTTCAAATAACAAATTTGATGATATTTTCAAATAACAAATTTGATGATATTTTCAATTAAAAATAAAAAACAAATTTGATGATATTAAAAAAAACAAATTTGATGATATTTGATGATATATTTTGTTCTAGTCCTCATGAAAATAACAAATTTGATAAAAAACAAATTATTAGATGCAACAAGAAATAATGAAAAAAAGAAGTTACTAATGGCGCACCAGAGGAGGGTGCGCCATTGCTATCAGAAAAAAGTTACTAATGGCGCACCAGAGAATGGTGCGCCATTGCTATGAGTGTTTTTATGGTGCATCCCTCGACGGTGCGCCATTACTAGCATTCCCCCCTCTATAGCTGGATACCCGGCCCTTCGCCCGATACCTCCTTCCCTCTCCCTCGCCAGATCCCCTTCCATCCCTCGCCACACCCGCTCCGGCTCCCCCGCGCCGCCGCCCCCGCTCCCCCGCGCCCCTGACCCGCGAAGCACGTGACCGCCGGCCTCCCCACGACCAACCGAGGTGCCCAGGAGGACCGCCGTCGTCTTCCTCTTCGACTACGAGGACCCGGACGAGCTCGGACGCCCTCGAGCCACCCCTTCGACCCCGACCCCTCCGGCGACTGGCCACGCCCGCCCAGGTACCTCTCCTCCTTCCTCCCTCTCCACCCTTCCTCCCCATTCCCTCCCTCCCTAGTTCTTCTTGCTATATGGATCAGAACATATGGAGCATTACTATTGCTATATGGAGCATTACTATTGTTCTTCTCTGAACCATTACCATTCCCTCCCTCCCTAGTTCTTCCTCCCCATTAATTTGCAGGATCAGAACAAGTTTGTAACAGGATGCTCTACAATGTTGATTAGGTGCATTACTATTGCTATATGGAGCAGCAATTTACTATTGCTATATGCTCTAGTTTATATCAATGTGATTGTAGTTTTTCTTGTCATCAAGTTTAGTTGATGTTTATTTAAATATAGCTTATATGATCAGCCACTCTATGTATGATTGTGGCTTGAAGGTTCTGGAAGAACGTTTTTCCTTCAAATTCTATCTGGTGGCATTGTCCTAGACTCCCTAGTTGTGTTGTTAATTGTGCTTCTATTAAAAGAATTGGGAGTTACTCACTGTACTAGAACTCTGTAGGTTGAATTTTGGTTAAATAATACTGACATTATGAGAATGTAAGCACCTATTATTGCTACTGATATCATTGTCTCATTGCTGCCTTTGTGCAATGCAGAACTGTTAAGAGTGATTTGGAGGATTCAAGATTCTGTGAAGCTCTTTTGACATTTAAAACTCAGAACTGAAGGTACTTAATAAACTCAAAAGCATTGATGATAACTCTTGTTTCCTAGAAACAGAGGTAGTTTACATATTGCATTGCTGGTGTTTGTTTATGTTCAGAGTTTAAGCATGTGTAGTGTAGTGTAGTGTAGTGAGCTTGTTCTAGTGTAGTGAGGTCTGAACCATTGCACGATGTAGTGTAGTGTAGTGAGCTTTGAACCATGTTTAGTGTTGAGTACTTCAAGTTTACTGAACCTATTCATTTTTGTGGACTTAGTGAACATGATAAGACAAGCCAGATGCTCTATTTTTAATTAATAGTAATCCATGATCAGCAACAGTTTCTTTCACTAATTTTCAGTTAACAACAATCCATGATTTTTTTTAGCTAAAAATATTCATGATTTTTTGTTGGGTGACCTATTAGATCTGGAATGGAAGCTCACATAAGTTGAGCTAATTTTTGTCCATATGAAAGCAGAGGACCATATGGTCTGTGGCCTTTTCATCCATATGAAAGTAGAGGCACATTGTGGTGCTAGTTTGCTGGGTTTTGTCTCCGACCATCGTGTCGTGATGATTTTGCAGGTACCCCGAGAGGCCCTTGAGTTTGCCGGAATGTCGATTAACTTCCGTCCAGAAAATTCGGGTACTCCATATGTCTTATTTTCAGCAAAGGTCATGCTGAAATTTTCCATGAATTTTAGCATGACTTTGCTAAAAATCGGACATATGGGGTACTTGCTACTAATGCATGGGCCGGGGTATCTTAGTACTTAATTAAGTAGGATCAACTGCACCGCCATTCTTGCTGCATTAAACCATAGGTGGCAATAGAGCCAAGTGATTAGGCCCAACTTAGAATTCTCGTTAGCATCGATAAACCCTAGATGATAAACCCTACATAGGTGGCAATAGAGCCAAGTGATTAGTGCCAAGTGATTAGGCCCAACCTAGGGTGCCTCGGTGTCGATGAGAACCTAAATGATGTACGCTTAGGCTTTTAGGGTGCCTCGGCGTCGACAAAACCTAAATGATGAAAGCTTAGACTTTTAGGGTGCCTCGGTGTTGACAAACCCTAAATGATGTAGTTTTGAATTATGAACATAGGATATGTTGTCATCATCATCGGACAACGAAAGTCTCCCGGCGGAGTGCGACTGGTGCCACGATGATCGAGGTCTGTGCGACATGCCTCACCTGGACGATGATCGGCGCTTCAGCATTAAGCTCGAGGAGACCTTCGAAGTTGAAACGTACACAATGACGACAAGTGTTATTTTCATAATTAAGCATGACTTCAACTATTTCAACGTGTAAGTTTCATCTTTTACAATTCGAGTATAGCTTATCCCATGCCATGCAAGACGCTATGTCTTGGAGAGGATGGATTTTGAAGACCATGAAATTTCTGAAACAAAGAAAATTCACCTAAGGACTCATCACGATGTGGACTTTGAAGTAAATCTATATAATTCTGAGAGCGTAACCCATTTTGGTTGCAAAAATTGGGAAGCATTTTGCAAGATGTATGGTTTTGATGAGGGTATGCTTATCACCATGGATCTTGGTAATCCTGACATCAACCAAGACAATATGGACATTTGGGTCCTTGTTGATACGCCTCCAGTTCTACCGCTATGTGAGTTTCTCAAACATAGTTATTAGCTAATTTATATTGTTTATTTCAAAATAGTTGACAGCTTATTTCCATTGACAGCTTATTTTTATTGTTCAAACAATGTGCGGGAGATGGTAGACAAAACCCACTACACCGATGGCTCTGAATTAACAACTTACAAGGAGAAAAATCATTTGGTCGGATTTTGTACTGACATTGAGAATTACAATATCTACAATCAAACTCCTCAACATTATGGTAAATACGTGCCACTAGTGCATGTGTTCAACTATGGTAACTACCATGGAGATACCCTGGTAAGATTTTTACTATTACGACATCCGTGCATCTTTTGCATACTTCTAAAACTAGTACATCATTGCTAACTATGAAGTTATTACTATGTTTTTCAACAGATAATCCCAGAGAATTGCGCGCCTCATATGATGTATCTGAAAGGTAGTGTTAATGTTTTGAACATACAGCCGGGTCGTCCTACGAATCTCAACTGTCCATACGAGATTTCTAAAAGAAGTGGAGACATGAAAATCAAAGGATGGAAAAAATGTATGGACAGTCGTAAGGAGCTTCTTGGAAGCAAAAGGAAGCGAAGCGCAAGAACTGGAGATAGGATGTTCTCCATTCTCCATAATGGAGAGTCAGGGTCTATATTGTTTTATGCTATTTTAGCTTAAATAGGGTATTTAGGTCCTGCCTAATACTGATGATCATGTGCTAAGAACAATTAAGTAGGGTTGGTTCGAAGACTATCAAGATGATGATCGTATGACTTGTTATGAATAACGAGTAGAAGTTGTATGTTGATGATTAGTAGGACTTGTTAGGATTAGTATTACTTCCGACAAACTCGATACTCGCGGTCTCGAGACTTGTAATGTTTTATCTTTGTTCGGTCTTTTGAATTCGGAGACTAATATGATGAATTGTATTCGGAGACTAATCTTCTATTGTATTCGATGAATCTGTTGTTGTTGTGTGCTACTGTCTATATTATGTCAAATAATATATTTTGTAACATGTGCAAAATTCAGAAAAGTAAAAAAAAACCTAATATTCATACTAATGGCGCATCACTACAGAGTGCGCCATTAGTATGCCAAGTATACTAATGGCGCATCCATCCGCAGTGCGCCATTAGTGTGCCAAAGCACATGGTTAAATATGGCCCCTGGGAGGCACACTAATGGCGCATGGTGTTATATACTAATGGCGCACTAGATGGTGCGCCATTAGTATACCAGATACTAATGGCGCACCAGTGGTGCACCATTAGCAAAAATTACTAGTGGCGTGCTAGTAATGGCGCACCAGTAATGCGGCATTAGTAGGCAAAACTGGTGCGCCATTAGTAGGCCTTTTCCTAGTAGTGTCGTTACCAATGGTACCACTGATGTGCAACATGGTCACATAATCTACCACGATCGGACCATCACCATCTACCCAGGTATTCCATTTTTTAACCCTCTCGCCTTCTCTTTCATTGTTGTACTAGTAGTATACTTTGTAGTACTAGTAGGAGTACTTTTTACCTTGGAGAATGCGTATAGCTAGCTAGGCCCTTGAAGACTTGAACCCATTAGCTACCACCATTTTTGTTTTTCCATGTCTTACTATCTCATCCATGTAGCCAAGAGTGGCTATATATAATAAGCCGGTTATTTTACTTCCTCTATACCGTAGTAGTACTATTTGCTACACAGTATTACTGACCGCCACATTTGAGCACAACATTATTATGCATGGACCTTGACTTTGTACGTCACCATGTGTCCAGATCTGGGATGCCGCGTGTACCAGATGAACGGCGCCGAGTACGACCCCCGTGATGCTACGTGGGTGCCGAGGAACACTCTTGGAGAGTACTCGCTTTTCATCGGGGACAGCTACCCCATTGTGAAGCGGATGCCACCTTTCGTGCACGACATGGAAGGCCTGCCGTTCATGAAGCATGGTTGTGTCTTCAGTGCGCACCGCCGGATGAACGACATGCTAGGACACGCTATCCCTGATTTATGCCGCTTCAACTTGGATGAGTCTCCATCGTCTGGAACCGGACTAGAAAGCTGCGACAATGATTCCCATTGCCCACCGCTATGGATCATGCCATCCATGAAGAACACCTGGGACTGGAACCTAGAGGAGGACATGTAGCCCATCTATAACGTGTAAATGGAGTACGGTAATTGTGAACAGTAGCGCTGTGAATATATGTAGACTAGTCGTGCACAAATTTATCACATGAGTTGGAGATGAACTTTTGTGGCATACTGTCATTTGTCGTTTAGAATTTATTACTAGTAAATGTATTATGTGTACGTGCAACTTGTGTGGTTGTTGCATGGGCTCCAACACGCTCTTTGAGAAAAAAAGGTGGCACAGCTTTGGATATACGTGACATAGCGACATGATACAGTAGCATCATTCACTATAGTTGTACTAGTACACTCCTACTAGGACGACAACTCCTATAGAACCTTGCGCTTGGCTCTTTGCCTCTTCGGGAGGTTCAAATGTTCATACTCGTGTGAACCTTGCACTTGGCTCTTCGCCTCTTCCGAAGGTCCAACAATGATGATACTACAGTACAATATGCTTCTGGCAATCTGACACCGATTGAACTGCTGCACGTCCACCGCGAGGGCGAGGGCGAGGGAGAGGGAGAGGGAGAGGGAGAGGGCACTGTAGTCAAAACCCTCTCCTCGTCCTGCGAACCACCACGCGCGTGGGCGAGGGAGAGGCGTAGTAAGCAAGCTTCTCCTCGTTCGGCGAGTTGACGGGACACATCAAAGCAGTACTAGTACTAGTAGTAGTAGTCCATGCTGCGTCCTTTCTGATTAATATGGCTTAATTTGAAACGAGAAAAATACACTGGCGGTCAACGTATGTAATAGTATGCTCTTTACGGTCACTATATATAGTTTTGCGGCGATTATGCGATCACTAGCACATCGTAGAGCACCGTATTGCACCCTACTGACCAACCACATAGTCGACGTGGCACTTTGTTGACTGGTTAAATTGTCACCTAGTTTCTGGGTCCCACCTGTCAGTTGGTAGATCAAAGAAATCAGTTAAACAAAACTTTATGCAGGCGCGACACGAGTCCAACCCTTGCGCGCGAACCGCCCTGGCTGTGTATGTGAGTGCATGCACGTGTCCTCCCTCTGTCTTCCAACAAAGAGTGTACTACATGATGTACATCTACACTTCCAATGCATTTAGCCTTTAATCTAAATCGATGTTGATTGACTAATGCACCAACTTGTGCTGTAGGTATAGGCTACATGTCCATCCTTAATTACAACATGCAACGGCCTTGTGACACTAAATACGACTAGTAAGTAGTACAGTAGCAGTACTAGTATACGTCGGTCAAATTATTCATCATGTCCACACATTGAATTGACGTGACAACACACTGCGCGTGAGGTGACACAAGAATCCCGGTGGCGTGTTCGGGTATTCTAGACTTCGGATTTGGAGTACCACTTATCTGTCGGAATCTTTCATCATTCACTTAAAACAGTCGATTGATCATACATTGAGTACCATATAACTAAAATTACCGATGCAAGTCGAAGAAGGATTGGCCCGTGCTGCCGGCTGGCGTCAAGTTCGATCCCACGGATCAGGCCAAAGTGAGTGCTGACAGCGCGAGATTTCTCAGTCTCTCATCGATTTGTTCATACCAACCATAGACAGCGAGCACGGCATATGTTACACCCAAGCTGAGAAACTTCCAAGTAAGACACCGATCGGCCGTCTACTTGCACCAACAAATTCCTTTGTTTATAGCTCTATTTTTCTTTTTAGACGCAGACCTGGTGAAGCAATTACAATTTGACAGTTAATAAAAAGTGAAACAAGTGACTGCAACATGCCAAAGATGTTATGAAAATGCCAACTAGGTACACTAAAACCTGTATTCCACAATACTGCAGGTATCACACTGAGTGGCCTAAGGAAGCATTTCTTCCAGCGCAATTCGAGGGCATTCAAAAGGGGCGTGTGGACGCGTCGCGAGATACAGTCGTAGTGCGGCATGCACGCGATGTCGCACAAGACCGGCAATACCTTGCCGGTGATGGTCAACGGCAGGCAGATGGGCAGCAAAAAAGGTTCTGGTGCTGCACACCAACAAGAACTTCGACCAGCAGAGGACCAACTGGGTGATGCACCAGTACCACCTCGGGGACCTGGAGCAAGAGAAGGAGCGGGAGCTGGTCCTCTGCAAGATTTTCTAACAGACGAACACTAGGGCCAGGAGTAAAAAGATTATAAGTTAGTTTGGTATTGGTAGTTGTACTACCTTGTCATCCGCAAGTTGGTATTGTTGTTAACGATCTTTTGGTATGAACTTGCATTTGCTTCCAACCATCATGCCGAGGGTCGACGTGGATATAAAGCTGAATCATTTGTTTCGAAACGAATTTTCAGGCACCTGATTTTTATTTGATGGGTAGCATAAGCACCCGCCGTTCGAATTCCCAGTTCTCCAATTTTTTCGAAACAGGTGCATGCACTTATTATCATGATAAAAAATCAATATCCGTGTTGCATCCCAGTTATCAGTCTGTACTTGCAGAATTCTCTCGTTTATTGAGCACGTATATTGTTTTTTCAGGTCGAGCAAGTTTCAACTGGGCTATAGATTGCCCAGGGTTGTTTTGTTTTTAACAGGCCCAGCCCATGACGACAACGGGGCACAAAGATCCAGCAGGTATCTACTGGCCTCTGGCCCGCCAGCGTTAGTTATATTTTGACTTACAACATCCGCAGGAAGTTTTTTACTGAATCAAACACACAGCCCGGTTCTATTTTCCTCTTGAAACGCATGTCCTACATCCGTTTTCTAATCTCTACCTATAGTTTTACTAGTTCATACACACGTATCAGTATATGGAAAACACATAAAATTCCCTTTTCATATTTACATCCATATTTTTGTTGTTTTTTCCCACCCAGCGCTGATTTTTTTACCACTGGTTTTCCCTTAAACCAACTAAATTGTCCCACGTCTTATTTGCTTACAAAAACAAAACGATTTTTTTGGCAAATCAATAAGTTCTTAAAAAAATGTTTATCATTTCGGGGTTACAACAGTTAGGACTCCATCGAAATATGCAAAATAAGGTTGGACTTTTTGACCGTGGTCCTGGGAAGAAAATGGATGGTAATAAATTACTTAAGAATTAGCAAATGGGCTGCAAATTATAAAAAATAGCAAATGGGCTTTATGTTGACTGCCACAGATTTGGAGGCTGACTTGTGGGCCTACTAAGTTCATGCGTACACAAGGTTTCTCAAAAAAGAAACTTAGTCAACAATCGACTCTACCAGCGTCAGACCGTTAGATGTCAATCTAACGGCAATCGTGCTTCTTCAGTCTCTGATCTTCCTGCCCCAACCGCCCAAACCAGCGCCATCGGAACCGCCTGCTCCCGCCTCCCGTGGCCGGCAGTGCTGCCGGGAAGGCCTCATGGCCCCATAATACTCGCATCCCTGGCCTGTCTATCCCTCTACTCACCCACACCTCCTGTTATTTTTCGGCGACGGCAGCCGAACCACTCAACCCTAGTACTCTCCACCGCGTGGGCAGCCATTGCCATGTCTTCCCCGGCTCCATGTCATTCCCTTCGTAGGCCTTGCCGTCGTCCACCGCCCTGGTGCTCTCGGCGCGGCGTGGTCAACGATGTCCATCCAACGGCCGTAGTGCTTCTTCAACCTCTGGTCTTCTTGCCCCAGCCGCCCAAAGCAACGCCGGTCGTGCCGCATGCTCCTGCCTCCCGTGGCCGGCTGTGCTGCCGCGGAGGCCTCACCGTCCCCATACTACTCCCACCGCTGGCTAGGCCATCCCTCCACTCACCCACTCCCCCTGTTATTCTGCGGCGACGGCAGCCTCACACCGCAGCCGAACCAGTGAACCCTCGTACTCCTCTCTGCGTGGGCATCCACTGCCACGTCTTCACCGGCTCCGCCGCGTCCCCTTCCTAGGCCTCGCCATCGTCCACCTCCGTGGTGCTCTCGGTGCGGCGTGGTCAATGTGGTTAACGACCGACTTCCATCGGAAGAGTACTGTACATGGAGAGGCTGATAGCTGGGTCCACGGCAGCCGCAAGGAAGTGCCTCCTTATTACGCGCAAAATAATTATTCCTCCACCTGACAACAGGGACCCACCGGACAGGCCACCAGTATTTCACGGAAAAAATGTTTCCCCCCTGACTGCTGGGACCCACCGGACGGGCCACCGTATTTCGTGAAAAAACGTTTGCCCCTGATTGCTGGGACCCACCTGACGGACCACTGTATTTCGTGAAAAAACGTTCCCCCCCGTTGTCAACTCGGACCCACCGAAAGTGCCTCCTTATTACACATAGAAAAATGAATACTCCCCCTGCTAGCTGGGACCCACCATGGTGGGAGGCTGACTTGTGGGTCTTCTAAGTTGACGAGGATGGAGGGCTTTGTCAACTTAGTCAATATGAACGATTCTAGCTCCAGTGACCATACAATGTCCATCCAACGGCCGTAGTGCTTCTTCAACCTCTGGTCTTCTTGTTCCAGCCGCCCAAAGCTGCGCCGGTCGTGCCGCGTGCTCCTGCCTCTCGTGGCCGACTATGATGCCACGGAGGCCTCACCGCCCCCTACTACTCCCACCGCTGGCCCATGCTATCTGTCAGGACCCCGATTCCAAGTCACATCGATCTAGCTGGTAATACCTCATATCACTTTGCGGCCTCACGCACGGTATTCCCACGGGTGTCGCCTTACCATGGCCCGGACCGTTTGCGCCCTTTTGGCTCACATATATGATAGTGTCGCTAGCATCCATATGACAGAGAACCCGGGCCGACATGGCTAGTCGTGAACCCAAAGCGGCACTAACCCATGGGGACAGGCATACATGAATCAACTTCGAACATGTCGGTCAGCAGCGTGTGAATCCGGGCTGTAGCACTGGGCTAACAGGACTCCGGTAACCCGGGCTGTAGCAGGCTAGGTAGGACTCCGGAGGTCACCGCGTGACATTTCCTCGAAGGGACAGACACAGGAATGAAATGAAACACATGCCATCCAATCAAGTGTCCCGAGCAGTAGTGCTGGGCTAGCAGGACTCCGGTGAACCGGGCTGTAGCGGACTACTATGGCTCATGGAAGCACAAGACTACATTTCCCCATAAGAGAGGCTGTCAAAGATAAACAACTAGATTGTCGGATCCCACACATACCAAGCATTTCAATCATACACACAATATGCTCGATATGTGTAAATAAAACATGGCATCACAACATAACTCTACGACTCAGTATTTATTCATTAGGCTCCGAGGAGCCAGAAATACAAACATGGTTCTCATGACCCAACATTCAGAGCATACAAACCAAAGCACATGCGGAAGCTTTAACATGTCTGAGTACAGACATCTATAAATGAAAAAGGCTGTGAAGCCTGACTATCTACTAGATCTTGCCGAGGGCACAAGATCGTAGCTGAGGTATCAAGCTAAACGTCGAAGTCCACGCGGAACTACTAGCGAGACTGAAATCTCTCTGCAAAACATAAATTAAGCAAACGTGAGTACAAAGGTACTCAGCAAGACTTACATCAGAACTAGCTACATATGCATCGGTATCAACAAGGGGGGTGGTGGAGTTTAACTACAGCAAGCCAGCTTTGACTCAGTGGCTAACCTGAACTACGATTGCAAGCAACTATTTTGAGGTGGCGCACACGAGTCCACATATTCACCATTCAATACACCACTATGGATCCGCTCCCGTCTCCCTACTAGAAGGCCATCCATAGCACTCACACTTATCTTGCGAGTTTTAGAGTATCCACTTTCACTTGTCTATGAACTGTTATAGGCAACCCATAAGTCCTTTATGCGGACACGGCTATTCGAATAGATCATTTATAACCCTGCAGGGGTGTACTTCTTCACACACGCTCTCGCCACTTACCACCATGTACATGTCGTGTATCTCGGCAACCTTCAAGCGGAAGCCTGGCGAGGGAGTCGGCCACGACCTGACTAACCACACAAGTCTCTAGTCCAGGTTTATCGCCTATTCGGGTTCCATCCGCGAGGAGATCCGGTCGGAGTTTCGCTCACAGCCCCAAACGATGTGTGCAGGGTTCCCGAGACACCAAACGGGCGCCCGGTACACCGTGCCACGGTGTATCTACCACATCATTGCCCACCCCTAGGGTCAACGCTACGCACAGCCGCCAACACATATCCTAGAAACACCAGAAACTAGTTGCAACTCCTGGACAGAGGACAAGGGCAGTTAATAAGTCGAGAGGGTCCATTGGTTTCGGGCCTAATGCGTGTTAGTAGCTGGTCATGGATCACAAACACAGAACTCAGTTCCTAAGAACGGTTTCAATGAGACAACCCACCATGTACTCCTACATGGCTTCTCACCGCTACCTTTACCAAATCGTGTTCACACACTTAGCTCACACATAGTAGGACATGTTCACACACCTACAATTCATCCCCGATGAATCAGACCTGACTCAACTCTAAGCAGTAGCAGGCATGACAAACAAACATGAATGAGTAGGCACATTAGGGCTCAAACAACTCCTACTCATGCTAGTGGGTTTCATCTATTTACTGTGGCAATGACAGGTCATGCAGAGGAAAGGGGTTCAACTACCGCAGCATGTAACAGTTGAATCGTTGTTGTCCTAATGCAGTAAAAGAGAGCAGGAGCGAGAGAGTGGGATTGTATCGGAATGAACAAGGGGGTTTTGCTTGCCTGGCACTTCTTAAGATAGAATAGCTCTTCATCGGTGTCATCGATCACGTCGTCGGAAACAGCGTCTACTGAGAGGGGGCAATTACTGGCAAACAAGGAAGAATACAATCAATGCAATGCAACAATATGATGCATGATCATGACATGGCAATATGTTGTGATTTGGGCTAATGCAACAAAAAGTCATTTAAATTCAAGTAGAATTCAAAACTATATCAAATTCCAACTCCAAACCTATTATGAAATTTGCCCTAATCATGTTTCATTCTAAACAGTGAGGTTAACTTTCTCAAACATGCATGAAAATGGTACATATGGATTCCTTGAATTTTTCTGATAATTTTTCATATATAATTTATTTCATTTGGAGTTACGGTTGATTTTCTATGATTTTTAGAAGTTTAGGTAATTTTCTGGAATTTCCTGAATAAAAATAAATCCAGAAATTACATTATTGCATCAGCATTACGTCATGCTAACCTCAGCAGGTCAACAGGGCTGCCCCGGGTCAAACCTGACCAGTGGGGTCCACTAGTCAGTGAACCAGTGCTGGTTAGGGTCGCTGACATGTGGTCCCAGTCAACTGCCTCGTCAGCATGGTCAAAGCTGATGCGTGGGCCCACCGTGGTTAGTTAAACTTAAACAGAAAGTAAACTAAGTTTAATTAGACGGTGGGGCTCAGCTGTCAGTGTCATAGGGTTAGACTAATAACATAATTAGTACTAATATAATCTGCCACATCAGCGGTCGACGCCGGCGACCACAGCAATGGCCGGAACTCGCCGGAGTTGCTCAGGACGATGGTACGGAGCACCGTTTCATGCGTGGTTTGCGGCTACGGTGAGCTGGAGGCGCGGCGCATCTTCTGGAGCACGCGGGGCGAGCTGGGGTGGCCGGTGGCAGCGACGGCAGTGAGCTGGGCAGCGGCCGGAGCTCAGCTGGTTGCGGGTGCGGGGCTGCAGCTCGATTTAGAGCGAACGAAGTGCACGGGCAGAAGCTACGGGGCAGCATGGACTCGACCGGGTGCTCATACGCGGCGTTGGCCGACCTTAACGGCGACGGCGACATTCGCGGTGGCGGCAAGCTTCGGCGGAGATGGGGAACGGAGCTAGAGAGCATAATCGAGAGAGGGAGGAGACGGGTTCGACGCGGAAGCTCACAGAGAGGCTAACGGAGGGGTCGACAGGCGCGAGGACGCGTCGAGGAGGGCACACGGGCGCCGGCGATCTCGGCGGACCGAGGAAGAAGAAGGTGTCGGGGTCGGTGCTTGGAGGCGTCCGGCGTCGCGTGAGTCGTCGAGGAGGCGTAGACAATGGAGGCGGAGCTCATGGGCACGTCAGAGGGGAGAGGGGGTGGCTCTGGTGACGACTACAACGAACGACGGCGAGGATGGCGCTCTGCCATCGTGGGAGAGGGTGAGGGAGATGAGGGGGAGAGAGGGGAGAGGTGCAGGGGGGTGCTGGGCATCTTCGTGGCGCTCGAATGGGGACAGGGAGGCAGCAGGAGGTGGAAGCAGGAGGTGGCCGCGGGTGCACGCGCCGGCGACATGCCTCTGCCTACTGGCAGAGGTGGGTGACGACTGGCACAAGCCAGGTGGGCTGGGCCAGCACAGGTGAGGCCCAGGTGGGTTTCTCTCTCTCTCTCTCTCTCTTTATTTTTCTTTTCTATTTTTCTGTAATCTTTGTGGCTTTTCTAAAAATACCTAGACCCTTTCAAAAATCACCAAACTGAACATGCCCACTGTATAGAATATACCCAACATGGGACATTTCAATTTAGGATTATTTGGGCATTTAAAATATTTACTAGCATTTAAATGCCCAAATTCAAATAACATATGATTTAATCCAGAGCCCAAATATGTCATGCAAAAATGTGCATCACCTCTGGTTACTGTTTCCAGCTTTTTCCAAGAATGATGAACATTTTCTAAATCCATTTGGATTTACTGGAAATATTTTGGTTGAACCTAGTGAATTCCTTTAATGCTAGGGTTTAGGCAATCCCCATTTCAAGTTTCTTTCAAAGTTTAAACATGATGCACACATGAAGTTACCCTAGTGCAATGCCAGAAGCTAGGGATGTGACACTATCCCTCTACTCGCACACACCCCCTGTTATTCTGCGGCGACGGCAGCCTCACGCCGCAGCCGAACCAGTGAACCCTCGTACTCCTCTCCGTGTGGGCATCCACTGCCGCATCTTCCCCGGCTCCGCATCGTCCCCTTCCTAGGCCTCATCGTCGTCCACCGCCCTGGTGCTCTCGGCGCAGCGTGGTCAATGTGGTCAACGACCGACTTCCATCGGAAGAGTACTGTATGTGGAGAGGCTGACAGCTGGGTCCACGGCCACAACCTAGTTTTTTTTGTGATTTTCCAAGTAAGTCGCTTTGTCAGGCCTATAGGGCTGCAAATCTTTCAAGACGAGGAGAGCTTCATTCGGCTAGCCGAGAAAATGGCCAATCAGTAATGAGAAATGGAATGTACATTTTTAAAACACATCAAACCGGCAATTAGTTTAAAATATCTTTTTTTCATTTCAAGATTTTAAATTACATTAATTTTTATGCGTGGAGAATTTGTTGGATTTTATATTGATATACAATTATTTTTAAAATCAGTTTGAATGTGAGTCGAAATTTCGGGATTAAAAACAGTTCGGACCACACCGGAATATGCAAAATTTCATTAATTTTTTAACCGTGGCCACAATATGGGCTGTAATGCTAACAAAAAGAATATGGGTTCCAAAAAAACCTTAAGAATTAGCAAATGCGCTGTAAATTATTAGAAATAATGGCAGATGGGTTGTATGCTATTTTCCACAGATTTGAGGCTTTCCTAAAAAAAGGTTGACGCACAAGCAGTGACTGTTGGATGTCCATCAAGCGGCCGTCGTGCTTTCTTCAATCTCTGCTCTTCCTGCTCCTGCCGCTCAAACAAGCGCCGGCGGGACTGCCTGCTCCCTCCTCCCCGTGGCCGGCTGTGCTGCCGCGCAGGCCTCACCGCCCCACCAAACTCCCATAGCAGGCCTAGCCACCCCTCTACTCACCCACACCTACTGTTATTCTCTGGCGATGGCAGACGAACGAGTAAACCCTCGTACAGTCGTACTCCCCTCCGCGTGGGAAACAACTGCCGAGTCTTCCTTGCCTCCATGTCGTTCCCTTCCTAGTCCTCACCATCGTCCACCGCCCTGGTACTCTCGGCGCGGCCTGGTCAACATGGTCAACGACCGACATGCATCTGAAGTGGACTGTACGTGGAGAGGCCGACAGCTGGGTCCACGGCCGCGCGCAGGCAAATGCCTCCTTATTACACGCAAAATAATGATTCCTCCACTTGACATCAGGGACCCACCGAAAGGGCCTCTGTATTTTGCGAAAAAATGTTACCGCCGCTGACAGCTTGGACCCACCAGCTATATCTTCGCATGCAAGGAAGTGCCTCCTTATTACACACAAAAAAACGAATACCCCCTGCTAGCTGGGACCCACCTTGTTGGGAGGCTGACTTGTGGGCCTACTAAGTTGACGGGGACGGAGGGCTTTGTCAACTTAGTAAATATGCACGATTCAAGCTCTAGTGACCGTACGATGTCCATCCAACGGTCGTAGTGCTTCTTCAACCTCTGGTCTTCTTGCTCCAGCCGCCCAAACCAGCGCCGGTCGTGCCTCGTGCTCCTGCCTCCCGTGGCCGGCTGCGATGCGGCGGAGGCCTCACCACCCCCTACTACTCCCACCGCTGGCCAGGCCATCCCTCTACTCACCCACACCCCCTGTTATTCTGCAGCGATGACAACCTCACACCGCCGTGAACCAGTGAACCCTCGTACTCCTCTACGCGTGGGCATCCACTGCCGCGTCTTCCCCGGCTCTGCGTCGTCCCCTTCCTAGGCCTCGCCATCGTCCACCGCCCTGGTGCTCTCGGCACGGCGTGGTCAATGTGGTCAAGGAACGGCTTCCATCAGACGTGGAATGTACGTGGAGAGGCTGACAGCTGGGTCCACGGCCGCAGCAAGGAAGTGCCTCCTTATTTCGTGCAAAATAATTATTCCTCCACCTGACAGCGGGGACCCACCGGACGGGCCACCGTATTTCGCCCCCCTGACTGCTGGGACCCACCAGCTACATCTTCGCACGCAAGGAAGTGCCTGCCAGTCGAGACCCACCTGGTCGAAGCGTACGTAGCGTTGTCATTCTGGTCAGGAACATGTACGTACATATATATTGGTCGATGTAGAGGCGTGCACGTGTCGTAGTAGAGGCGCGTGCGTAGCATGTAAACGTATGTACAGCGGCCAGGGTGCAAGAAAGAAAATACGGCCACGTATGTGTACATAGGGGCGGGGTCTCGAACGCCTACTCACGCATACGTACGGCCAGGGCTCGTGTACATGGCTGGATCAGAACGGAGAAACAACGTCGTCGTCATGTTCATGGGGAGGCAACAGAATGCGTCATGTTCATGGGGAGGCATCGGAATGCGTCGTGTTCATGGGGAGGCAATGGAATGCGTCATGTTCATCGGGAGCGCTTGGACGGAACAGGCGATGGAAACGAGGCCTAGCGTATCGCAGAACGGAGGAAACGGACTTGTGTTCGACCGGCCACGTTCGAAACGGGATCCTGTTCATCGGGAGGGGTCTGGCGTACCCTAAAACGGAGGAAACGGACCTCCTACGGTCGAAACGGGGGTCCTGTTGATCGGGAGGGGTGCGGCGTACCGCAAAACGGACGAAACAGACTTGTGTTGGAGCGCTACGGTCGAAACGGGGTTCCTGTTCATCGGGAGGGGTGTGGCGTACCGCAAAACAGGACTCCACGGGATACTGTTCATCTCCATCGTCGACCTCCTCCAGCCTCCACGGGCTCCTGTTCATCCAGCCTCCACGGGCTCCTGTTCATCCAGCCTCCACCGCCCGCTACTCCACCAGCTACTGTTCAACAACCCCTCCACCGTCTACTGTTCATCTAGCCCTCCACACCACGGGGTCCTATTCAACCACCCCTCCACGGGCACCCCTCCACCATCTACTATTCATCCAGCCCTCCACACCACGTCGTCCTGTTCAACCACCCCTCCACGGGCACCCCTCCACCGTCTACTGTTCATCCAGCCCTCCACCAGACCACGGGGTCCTGTTCATCCAGAGGCAACGCCACCACTCACTGTTCATCGAAGCCCCCTGCAACGCTCATTGTTCATCCAATCGATCGGCTTCAGTTAGCAGCAGTAGCGAAGGAATCGCTCGATCGGGTTCAGTTAATAGCCATCGATCGATCGCTCGGGTTCAGTAATGCGTAGCCTGCAGTGCAATCGCTCGGGTTCAGTTAGAGCCCAATGCCTCGCTCGGGTTCAGTTAGAGCCAACGCCTCGCACACACGCGCGTACGTGTACGAGAGAAGCACGCATAGCTCGGCCACCGACCTCCCACCGTAACCGGGAACTCCCTCAAATTTTCCTCCCCCTCGCTTCTACCACGGTTTTTTCCATCATGGACGGCCCAAAGAATGTCATGTAGCTGCGTCTCCGGCCCACCTAGGACGAAGAGCCCATTTTCTGTCATGATTTTTTGTCATAGAAGTAGGAGCCCACCACATCTATGATGATACCGGGTTTTGTCACAATTATCGTCATAGAAGTGTCATATGTATGACAGAAAAAATATTCGTTCGGCCCAAAATGTCACAGATGTGTCTTTCTTTTGTAGTGATCCCACACGGTGAATCCCAGAAAATCATTTCCATAGGTATGTACATCCCACACGGGGAATCCCAGAAAAACATTTCCGTTCGTATGTATATCACACACAGTCAATCCAAGGAATACATTTCCATTCTTATGTACATCCCACACAGTCAATCCAGGTAAAATGTTTCCGTTCGTACGTACATCCCACACAATTTTAGTTGTAGGCTCATGTGGGAAAGGTGTAACTATCACACACGGTCTGCCTTGGTTAATTGTTTGCTTTTATCAACTATATCACACACGATTTGATGAAGAAAACTGTGTGGCATTGGGCTATCCATCGCAAGCGCTTTTACTGCTAGAACCGTTTGCAAAGGTCCATGACACATTTAGCAAGTTTATTAGTTTACAATTAATAATTCTGGTATTATGTAAATTCACATTTCATATCGAACATCTGTTTGTCAATTTCATATCAGGCACATAAATATATTATAACATCACAGTACGGTAGCTACATGAAAATAGCATGGTACATCATATAGCTAGTTCAACTTCATAAGAACAATATATTCATTTCCCTGATCGAGATCATCCAGACTCGTCTTATCCACCTCTACTTTCAGTTTAGTAAGAACCTGTTTTGCACGGGCCAACTGGGAAGGTGCCTCGTCCTTCGCTAACACCATTTTTGCAAAGTCTGATTTAAAAAATATGAGCTCATTCTCCACCTTCAACTTTTTATCCTGCATCTTCAAATATTCTTCAGCGTTGACAATAGTTTCTCTAAGCCTACATTTGTTCTCTTCCTCATACATGCTCCAGGGCTTCGCTACGCACATCTTTAAAGACTATGGCCACTCTTGATCAACCCACTCCAAGTAAGAACACTTCCGTTCATCCTATAATATTTAAAAGTAGATCAGTAAAAATTGTAGGGGAAATGGGTTTATAGCAACATAGAAAATCACCAATGCTTATCTTGAAAAACTAAAGAAACATGTTAATTATGACATATCTTCTCAAAAAGATCAATGTGCAAATGAAATAATTGGTACTGAGACAACAACCAAATTCCGGAACATCAGAAGCTATAATTAACTACAACGACGCTACAAGTTCTTATTCATGTACAATAAATAACAAATTGAACATTTTATGAGGAAGGTAAATATAACTACAACAACATAGCGACAGTGTTTGGATGATAGCAAATTGATACTAACAGGTGTGTACATGCACAATTTTAGTAACATAGAACTAATAGCACTAGGGCCATCCACTATGTATGCCAAAACTGAGGTAAAGACAACTGTTGCT
The DNA here is from genome assembly GCF_003073215.2 of Triticum urartu. Taxonomy (NCBI): domain Eukaryota; kingdom Viridiplantae; phylum Streptophyta; class Magnoliopsida; order Poales; family Poaceae; genus Triticum; species Triticum urartu. The sequence goes on from NC_053026.1 coordinate 351,898,357, forward strand.
ACATCTCGCACCGGTGCCCTGCACTGGCGAGCCGATGTAGCAAAAATAAAAATAGGCACCCGGACTCCGGATCACGTAGTTGCTCCGATGCCCAGTTCCTTCGTACCATAAAGATTTACGTAGTATTTTACTGCTTGGCTGCTCGGATGTATGGACCAAAGTTGGCTACACAAACTGCCGAAGAGGTGCCAAATAATTTTCTAATGGCACGGCTGATGAGATTGCAACAATTTAAGATACTAGGTACAAACTGTGACACTGTCTTAGGATGCGTTTGGTTGAAGGTATTGTATAAATGGGTTGGGACCGTGACAGTGTCTGAATCACATCTAACAAATGATTTGTAACAACGAAAGAGGGTCTAACCTTCTCTGCACATGCCAGAAACTTCCTCCCACTGTCCACAGAATCAAACACAACTAGCTTCATGCATGGAGATTGATGGTGACAACGAGCAGATAGATCTTCAGCCACCCCGCTCCATTCGTTGCCACTGATGGTCCCAGGGAGCTACAAGAGGAAGAAAGGACTCAAATCGACCACCGGGTAAAAATCATTCATTCCAAGTCATAGCCCGAGAGATAGAAGAGAGGCATACCCGGGTGGTGAAGGAGTCGTCGCAGGAGGAGGAACCGCTGGACAGGTCTTTGAAGAAGACCATGGCGACCCCGGCAGTAGGATGCGAGGCGGCGAGAGTGAGGAAGCGGCTATAGCTTAGGAACGAAGGAAGGAAGGAAGGAGGAAACAAGGGAAATGTGACTTTTGGTCGGGGAGAAAAGGGGTGGAGAAGGGGCGGGGTGGATATTTTGGCGGTAGGCCAAAATTTTGGAAATGTGGAGGGAAACTTTGCGTGCGGTGCCACCGGACCTTTCATTTTGAACGATTGTGTGCATCGCAAACGATTCTTCTACTTTACGCGCATGGGAGGAGTTTGGTAATTCAAATTTAGGTGGACATTTCCTCGGGTACGTCATTGCATGATTTAACATCGCTTGCTAATTTGGGCACACAAAAGAGCGTACAGCAGACAAACCACACTTACTGAATCGAGCAATTTTAGTAATTAAACATAGCCAATTGACCTAAACATTGCTCTACCAAAAGACCAGCATTAAAAACAAAGCCTAAGTACGCATAATTTTAACAAATTGGCCGCCGCGCCGGCCTATGCATCGCCAGTGTGAGATGAGACGTCGATGACTTGTCCTGGCGACATGCTGTCGTTGGTGGACTCCGCGTCCCCCCTCCTGAAGTCGACCGTGTCCTTGTACTCGTACTCGTCCTCGGCGCCACCCTCAAGGTTGTGGTACTCGTAGTAGTGGCTGCGCCAGAGCTCGCATTGGTACTCCACCACCGATTCCTCAACGGACAGACTCCTCTCTACCTCGACGCCGGCCACGCGCAACTCGTCCTCCCGGCGCTCCTCGATCTCTACCGCCTCCTCCATCTCCATCTCCTGCTCGGTGACCTCATGAGGAAGCAGGTGCTCCATGACCACCACCGCCTTTTCAGACGTGAGTTCCATGCTAGAGTCCGAGGTGGCCTAGAATATCTTGGTGTCTGCATCCTCGATCTTGGCGTGGATGGCCTCGACCTGGGCCAGGGCGACATCGGCGGCACAGACGGTACCTCGAGAACTCTCGGCGTTTGCAGCCACCGTCATAGTAGCAGCTGCAGCCGTCTCGGCTGCTGCAGCTGCCCTATCGGCTGCCGCAGACGCCCTATCGGCGGACGCGGCTGCGCTCAACATGGATGCGACAACACTCTCGGTGTAGGCGGCTGCGCTCTCGGTGCAGGCGGCGGCGCTGGGGGGGGGGGATCATACGGGCCTTCACAAAGCGTTTCCATGGCGTTATCTTTGCAAGAAGGGGTGCGGGAATGGGGGTTATGTTGGGTTCTACGGTAGGGTGCGTCGACTGCAAATTAAAATTTTCCTATGCACAGAACAACCAAGAACATGCTACGGGAGATGGATCACAGTTCGTTACCACTAGACGCACAGTGCCGTGCAGCGGAAGAAGAGTTGGTGCAGCGCGTCCGCGTGGATCGTGTCCTCCTCGTCCGATATCCCTCGAACAGCCGGTCGCCGGATCCCACGTACAAGTTCGCCAAAGCGGCACAGGTGCACCGCCTCTAATGGTATTCACGCGTGCAGGAGGAATGTTGTGCGGCGGACTACTAGGTCCGATCACACAACCAGCGGCGAGTGGAGGTGTCTATTCGCAACACATGCAAACCCTAGTGACAATGCCGAAGCGATCAACCGCATGAGTGTGAGGCACCTCCACTTTGTATAGGCGTCCGTCATGGGCTCAACACTTGGGCCTCGCACGGACCCTAAAGCCCATAAGTCTACTCAGCCACAATATGAATACACCTCGGATCACATCCGACCAGTGTCCTTGGAACCTCGTAGGTTCCTTCCCTTAAGCGCGCGACCCCTTAGGTTCAAGCCGGCTTGGTCGCTGTTCAGATCACCTCTGAATTGCACGGTTGGTAGCGGCCCCTAGAAAGGCACGCCGAACACCAAGCAGACTATGAAGCTGGTTAGGCGAACCTGTACATCATACTTCCATTCCTTTTGCCACACGATATATGTTTTCGGGATCAAGGCGTGTCTGTCGTCCTTATGCTAGCTCGACCTCTTTCTTGTTCCAGTGATGCTGACCACAAACCAGATTATCTCATAATCCTTGTCGCATGGCCATGCTTATACTGGTCGGATCACACGAGGGGCCCAGAGTATATCTCTCCTGACAGAGGGGCAAATCCTATCTTGCTCGACCATGTCTCGCAGCATGGGTCTGGACAAGCCCGAAACCTAACTTTGTAACTACCCAGTCATGAAGTAGCATTTGGTTGGCCCAAAGCAAGTCTTTCACCATCCCGAGTACATGCACCAGCTCAGGTCTTAGGACATAGAATGGATGTTGTACTAGAGACTCACAGATGACATATCGCTGCATCTCATAGTTGGGTCTATCCGACTCAGACCTTATCTCGACTCGGATCCGACTATGTCGAATCCGACCAGATCCTTCCAAGTCCATATTATTCGCTTAGCATCCAATGCCCATGGATATGAGACCAAGCCATCGACCGTGTTATATGCTAGTCTAGTTGGCTGCGCGTCCACACAGCCCTTTCGATAAGGGACCTTTTAGGACAGCCATCATGCAATGCATAGTCCCACAAACAAGTCACGTACTTGCTGATACACATCATTGATAATGTCCAAGGACTATCTTTATTCATAAACACATAGGAAATATCATCATACATCATTGCGTCTAGGGGATATCTCCAACAGGTCGGGATTCGTGGATTCGGAGGTTGCCAGCAAAGGAGCAGACGAGCCGGTGAAGCTTAAGGAGGGAGACTTAAAAAGACCCAGATATTTTCGTCACAAACGGTTCCTAGAAAACAACTGTGTGTGATGTTGTAGATATTTTTTATTAGCTGTGAAAGACGAATTTGGAGTACAGTGGCAACGGGTGGTGTTTTAAATGTATGAGAAATTTTGTAGTACTAATACAACTGCCATGTCAAATTTTGGAAAATTTCAGGGGCCATTTGACCTTTTAAGACATTTAAGTGATTTTCTAGCTATTTCATGACCGTAATTGAAATTTGAACTACATGTACATGCAATAGCTAACCATAACGGTTTGAAACTCATATTTTGTGTACTTGTGTGCAATTTAATTCCATGTGCAGTAAATTGGAAGGAATTTTCAAACATATTGGTCTAACGGCTATGACACAATTAAGCATGGAGTGACATGGCATTTTAATTACAGAAATTAAAAAAAATGATCAGAAAAACATGAAACCTTGGTTATGTAATGTCATGCCACCATGATGATGTGGAAAAAAATTGGCATGTTTGACGAAATTTGGACACACGCCCCTCACAAACCAGAGAAACTCATTAGAAGGCTCGTGATTCCGAGAGGGAACAATGCATGTTTGATGACGAACGGGAGATAGCTTCCTCTTACGTCCTTCAATATTTTCTATGTCTAACATGCACTAGTACAACTGTAATGTGAAATTTTTGAAAATTCTAGGGGTCATTTGACCTTTTAAAGACATTTAAGTGATTTTCTAGCCATTTAATGATTGTAATTCAAATTTGAACTACATCTACATGCAACGCCTAACCAAAATGGTTTGAAAAATCATATCTATGTAGTTGTGTGCGAGTTGATTCCATGTGCAGTAAATTAGAAGTAATTTTCAAACATATTGGTCTCAAGACAGGGACACATGCATACGTATGCATGGAGTCACATGGCATTTTAATTCCAAAAAATAAAAAATGATCAGAAAAACATGAAACATTGTTTGATGTAATGTCATGACACCAAGATGATGTGGTAAAGAAATTGGCATGTTTGACGAAAGTTTGGACACAAACCCCTCACAAACGGGAGCAACTCACTAGAAGGCTCGTGCTTCCGAGAGGGAACAATGCAAGTTTGATGATGAACAGGAGATAGCTTCCTCTTACGACGTTCAATTTTTTTCTATGTCTAACATGCACTACTACAACAGTAATGTGAAATTTTTGAAAATTCTAGGGGTCATTTGACCTTTTAAAGACATTTAAGTGAATTTCTAGCCATTTAATGACCATAATTCAAATTTGAACTACATCTACATGCAACGCCTAACCAAAACGGTTTGAAAAATCATATATATGTACTTATGCGCGAGTTAATTCCATGTGCAGTAAATTAGAAAGAATTTTCAAACATATTGGTCTCACGACATCACTACAAAAAAATACACTTCCGTGATGATACGTGTTTGTCACAGTAGGTCGTGTTTTTTGTCATGCATGTACATCCATGACAAATTTATGACAAAATCAAGATAGTCATACCTGTGCTGTCGTAGAAGTCTTCCATGACATTACCAAAATTATCATCATGGAAGTGTCCACTTCCATGACGATAAATCACGCGTCACAGAAGTGCTTTCGTCAAGGGTGACCGACACGTGGCATCCACCATAACGGAACGCCGTTAAGCTATCGGGTCGGGTTTTGGATCTGATAACCCGTTAACAGCCCCGACCAATGGGAAATTTCCACGTGTAAAATTCTTATTGGCCGGACGAAACACATGTCAGCTCGTCAGTGGGTCGGATAGGCGCCTATGATACGTCGACACGTGGCACAGCCCAACAGAATGCAATGGTAGCAGAGAGGCACTTGACATGTAGTTTAGGGAGGGCCTGCAGTTCATCTTCAACATGCACCCCCTTGAGCCGCCAGCCACCACCGGCCGAACTGCCGGCCCCAGCACCGCCTCGCCGCCCCGAAACAACTTGCCACCACTGTTGGAAATATGCCCTAGAGGGAATAATAAAATGGTTATTATTGTATTTCCTTGTTCATGATAATTGTCTATTGTTGATGCTATAATTGTATTAACCGGAAACCGTAATACATGTGTGAATACATAGACCACAACATGTCCCTAGTAAGCCTCTAGTTGACTAGCTCGTTGATCAATAGATGGTCATGGTTTCCTGACCATGGACATTGGATGTCTTTGATAACGGGATCATATCATTAGGAGAATGATGTGATGGACAAGACCCAATCCTAAGCCTAGCACAAGATAGTGTAGTTCGTATGCTAAAGCTTTTCTAATGTCAAGTATCATTTCCTTAGACCATGAGATTGTGCAACTCCCGGATACTGTAGGAATGCTTTGGGTGTACCAAATGTCACAACGTAACTGGGTGGCTATAAAGGTGCACTACGGGTATCTCTGAAAGAGTCTGTTGGGTTGGCACGAATCGAGACTGGGATTTGTCACTCCGTGTAACGGAGAGGTATCTCTGGGCCCACTCGGTAGGACATCATCATAATGTCCACAATGTGACCAAGGAGTTGATCACGGGATGATGTGTTACGGAACGAGTAAAGAGACTAGCCGATAACGAGATTGAACAAGGTATCGGGATACCGACGATCGAATCTCGGGCAAGTACTATACCGGCAGACAAAGGGAATTGTATACGGGATTGACTGAATCCTTGACATCGTGGTTCATCCGATGAGATCATCGTGGAACATGTGGGAGCCAACATGGGTATCCAGATCCCGCTGTTGGTTATTGACCAGAGAGATGTCTTGGTCATGTCTGCATTATTCCCGAGCCCGTAGGGTCTACAAACTTAAGGTTCGATGAGCTAGGGTTATAGGGAAAGTATGTACGTGGTTACCGAATGTTGTTCGGAGTCCCGGATGAGATCCCAGACGTCATGAGGAGTTCCGGACTGGTCCGGAGGTGAAGATTGATATATTGGATGAAGGGTTTTGGAGTCCGGAAGTGTTCCGGAGGTACCGGGTGATGACCAGCATGACTGAAAGCTGTTTCGGGAGCCCCGGCAAGTGTTGGGGGCTTCATGGGCCAAGGGAAGGGGGCAAACCAGCCCACTAAGGGGCTGTGCGTCCCCCTCACCTATTCCCATGTGACCAGGGGGTTTTGGGGCGCCCCATCTAGTGTTCCCACCTCCTGGCTTGGGGGCCAAGTCACCCAAGGGGGAGATCCCATCTGCCCTGGCCGCCGCCCCCCTAGGGGAAACCCTATGGCGCCTCCCCTTGCCCTTGCCCCTATATATAGTGGAGGTTTTGGGGCTGCACAACACACGAGTCTCTCTCTCTCTCCCGAGGCGCATCCCTACCTCTCTCCCTCCTCGTCTCTCGTAGTGCTTGGCGAAGCCCTACTGGAGTACCGCGCTCCTCCACCAACACCATGCTGTCGTGCTGCTGCTGGACGGAGTCTTCCCCATCCTCTCCCTCACTCCTTGCTGGATCAAGGCATGGGAGACGTCACCGGGCTGCACGTGTGTTGAACGCGGAGGCGCCGTTGTTCGGCGCTTAGATCGGAATCGACCATGATCTGAATCACTACGAGTACGACTACCTCATCCGCGTTCTAGTAACGCTTCCGCTTAGCGATCTACAAGGGTATGTAGATGCACTCCCCTTCCCCTCGTTGCTAAATTACTCCATAGATTGATCTTGGTGATGCATAGAAAATTTTAAATTTCTGCTACGATCCCCAACAATGGCATCATGAGCAAGGGTCTATGCGTAGATTCTATGCACGAGTAGAACACAAAGTAGTTGTGGGCAATGATTTGTTAAATTTGCTTGCCGTTACTAGTCTTATCTTGATTCGGCGGCATTGTGGGATGAAGAGGCCCGGACCGACCTTACACATACACTTACGTGAGACAGGTTCCACCGACTAACATGCACTTGATGCATAGGTGGCTGGCGGGTGTCTGTCTCTCCCACTTTAGTCGGATCGGATTCGATGAAAAGGGTCCTTATGAAGGGTAAATAGCAATTGGCATATCACCGTTGTGGTTTTGCGTAGGTAAGAAATGTTCTTGCTAGAAACCCATAGCAGCCACGTAAAACATGCAACAACAATTAGAGGACGTCTAACTTGTTTTTGCAGGGTATGCTATGTGATGTGATATGGCCAAAAGGATGTGATGAATGATATATGTGATGTATGAGATTGATCATGTTCTTGTAATAGGAATCACGACTTGCATGTCAATGAGTATGACAACTGGCAGGAGCCATAAGAGTTGTCTTAATTTATTTATGACATGTGTGTCAATGAAAACGCCATGTAATTACTTTAATTTATTGCTAACCGTTAGCCATAGTAGTAGAAGTAATAGTTGGCGAGGCAACTTCATGAAGACACGATGATGGAGATCATGATGATGGAGATCATGGTGTCATGCCGGTGACGATGGTGTTCATGCCGCGCCTCGAAGATGGAGATCAAAGGCGCAAGATGATATTGGCCATATCATGTCACTTTATGATTTGCATGTGATGTTTGCCATGTTTACATCTTATTTGCTTAGAACGACGGTAACATAAATAAGATGATCCCTCGCAATAATTTCAAGAAAGTGTTCCCCCTAACTGTGCACCGTTGCTAAGGTCCGTTGTTCTGAAGCACCATGTGATGATCGGGTGTGATAGGTTCTAACATTCGCATACAACGGGTGTAAGCCAGATTTACACACGCAATACACTTAGGTTAACTTGACGAGCCTAGCATGTACAGACATGGCCTCGGAACACGGAAGACCGAAAGGTCGAACATGAGTCGTATAGTGGATACGATCAACATGAAGATGTTCACGGATGATGACTAGTCCGTCTCACGTGATGATCGGACACGGCCTAGTTGACTCGGATGATGTATCACTTAGATGACTAGAGGGATGTCTATCTAAGTGGGAGTTCATTGAATAATTTGATTAGATGAACTTAATTATCATGAACATAGTCAAAAGGTCTTTGCAAATTATGTTGTAGCTCACGTTTTGGTTCTACTGTTTTAGATATGTTCCTAGAGAAAATTTAGTTGAGAGTTGACAGTAGCAATTATGCGCACTGGGTCCGTGAACTGAGGATTGTCCTCATTGCTGCATAGAAGGGTTATGTCCTTAATGCACCGCTCAGTGTGTTGAACCTCGAGCATCGTCTGTAGATGTTGGGAAACATCTGACATACACGTTTTGATGACTACGTGATAGTTCAGTACATAATACTAACGGTTTAGAATTGTGGCACCAAAGACGTTTTTGAAACTTCGCAGAACATATGAGATGTTCCAAAGACTGAAATTGGAATTTCAGACTAGTGCCCACGTCAAGAGGTATGAGACCTCTGACAAGTTTCTTAAGCCTGCAAACTAAGGGAGAAAAACTCAATCGTTGAGCATGTGCTCAGATTGTCTGAGTACTGCAATCGCTTCAATCGAGTGGGAGTTAATCTTCCAGATGAGATAGTGATGGTTCTCCATAGTCACTGCCACCAAGCTATTGGAGCTTCGTGATGAACTATAACATATCAGGGATAGACATGATGATCCTTGAGCAACTCGCGATGTTTGACACCGCGAAAGTAGAAATTCAAGTAGGAGCATCAATTGTTGATGGTTACACCACTAGTTTCAAGAAGGGCAAGGGAAAGAAGGGATACTTCATGAGACGACAAATCAGTTGCTTCTCCAGTGAAGAAACCCAAGGTTGAACCAAACCCGAGACTACGTGCTTCTATAATGAGGGGAACGGTCACTAAAGTAGAACTACCCTAGATACTTGGTAGATGAGAAGGCTGGCAAGGTCGACAGAAGTATTTTGGATATACGTCATATTATTGTGTACTTTACTAGTACTCCTAGTAGCACCAGGGTAATAAATACCGGTTCGGTTGCTAAGTGTTAGTAACTCGAAATAAAAGGCTGCGGAGACTAGCTAAAGGTGAGATGACGATATGTGTTGGAAGTGTTTCCAAGGTTGATGTGATCAAACATCGCACGCTCCCTCTACCATCGGGATTGGTGTTAAACCGAAATAATTGTTATTTGGTGTTTGCGTTGAGCATAGACATGATTGGATTATGTTTATCGCCACATGGTTATTCATTTAAGGAGAATAATGGTTACTCTATTTATTTGAATAATACCTTCAATGGTCTTGCACCTAAAATGAATGGTTTATTGAATCTCGATCATAGTGATACACATGTTCATGCCAAAAGATATAAGATAGTAATGATAGTACCACGTACTTGTGGCACTGCCATTTGAGTCATGTTGGTATAAAACGCATGAAGAAGCTCCATGTTGATGGATCTTTGCACTCACTCGTTTTTGGAAAGATTGAGACATGCAAACCATGTCTATTGGTAGATATGCATGAAGAAACTCCATGCAGATGGATCGCTTGGACTCACTTGATTTTGAATCACTTGAGACATGCAAATCATACCACACGGGCAAGATGACTGAAAGGCCTCATTTTCAGTAAGATGGAACAAGAAAGCAACTTGTTGGAAGTAATACATTTTGATGTGTGCAGTCCAATGAGTGCTGAGGCACGCAGTGGATATCGTTATGTTCTTACTTCACAGATGATTTGAGTAGATGCTGAGTATATTTACTTGATGAAACACAAGTCTGAATTATTGAAAGGTTTAAGTAATTTCAGAGTAAAGTTGAAGATCATTGTGACAAGATGATAAAATGTCTATGATATGATCATAGAGATGAATATCTGAGTTACGAGTTTGGCACACAATTAAGACATTGTGGAAATTGTTTCACAACTAATACCGCCTGGACCACCATAGTGTGATGGTGTGTCCGAACATCACAACTGCACCCTATTGGATATGGTGCATACCATGATGTCTCTTATCAAATTACCACTATCGTTTAAGGGTTAGGCATTAGAGACAACCGCACTCACTTTAAATAGGGCACCACACAATTCCGTTGCGACGACACCATATGAACTATGGTTTTGAGAAACCTAAGATGTCGTTTCTTAAAAGTTTGGGGCTGCAATGCTTATGTAAAAAAGTTTCAGGCTGATAAGCTCGAACCCAAAGCGGATAAATGCATCTTCATAGAATACCCAAAAATAGTTGGGTATACCTCCTATTTCAGATCCGAAAGCAAAAGTGATTGTTTCTAGAAACGGGTCCTTTCTCGAGGAAAAGTTTCTCTCGAAAGAATTGATTGGGAGGATGGTGGAGACTTTATGAGGTTATTGAACTGTCACTTCAAATAGTGCGTAGCAGGGCACGGGAAGTTGTTCCTGTGGCACCTACACCAATTGAAGTGGAAGCTTATGATAGTGATCATGAAACTTCGGATCAAGTCACTACCAAACCTCATAGGTCGACAAGGATGCATACTACTTTAGAGTGGTATGTAATCCTGTCTTGGAAGTCATGTTGCTAGACAACAATGAACCTACGAGCTATGGAGAAGTGATGGTGGGCCCAGATTCCGAAGAATGGCTCAAGGCCATAAAATCCGAGAGAGGATCCATGTATAAAAGAAAGTATAGACTTTGAAAGAACCACTTGATGGTTGTAAGGCTGTTGGGTGCAGATGGATTTTAAAAGGAAGACAGGCAATGATGGTAAGTGTCACCATTAAGAAAGCTCGACTTGTCGTTAAGATGTTTCCCGACAAGTTCAAGGAGTTGACTACGATGAGACTTTCTCACTCGTAGCGATGCTAAGAGTCTATTGGAATTATGTTAGTAGTTACTGCATTATTTATGAAATCTTGTAGATAGGATGTCAAAACATTGTTTCCTCGATGATTTTCTTGAGGAAAGGTTGTATGTGATACAACCAGAAGGTTTTGTCAATCCTAAAAGATGTTAACAAGTATGCAAAGCTCCAGCAATCCTTCTAAGGACTGGAGTAAGCATCTCGGAGTTGGAATGTACACTTTGATGAGATGATCAAACATTTTGGGTTTATACAAAGTTTATGAGAAACTTGTATTTCCAAAGAAGTGAGTGGGAGCACTATAGAATTTCTGATGAGTATATGTTGTTAACATATTGTTGATCAGAAATGATGTAGAATTTCTGGAAAGCATGCAGGGTTATTTGAAGAGTGTTTTTCAACGGAAAATCTGGATTAAGCTACTTGAACATTGAGCATCAAGATCTATAAGGATAGATCAAAAACGCTTAATAGTACTTTCAAATGAATACATGCCGTGACAAGATTTTGAAGGAGTTCAAAATAGATCAGCAAAGAAGGAGTTCTTGGCTGTGTTACAAGGTGTGAGTATTGAGTAAGACTCAAGAACTGACCACTGCAGAAGAGAGAGAAAGGACGAAGGTCGTCCCCTATGCTTTAGACGCAGGCTCTACAGTATTCTATGTTGTGTACCGCACCTGAAGTGTGCCTTTCCATGAGTCAGTCAAGGGGTACTAGAGTGATCCAGGAATGGATCACATGACAGCGGTCAAACTTATCCTTAGTAACTAGTGGACTAAGGAATTTTCTCGATTGTGGAGGTGGTAAAAGAGTTCATCGTGAAGGGTTATGTCAATGCAAACTTTGACACTAATCCGGATGACTCTGAGTAGTAAACTGGATTCGTATAGTAGAGCCGTTATTTCGAATAGCTCCAAGTAGCGCGTGGTAGCTGCATCTACAAGATGACATAGAGATTTGTAAAGCACACATGGATCTGAAAGGTTTAGACCCATTGACTAATAAACCTCAATCGCAAGCGAGATATGAACAAACCCCATGGGTGTTGGATTCATTGCAATCACATAGTGATGTGAACTAGATTATTGACTCTAGTGCAAGTGGGAGACTGTTGGAAATATGCCCTAGAGGCAATAATAAAATGGTTATTATTGTATTTCCTTGTTCATGATAATTGTCTATTGTTCATGCTATAATTGTATTAACCGGAAACTGTAATACATGTGTGAATACATAGACCGCAACATGTCCCTAGTAAGCCTCTAGTTGACTAGCTCGTTGATCAATAGATGGTCATGGTTTCCTGACCATGGACATTGGATGTCATTGATAACGGGATCACATCATTAGGAGAATGATGTGATGGACAAGACCCAATCCTAAGCCTAGCACAAGATTGTGTAGTTCGTATTGTAAAGCTTTTCTAATGTCAAGTATCATTTCCTTAGACCATGAGATTATGCAACTCCCGGATACCGTAGGAATGCTTTGGGTGTACCAAACGTCACAACGTAACTGGGTGGCTATAAAGGTGCACTACGGGTATCTCCAAAAGTGTCTGTTGGGTTGGCATCAATCGAGACTGGGATTTGTCACTTCGTGTAACGGAGAGGTATCTCTGGGCCCACTCGGTAGGACATCATCATAATGTGCACAATGTGACCAAGGAGTTGATCACGGGATGATGTGTTACGGAATGAGTAAAGAGACTAGCCGGTAACGAGATTGAACAAGGTATCGGGATACCGACGATCGAATCTCGGGCAAGTACTATACCGATAGACAAAGGGAATTGTATACGGGATTGACTGAATCCTTGACATCATGGTTCATCCGATGAGATCATCGTGGAACATGTGGGAGCCAACATGGGTATCCAGATCCCGCTTTTGGTTATTGACCAGAGAGATGTCTCAGTCATGTCTGCATTATTCCCGAGCCCGTAGGGTCTACACACTTAAGGTTCGATGACGCTAGGGTTATAGGGAAAGTATGTACGTGGTTACCGAATGTTGTTCGGAGTCCCGGATGAGATCCCGGATGTCACGAGGAGTTCCGGAATGGTCCGGAGGTGAAGATTGATATATTGGACGAAAGGTTTTGGAGTCCGGAAGTGTTCCGGAGGTACCGGGTGATGACCAGCATGACCTAAAGGTGTTTCAGGAGCCCCGGCAAGTGTTGGGGGGGGGGTTCATGGGCCAGGGAAGGGGGCAAACCAGCCCACTAAGGGGTTGTGCGCCCCCCTCACCTATTCCCACGTGACCAGGGGGTTTTGGGCCGCCCCATCTAGTGTTCCCACCTCCTGGCTTGGGAGCCAAGTCACCCAAGGGGGAGATCCCATCTGCCCTGGCCGCCGCCCCCTAGGGGAAACCCTAGGGCGCCTCCCCTTGCCCTTGCCCCTATATATAGTGGAGGTTTTGGGGCTGCACAACACACGAGTCTCTCTCTCTCTCCCAAGGCGCAGCCCTACCTCTCTCCCTCCTCGTCTCTCGTAGTGCTTGGCGAAGCCCTGCTGGAGTACCACGCTCCTCCACCACCACCACGCCGTCGTGCTGCTACTGGATGGAGTCTTCCCCAACCTCTCCCTCTCTCCTTGCTAGATCAAGGCATGGGAGACGTCACCGGGATGCACGTGTGTTGAACGCGGAGGCGTCATTGTTTCGCTCTTAGATCGGAATCGACCACGATCTGAATTGCTATGAGTACGACTACCTCATCCGCGTTCTAGTAAAGCTTCCGCTTAGCGATCTACAAGGGAATGTAGATGCACTCCCCTTCCCCTCATTGCTAGATTACTCCATAGATTGATCTTGGTGATGCGTAGAAAATTTTAAATTTCTGCTACGATCCCCAACAACCGCCGCCCCAGCCAGCCCTCTAGGCCCCCCACCCTGAACCCTTAGATAGATAGTGGGGTACCTCTCCGGTGAGCCCCCGTCCCCGCTGCGGGTGGTTCTTCCTTAACTCCGGCGAGCCCCCCAACCCTTGAAAATCTACTGACCCAAAAGTCAATTCAGTCGACTGAAGTGTGGCTTAATCGAAGCAGAGTAGCAGCACGAGCGAGGGGGAGAGCAGCAGCAGCAGCAGCTGGGCGAGCGAGCGATCGAGCGAGAGCCGGAGCAGCAGCAGCAGATCCGGCTCGTATGGACGCCGCCGCCGAAGGGGCCTCACACTGTAGGAGAGCCGCCGTGGATATGTCGCCCGCAGCGCCGGCTTCAAGGTATCCGCTCCATGGGGGTGCGGGATGGAGCACCGTCGGCGCCAGGAGGTCGAGTTAGGGAGAAGGTGCGGTGCGATGAGTGTACAACCTCTTTGGTGGCGCCGAGTAGGCCTCGGCTTCGTCCGAGGAGTCGGTGAGGATGTTGCGGTTCCGGTGGAGCAGGTTAAGGCGGCGCTATGGGGATGGAGCAGCCGGGATAGACGAGGCGATCGTCGGAGTAGCTCCTTGGAGGTGGAGGACGGGGTGGCTGAACTGGCGGGACGGCGAGATGGACGACGGATCCTCATCCGGGGAGGTGGACGAGGGACGTTGAGCTGTTGTGGTGGACGACGTCGTCGAGGAAGAGGCTCCGGCTAGGCAGCGGTGATGTGGCGGACAGAGGAGGGTGGGGTTTCGCGGCTGGAGCGGAGGGGTTATGGTGTCCTGGGATTTCGAATGGCGAAAAGGGGGCGATGGGAGGGGTGAAGCATGACTTAGGAACGCGCTTGTCCAAAATGTAGGGTGTGTTACAAAACTACCCCCCATCGATTTGAACTAATGCGGGTGGTTCTTCCTTAACTCCGGCGAGCCCCCCAACCCTTGAAAATCTACTGACCCAAAAGTCAATGTAGTCGACTGAAGTGTGGCTTAATCGGAGCAGAGAAGCAGCACGAGCGAGGGGGAGAGGAGCAGCAGATCCGGCTCGTATGGACGCCGCCGCCGAAGGGGCCTCACACTGTAGGAGAGCTGCCGTGGATATGTCGCCCACAGCGCCGGCTTCAAGGTATCCGCTCCATGGGGGTGCGGGATGGAGCACCGTCGGCACCAGGAGGTCGAGTTAAGGAGAAGGTGCGGTGCAATGAGTGTACAACCTCTTTGGTGGCGCCGAGTAGGCCTCGGCTTCGTCCGAGGAGTCGGTGAGGATGTTGCGGTTCCGGTGGAGCAGGTTAAGGCGGCGCTGTGGGGATGGAGCAGCCGCGATAGACGAGGCGATCGTCGGAGTAGCTCCTTGGAGGTGGAGGACGGGGCGGCTGAACAGGCGGGACGGCGAGATGGACGACGGATCCTCATCCGGGGAGGTGGACGAGGGACGTTGAGCTGTTGCGGTGGACGACGTCGTCGAGGAAGAGGCTCCGGCTAGGCAGCGGTGATGTGGCGGATGGAGGAGGGTGGGGTTTCGCGGCTGGAGCGGAGAGGTTATGGCGGCCTGGGATTTCGAATGGCGAAAAGGGGCGATGGGAGGGGTGAAGCATGACTTAGGAACGCGCTTGTCCAAAATGTAGGGTGTGTTACAAAATTACCCCCCATCGATTTGAACTAGCGGCCCTTTCGGCTCAGGGTTAGAAGGGGTATTTCGCGTGTCGGGATTTGGCAGCTGGAGGGAGTTTTCGCGCGCGTTGTAATTTCGGGATAGCAAGGCGCGGGTTGTGAAGGCGCCAGTTTTGGGAGCACGATATCTGAATTTTCAGGATATAACAAGACGCGGGTTGAATTTTAGGGACAAGCCTAACGTGTAGTAATATTGTACTTGTACGTACCATATCAATTCGCACTTCCCTCAACCAAAAAGAAAACAAAAAAAATTAAACTATTCACACCACACAAAGAGAGAGTTTTGCCCCATTTTACTATACAAATGCTATTCAAAGCTACTCCCTCCTTCCATCTATATAGGGCCTAATGCGTTTTTCGATGCTAACTTTGACCAAATATTAGAGCAATGATATATGACATCCAACATACACAAAGCACACCGTTAAATTCGTCTGTGAAAAGGTTCTTTCAATGATATAATTTTCATGTTGTGCATGTCATGTACTATTAATCTTGTCAATAGTCAAAGGCGGTCTTAAAAATCTCATTACGCCCTATATAGATGGAAGGAGGGAGTATGAATCCATGTTATGTCCGATTAAATTTTTTCGCTTACTGTATAATGCATGTAACCTACTCATACCAACATTTTAGTGCATTCCAAATGTCTATAATACCGCTGCAATTCGAACTAAATTTGAATTCGTTTATCTATTTCATTAAGAATCTACAATCATGATTGTTGCCAACTTCAACCATCATAGTTTCCTTGCTATCCGCCAGATATAAATCAGACGGCCTATAATGCAGGATGGCAGACACACCATCATCAACAACTCCATTTTTTATAAGATTAGAGATAAAATATATTAAATGTAGTATACCATGTTCATAACCACACCATGTGTATCACTGTTATATATATTCACCCATCCGTCAGTTTGAAACACTATGATAAATTCTTCAAATATCTGCATTCACTTTTTATAATGAAGTATATATGATCTCTATTCGTCTTTTACACCCACACAACCCTCTTATCTTTGTAGCTAGCGCTAACTTTCTCTTGCATGCACACGCCCGCATCCCTCTCACCCTCCCTCAGTATTCTCTAGCTCCATCGTGCAAATTCTTCTTTTCACTTTAGGTCATTCACCCACGGTGTGTGTAGGCCCCCAGCTCCTTCTTTACGGCACACATCGATCGATATGCCTCTCTAGCCAGCTGTGCCTAGCACAAACATAAGCTTCCCCTCTTCTCTTGTCACCGTCCATGCCTCACTCCCACCACTCTTTTCATCGTTCTCGTACTCGCACACTCCTCCCCCTCGATATAGTATGCCTCTCGTACCACCTCCTGCATGCATCCCTCTCTCTCTATCCTTCTCCTCATGCCTCATTTGCTTCTAACACACACATGCATGTATACCGATCAATCTCTCAACATATACCTAGATCGACTTTAACTACCCCCCATCGATCGACGTACCTCACAAGTTATGTCTCTCCTTTCTCTTACAAAGGGCGGTTGATCTTCCTATGTAGTTACGTCTTCTTACCACAGCCACATCGTCCCCCCTCATCATTCGTGCATGCCTCCTGACCCGTCTCTCACACACATGTGCACAGACAACAAGCAGCCATCTCCTCTCTTATTGATATTGCGGGCGTGCCCTCCGTTTGTCTAGCAAGCCTATCCCACCATTTGTTAGAAGCAACTCCACCACCACCCCCTCCAACACTCTAGCTCTGTCTCTCTCCCAACCTTATTCATCTCCTGCACATATGCATGGATGCCGATCGATCTACCTTAATACATGAGGCAGATCGATCTCCTTAATACATGAGGTAGGCCTCTCTCCTCCTCCACACATATACCAGCCATTGTACCTCTATAGTTAATTGGGCCTCCCTCTTCCCCCACCACACACCGATAGTCGAGCGCTGCAGGTAGGTATCCATGCCGCAGAGACAAACTGCACATGTCCCATCTCATGTTCCAGTAGGCCAACCACTCTATATCTTTGACGTGGGCACACACAAATTCGATGGCACTCTTTATCGATCGCGCGCGCACACACACACACATCATCCCTCTCTTCGATTCTATGGACACCTCAAGCCAATGATACCTCCACTCTCTTCTCATGGATCGCCCCCTCTATATATATGTTATATCCAGGACTCTATTTCACACACATTGCATATGTTAAATTTTTTGATTGACCCCCCCCCCCCACACAAAAAAACTCTCAAGAACCCACACACTATATCTCTCTAGGTTTGTATCTCTCTCACACAACCCCACGTAGGTGGTGTACGTATACAAGAAGAGAATAGGTGCACCGTGCACGTACTCACGCTTCGTGCCCAGCCACACCCGCGTGGGTACACGGTGGAGCTCATTTCTTTATGAAATGGCAGCCCACGTGCTAATTTGAACACCTGTAGTGGTTGTTTACCTAGGGAGGTCATGTACCACGCATGCACGAAACAAAGTTCGACTTAACGCGTTGCCGCGTTATTTTTAAATAAAGTTATAGCGCTCAATGGCACGTACACAGAATATAAAACGATTTTTATGGAGGAAAAGGTAGTTCGCTCTTCAGAGTATCTCACACAAGGCTCCGGTGGCCTCTCTCTCTCACCGTTGGTCACTGATCCGGCCGCATCCCGTCCGCCGGGGAAAAGGGAGTGCGATGGCCTCACCCTCTCTCACCGTTGGTCACTGATCTGGCCGCATCCCGTCTGCCGGGGGAAAGGGAGTGCAGTGGCCTCTCTCTCTCACTGTTGGTCACTGATCCAGCCGCATCCCGTCCGCCGGTGGAAAGGGAGGAAGTGCATCGTTTCTTCGTTTGACGGCGCCGAGGCAGCATGTCCTGATCTGCGACACGCCGTTCTCTCTGACCAAGCTCTGTCGCGGAAGGGCCTACGCCAACTGCTCGCAGATTCTGCCCGCCACCACTCACCTAGTTACATCCCGACGACTTCCTGGTATCCCCTCTGGCCTTGCTCCACTGCCTGTTTTCCCACGTCGCTGCATGTGGGTCTTCCGTAGTTCTTTGCCCAAAACATAGCTCGTCCGGCGTACTTTCCATATTGCATTCTCGTCCTCACACCGTTTTAGACAAACACAACCGTGTTGTTATCTTCCCTTAGGACAAGGAATATGCTTCTTTTTTGTCGTCGCATGTGTCATCAACTGTTATTGGCCAGTAATTGTTTCCTTTCTACCTCTTTTTTGCAAACAGGGCTGTCCATTTCACGTCGTTGCTATTGCGACCTTTTGGTGAACTGCACAAATCACTTTTTTCTTAAGAGTGTTTTGTGCAGTTGTACTAAAATGTCACACGGGCAACGTCTCTACATTTCAGTGCGACTGCACAAAGGGAGATTGGTTTTTCTCTATCCTCCTCATCCAACTCCGAGCCTAATCTTCTCCAACTAGTTAGTCTTAAGAGAGACTGCAAAGGTGACCGGTTTCTATTTGTGTGTTTATTGTTTCATCAGCAGTCTTCTATTATCGTAATCGCACTTCATATCTTTGGAACAGGGACGCTCAATTCTATTTTAGTGGACCTGCACAAAATGATCGGAATGTTGCATGCTCCAGACAGCTACTTTTTTCCCAACATGCCTTGTTGATTTAGATAGAGATGGGCGACGTTGCTGCCAATGAAAGCATGGATCAATTTTAATGTAACACCTTCTCACAACTTTGTCTTCAGTTGTGATGTAATTATTAGCTCTGATCTGCTAATAATTGACATGCATTAGCAAGGAAGTTAGTTTTTTATTGTTTCCGAAAGAGCATCGATGGCAAGACACGCGAAACAAAAGCTGAAAGCTCACACCATTGTACAATTTCATGTCGCTAGAAAATTATTTGTATAGTACGTCAATTATGTAAACAAATGATGGAAGCTTGATAGCATTTCCAGAAGCCTCTTCATCATCCGAGTCCATGTGCCATGCACAAAATTATACTCCTTCGTTCCTAAATATTTGTCTTTTTACAAATTTCAAACGGGCATATTTTAGAGTGTAGATTCACTCATTTTGCTTCGTATGTGTACTCCCTCCGTTCCTAAATATTCTATTCGTCTTAACAGAGATTTCAACAAGTGACTACATACGGAGCAAAATGAGTGAATCTACACTCTAAAATATGTCTATATACATCCGTATGTGCCAGTCCATTTGAAATCTCTAAAAAGACAAATATTTGAGTAGTCACTCGTTGAAATCTCTAGAAAGACAAATACTCTGGAGTATATTTAAGAACCGAGGGGGTAGTGCACAACCGCATGGGAGACTCATCCCGGTCGTTGCGCCACATTAATAGTGAGTAATGAGCAGTCAAATCATAAGCCCCACCTTTCCCACTGTAAGTTGCTCTGAAGAAGCAACCATCAATACGCTCTTCTTTGAATCCTCTCATACTACTCCATCTTTCACTGTTTATACAGCGCGCTTCAGAAAAAAGAAAAAAAATCTGTGGGACCAAGGCGACTAGCGATCGGCCTGAAAAATAGCATTGGTAGTTATAGCATGGTGTCTATTACTAGAGGGAATAATGCGTACACACATGCATGCAGTGCTTCCACCCCGGGTACACATATGCATGCACTCCGTAATAGTACAGTACATGGAGAGAAAATTGTGGACTTGATTGAGGTTACCACACCCTAATTAATTGAGCATTAAACCAAACGCATCTAAAGTCTCTCTGGTGGTGGAAATGCATTGAGAGAAATGCATCATAATGAAGCGCGCCCTGTACACTGTGACGGAGGGTGGAGTAGTATGAAGGTGCAAAACCAAGTACGCGTACTACCGCGCTTGGCTCTTCGCCCCTTCATGAAGTCGAACAATGATGGTACTCCGCATGTTGGATACTACAGTGTATGCCTCTGACAATCTGACACCGAATGGACTGATGCATGTCCACCGAGGGTAGGTTGCATTAGTAAAAAGGCGTAAGCGAGCTTCACCTTGTCCTGCAAGCTTCTCCTCATTCTACGAGTTGACGGGACACACCAAAAAGTGGTGCTAGTCCATACTCCCTCCTTTCCGGTTAATATGGCTTAATCTTTTTTGCGGGTAAATGAGAGATCTTTATTCATATATAAGCATTCTTAGGACGATCAGCCAAGACACTGGTCACTAGGAAGCGAGGTACCCCGCAAAAAAAGAAGTAGGAAGCAAGGTGTTTCATCAAGCCAGCTCTCGGCCACATTCAAAGTGCACCAAGCACGGTTCGCACGAAGATGCGCCGCAAGGTTTGCTGACCTGTTTACATGCTGAATAACAAAAGAAGAGGAAATATTACTGAGCGCTACTATTTGTAACAGGATATGAGCCAGAATTAAGCGAGAATTGTGGCGAGTGTTCCATGCAATCAACTTCCATTATCACATGCGAGAACCCTCGAAGAGAACCAAATGTGTTGAAGATTCCTTTATCACATTTTGAAATTATAATAAGAGTGCAGACGCTCCTCCATCCGGTTGCTAGTACTAGTATAGTACGTACCTTTATGGACTATAGTAGTAGTACTAGTAAACTTTGTGCTTGGCTATTCGGGAAGTCGAACAATAATAGCACTAGTAGTATAGTGTATGCTTCTGGCAATCTGACACGGAATTAACTGTTGCATGTCCACCGCCTGAGCGAGGGAGAGCTTGCATTAGTCAAAAGTTTCTCCTTGTCCTGCGAGCCACCGCGCGCAAGGTTCTCCCGTCCTACAACCTTCTCCTCGTTCGACAAGTTGATGGGACACAACAAAGTAATGCTAGTCCATGCTGCCACCTCTCCGGTTAATATGGCTTAATTTCAAATGAGATAAATACACTGTCTGTCACTGTATATTTGTAAAAATACGGTCAGTGGACTTCATAATACGCTCATTGCGCTCAATATATATATTTTTCGGTGTTCATACGGTCACTAGCTCACCCTGACTGAGTATGTGTGTGCATGCACGTGTAGGTTGAGCACTTGAGCGTGACCGTGTGTGTTCCGTCGTGTGCTCGGACATGCATGCATTAGGGCGTCGCGCGCGTTTTTGTGTCCATGTGTATGTGTGACTGTTGCATACACATAGGGGGAGTATGTGTAGGGGCCACTAAGGAGCAGTCAAATCACACAGTAAGTTAGTTGGAAGAAGCAACCATCATTTCACTCTTGAATGACACGTACGCAATATAAAATGGTTGATGTGGAGAGAAAAAGAAAACCAATATATATACACTAGCAGGAGCCTAAGCTACAAGCCTTCTTGCTTAGGTTGCTCTCTTCTCAAGCATAGAACGACGGGCCTGATCCCGCAGTTGGGGGAAGGGAACAATGTTCTGCGTAGACGCGGTCGACATCGGCGAGGGAGAAAACCCACAGTCGGTGCGTCCCAATCGAGGGTCACCGCGGTATGGGCCGATGCCGCGTCCCAACCGCCATTCTAGCTACAGCCCGACGTCGCAGGTAGTCCATCTTCCTTTTGGAGCCGGCTTGCTCCACTGCGGTAGCTCCATCTCCATGTCGATCTTTCTCTAGTTCTACCGGCTTCTATTTTTGATGAGTTTATGTCTCATGAACTAGTGCCAGTACTATTATTCTAATCACACTTCTTCAATATCTTTGCCATCAGGGATGCTCAGGTCGATTTTAGTGGAACTGCACAAAAGCATCGTATGATCCGAGGGTGCCAGCCGTCTTTCCTTCCCGACATGCAAAGTGCTATGGAACAAGAGGTACCAGAAGGTGGAGAACCAAAGAGTGCTGCTTCTATTGTTGCTGACATTCTCACTAAAGAATCTCCCTCTAGCACATTCCTTCGACAGGTTCTACCTGGCCAGGAAATTAAATCATGTTTAGGGTTTAGGGTTTAAGTCGTAGTGACCCCATCAGTAGTTTTTCTATCGTACACGCTCTCACAACTTTTTTCTTTAGTTGTGAAGTAAATATTGGCTATGATCTGTGAATCATTGAGATGCATCAGCATGCGTGTTAGCTTTCCTTTATATTTAATGGAATGTTGTAATGGGGAAACCTTGGAATAGGAATGAAAATGGAGTGGAAAAGTTTCCGTTTTTCTGGAGAAAAAATGGAAACGGAGAGAAACCAACATTTCATTTCGTTTGATCGCGCCATCGAGAAAAACCAATGTTTAAATCACGTCTGTCGTGTTAATGTCTCACCCTCCTCCACGGCTCGACCCCACACGGTCGCTCGGCATGCCACTCACCGCAAACCGAGTAGTATACCATAACTTTCCCGCCTGCTTGTCGATGGATCGCGCCATGGAGTACTAGCACTACTAGAAGAGATTGACGAGTTGGGGGAGGACAGCTAGCTGTAGCACGGACTCCCAAGAACTTACTACTAGAAGAGATCGCGCATGTTGTAGCCGGCTATTGTGACCTTTAAACGCGGAGCAGCCACGTGCACCCGGAAGCGGCGCGGGTGACGCTCTCTCGGCCGGCGCGCCGCAATCAATGCTGGCGCCACTGAGAGGTCGCGTCCGCTCTGGCCGGGCATGAATGCGGCACTGACCGTTTCAGGCGGGAAGCACGTGCGGGTGATGAAGAGGGTTTGGGTTGGTCTGGACCGGCCATGGCAGCGGTCCGGACGTGTGCAAAAAAGAGATGATGCACGTTAATATTGCTGCGTATATAATTAACAACGTAAATAATGTGCCAGTTGGACAAATATGATTGGAGATGGAGATGGAAATGGAATTTTACGTAAACACGGATATGCATGTCTATGTCTATGTCTATGTGTGTGTGCATGACGACTCTCGCGACCTGGAAGCGGGGGCGTGTTTTTGATCGAGTTTTCTTTCTTGGTACGTTAGAAAATCAGTTTGTCTAATTCACATCTAGATGTTATTTAAGGATATCACATCTAAGCTCCCACAAGTATATAGTGTAGCAACAAGAAACAAAAAAACTAGGAAAAGACCACAAACAGAGTGGACATCAACTTATATGTGACATAACTATGTCACATCTAGATGTGTCCTAGACAGTCCCTTAAAAAATTGTCCACCAGTTTTCGTTTCTTTTTTCCGGGAACGCGCGTATTCTATTTGAAACCACTGCTATGGAGAGATTTTTTTACTCCATTATATCCTCTTGTTTGATAGAGTTTCTCGCGTCTCGCTCTCTCACCCTCTCCATATCAAAACAAGATGACAGTGTCCACTCTATCTCTCTCCTCACCGGTGGTCATAGATCTGGCCGAATCTCGTCTGCTGCGGGAGGTGAGGAGGTGCAGCGTTGACGTTGTCGCCATCGGCGACGGAGGAAGCCGATGCGCACCGTCCTCTCGGAGCCGGCGCTGGCGCGGACGAAGATTCTCCGTGACCTTGTTCGCTGCCTCGTGTGGGTAGATCCCGCCCGCCCGCCTAAACGACATCTCGCCCACCTGAGGTATAACTTCTTGTACTGGTCCAGCTCCCCAGGTCGCTGCGTGCGGGTTTTCTTCTATGCGACTACTCCCCAGCTCCCCATGCATAGTAGCTAGGGTTCGTCGGCTGGTCCAACATCACCTACTAGTACTATTATAGAGGAAATGCCACTCAAAAAGTTGTCCTGATTTATGCCTCGGTGGAGGTATACATGTTGTTTCGACAAAAAGTACATGGTGGTTGTGCGGTCATTGTCCATATGGTGGTAGTACTATCACTGGTTAAATGAAGAAATGCTTTTTTTCTCGGGTATCCTAGTTTAGTTCCCATCAAGATAATTATGATGCTTCTGTTTGTTGGTGTACTTTTCATTAATTCTTATTGACAATTGAGATGTCGTTGCTAACCCTTTTTTATATTTTTGGAAACAGCGATGCGTGTCTCCATACCCGGGCATGTCTTCCTTAATTTTAGTGGAACTGCACAAAATTGGATGGCCATTGTTGTTCCGCCTCACTGTCCTCTGCCACGTGGTTCTTCCTTCCTCTGCCACGTGGTTCTTCCTTCCACAGTGAGGATTTTTCGAACTTCTTAGGTGCCTCACCCAAACTAGGTGCCTCACCACGATGACCTATCGATGCTCATGGTTTCGCCTCATGGTTGCGTCGGCTGGTGAAGCTGGTCGATTTTTGACGAAAAACAATCTGTCTTCCATCAGTGCTCTTTGCTTGTTACACACAAAGATGATATCCTTCGTCAGTTCACCTTGGTTGCGTTGGAGACGCAGTCGTCTTTCATGTTGGTGCAATTTTCTCTAGGGTTTTACGACAGGTTAGCCCAAAATGTGGCTGGCTCACCTGTCATACAGCCAAAAGCAGGTGCAGTGAAGGCACCGGAGCTCAGTCCGTACTACAGTAGTATATATATAAGCGGTAGCCTCAGCGCTTGTTCGCTAGGGTTTGCACTCTCCACACGCTCGCCGCACTACATATATGTTGCATGCTGGAGGCTCAACATTCATTTGCTAGGGTTTGCTATACTCACATTCTCTCACCCTCTCTTCACCAGATCTAAACAAGACTGCGTTGGCCTCTTGTCTCTCTCCCCCCTCACAGCTGGTGAAGGAGGCGTCCGTATCCCATCGCACCGGGAAGGGGAGGAGGTGCAGCGTTCACTCAATCGCCTTCAGCGAAGGAGGCAATCCACTGCCGGCTGCGCTGTTCTCTTTCACCCAGCGCCTGTGCAGGAGGGCCACCGACCCCTTCTTCCTTGTTGTCATACGTAGTGTGGGCAGATCTGGCGTCCCGCCGCACGCCTTGCCACATCCCGACGACCCTAAGGTATAAGTTTCTTTGAAACCGTCGTTGCTCTAGCTGCATGTGGATCTTTTTTGATCTGTAGTCGAATCTAGGTCTTGGTTCAAAGAGGAAAGAAGGGTGCGGTGGGCTGGAGCAAGAATCTAGGACGTGGTTCATTGAGGAAAGGAGGGGCGGAAAGTAGTATAGACTGGCTATCCAGCCGCTTTGTAGGTCAAAAAGGGGAAAAGGGGGTAACCCAGTACACACATCTGTAAGGAACCGATCTCTTTGTTGAAATGGGAAAGAAACCGAGGGGTCGGGTAGTTTGTGCACGACTAGATTTGCTGCCCTCACATAGGAAGAAGGTTCAAAGAGAACAAATATGGGACCAGCGCATATATGCTGCGTGGCTACATCCTGCGCTGTTCTCTTTCACCCAGCGCCTATGCGGGAGGGCCACCGACCCCTTCTTCCTCGCTGTCGTACTTAGTGTGGGCAGATCCGGACTCCTGCCGCACGCCTTGCCACATCCTGACGAACCTAAGGTATAAGTTTCTTTGAAACCGTCGTTGCTCTAGCTGCATGTGGATCTTTTTCGATCTGTAGTCAAATCTAGGTCTTGGTTCAAAGAGGAAAGAAAGGTGCGGTGGGCTGGAGCAAGAATCTAGGACATGATTCAATGAGGAAAGGAGGGGCGGAAATTAGTATAGACTGGCTATCCAGCCGCTTTGTAGGTCGAAAAGGGAAAGGGGGTAACCCAGTACACACATCTGTAAGGAACCGATCTCTTTGTTGAAAAGGGAAAGAAACTCGCGGGTCGGGTAGTTTGTGCACGACTAGATTTGCTTCCCTCACATAGGAAGAAGGTTCAAAGAGAACAAATATGGGACCAGCGCATATATGTTGCTTGGCTACATACTCAGCATCACCCATTTATACGTGTGGACGCACATGGTGCTGGCATGTCCCATGCAGCTATTTTGCTGTTGTTAATCTCAGAATTAACTACTGATCTGTTTTAAAAGAATTTCTCTGTTAATATGAATCAATGCAACCGTTTTACAAATGCTACTGTCCTATACTTTGTTTTCCATCAAGATAAGGTAGATGCTTCTTTTTGTGGCTGCATGTTTCATCCTCCTTTATTGGCCAGTAATTGTTTTCTTTTTTGCCTCTTAAAATAGGGATATCTATTCAACTTGTTTCTATAGAAAACTTAAATGTCACACCGGCAACTTTGCTTAGTTTCAGTGCAACTGCACAAAACTTGATTGGATTTCTGATTCGTGTTGGTAGATTCGTATTTTATGTTGGTCGTCTCATGAAAGGTCAGTACAGGCCTTCATCCACATGATTGTCCAGTGTGCTTTGAGATATTGTGCTACTTGTATTGGTACTATTTTAAATAAATGATGAATTAAAGCTATTGTATTGCTGTCTTTTCCCATTAAGTAGTGAACAAAAATGGGACCAACCCAGACATGATGGTTGTCGCTTTGTTACAACAAATTCAGCATCACCCCCTTTATAAGCCAGTAATTGATGCCACTCTTCAGAATTAACTACTGAATCTTATTTCAAAACTGCAACACTTGTTAGGGATTGGCGGGATTACCATTTTTGTGGCCGCATGTTTCATCCTCCTTTATTAGCCAGTAATTGATTCCTTTTTTGCCTCTATTTATACAGGGATATCTATTCAACTTGTTGCTATTGTGACATTTTGCTTCGCTACGTGAAACACTTTACTTGATTTCAGTGCAACTGCATAAAACAAGATTGGATTTCCTATTCGTGTTGGCAGATTCGTACGTGATCTTGTGTGCGTCATGACAGGTTGGTACTTGCCTTCATCCACATGATCGTGCAGTGTGTTTTGAGATGTTGTGCTACTTGTATTGGTAATGTTTTAAATAAATGAAGAATTTAAGCTATTGTATTGCTGTCTTTTCCCATTAAGTAGTGAACAAAAATGGGACCAACCCAGACATGATGCTTGTTGCTTTGTTACAACAAATTCAGCATCACCCCCTTTATAAGCTTTGTCGTTCTTTATACATGTTGAAACAAGGCATTGTTAAGATAATGTCTCAGTCAATATGAATGAATCACATTGATGGAGAATTGCTACTCTCGTGCTTTGTTTGCCATTAAGATAAAGTAGATCAGTAGATGCTTTTCTTCTGGGAGTACAAGTCATCAACCATTATTTCTTAGTAATTGTTTCCCTTATACCTATTGTTGCTTACAGGGATATCAAAATTAAAGCTCGGTTTTATTCCGACTTTGATTTTATTTGAACTGCACAAAAGGAGCCAATGTGTAAGGCAAACTGTTGCATTACTGGGTCTAGTTGGTCGTTCCACTTTGCAAAAAGAAGCAGTCACTATTTGCGCTACATTACAGAAGGAATGACCGAGAAGCTTTACAGAGTATTATTAGACATCGGTGACATGACTAGTTGCAGAGACCATTGGCAATTTAACAACACGTGGAGTGCCCTGGGCAAAAAGTGCCCAAACAAGTACAAAAGCTACGACAGGACTCCACGATCATAGGCATTACATATTTTGAATGGGAAAAGTTGTCAAAGTTTAATCATTGATGTTAGCAAGAAGACGTTAGTTTAATATATTGGAATTGGATAAATTAAAGCAGATGGTCTCAGGCGAAGGTGCTTGGTTGGTCGATTTCGACTAGTAAAATATCGGAAGTACTTGACACACGATAAAAACGTTGAACGACACTCGGATGATTGCTAATCCAGCCGTTAGCTGTTGTTTCAGCCATGCCCATGGATGGCATGATACGCATGTCATGCATGTATCATCTGGTAATGTCGTCCATATAGCAGTGCTCGTAAAATATACACTGGTCTCTCAAATTACACGCGTAACCCGCCGGTTTTACTTACAGACCTCGGGCCCTCGGTTTCATTACGCCTGTATTTTACGCGTTGTTTTTTATGATGAGTAAATTACACTTGTATGTTAATACAAGTTTGAAATAAACCAGAGCTCCCAAGCACGGCCTTACCGTTTCATGCCGTCTCAGTTTCTCGAAGGTGCTCATAGGTGTCCGATGATCCTGGCTTCCTGAATGAGTAGCGGGCGCTGTATCAGACCATCCGTAGGGCCCGCGAGGCCCTCTCCATTGTCCTTCGAGTTATTGCGCTCGCCGTGGCACCGAGCATTGTTAACATCGTCAATGAACATGAGGATTCAGGAGATGACTTTATTTTGACTGGATGACACTAGGGACCCACTAGGGCCATAGTCGTACGTACGCAAGTGCCTCCTTATTATGTACAACTATATTTTTTTGCTTTCTCCTGGTTTCCTGACATCACGGTCCCACACCATTGTCAACCTATGTAGTCAATATAAACGAGAGAATTGCACAAGGTGCGGCCGACAGCTAGGACCAAGCATCTCGAGCAGTATTTGTGTTTTTGAGGCGTGAGCACTGTAGAGTTTTTCTTGGCGATGATTTCATTGTTATTCAGAGGAGAGCAGGGTATTAACTGGGCGGGCTGTGGCCCGTCTAGCCCAGGCCAGATATCCAGCCTAGATACTAATTTTTTCAAGATGAAAATGGCTAGCCCAGCTATATGTCTTTTTGAGGAATACCCAGGCAAGGTCAACTTGTTATTCTCCACCCCGCTGGGCTGCAAATCTTTCCAAGGAGGGATGCATTAGGCTTAACAGGAAAATGGGCTTTAAAAATAATAAATGGGGTGTACTTATAAAAACTGGGCAGTAACTATAAAAAAATGCACCAAACACGAAATTTGTTTATAAAATATTATTTATGGATTTTGAAAATCATAAATTTTCATTGTTGCGCGCAATGTTTCGTTGGATTTTTACGTAATACATATTTATATTTAATCTGACTAGAAATTTTGGGATAAAAATATTTCGGAGCCCATCAAAATGGGGGAAATTTTATTGAATTATGTCTTCAATGGTTGGTTGAAATTATTAATCATTGTCCTAGCTAGAAAATGGGTTGTACTTTTAACAAACTGTAAATGGGCTGTTGTAAATTCCATTAGAATTCCAAAATGGGTTGTACATTCTTACAAAACGCAAATGGGCTATAAGTTTTCTGCCACACACTTGTGGGCCTACTAAGTGACGCGTCCCCTAAAAAAATAAGTTGATGCGTATGCAAGGCTTTGCCAACTTATTATAGTCAACACACGGTTCTAGCAGCAGTGGCCGTTGGATGTCTATCCAACGGATGTCGTGCTTCTTCTTCAATCTCGGATATTCTTAGCTTCGGCCGCCCAAAAAATGATTCCTCCCCTTGACATCTGGGGCGCACCGTTTCGGAGGCTGACCTGTGGGCCTACTAAGTTGGAGCGTACCAAGGGCTTTGTCAACTTAGTCAATAATAAGCGTTTCTAGCTTCAGTGACCGTATGATGTCCATCCAACGACCGTAGTGCTTCTTCAACCTCTGGTCTTCTTGGTCTAGCCTCCCAAAGCAGCGCCGGTTGTGCCGCCTGCTCCTGCCTCCCGTGGCCGGCTGTGCTGCCGTGGAGGCCTCACCGCCCCCATACTACTCCCACCGCTGGCCAGTCCATCCCTCCACTCACCCACACCCCATGTTATTCTGCGGCGATGGCAGCCTCACACCCCACCCGATCCAATGAACCCTCGTACTCCTCTCCGCACAGGCTTCCATTGCTGCGTCTTCCCCGGCTCCGCGTCGTCCCCTTCCTAGGCCTCACCGTCGTCCAGACCACCGCCCTGGTGCTCTCGACGCGGCGTGGTCAACATGGTCAATGACCGACTTCCATCGAAAGAGTACTGTACGTGGAGAGGCTGACAGCTGGGTCCAGGCGGCCGCAAGGAAGTGCCTCCTTATTACGCGCAAAATAATTATTCCTCCACCTTACAGTAGGGACCCACCGGACGGGCCACCTTCTTTCGCGAAAAAAACGTTTCCCCCCTGACTGCTTGGACCCACCGAACGGGCCAGCGTATTTCGTGAAAAAAACGTTCCCCCCGCTGTCAGCTCGGACCCACAGGAAGTGCCTCCTTATTACGCACAGAAAAATGAATACTCCCCCTGTTAGCTGGGACCCACCATGGTGGGAGGCTGACTTGTGGGACTACTAAGTTGACTCGGACGGGGGCCTTTGTCAACCTTAGTCAATATGAACGATTCTAGCTCCACTGACCGTACAATGTCCTTCCAACGGCCGTAGTGCTTCTTCGACCTCTGGTCTTCTTGTTCCAGCCGCCCAAAGCAGCGCCGGTCGTGCGGCATGCTGCTGCCTCCCGTGGCCGGCTGTGCTGCCGCGGAGGCCTCACCGCCCCCTACTATTCCCACTGCTGGCCAGGCCATGCGGCGACGATAGCCTCACACCGCAGCTGAACCAGTGAACCCTCGTACTCCTCTCCGCGCGGGCTTCCACTGCCGCGTCTTCCCCGGCTCCCCGTCGTCCCCTTCCTAGGCCTCGCCGCCGTCCACCGCCCTGGTGCTCTCGGCGCGGCGTGGTCAACGTGGTCAAGGAACGACTTCCATCGGACGTGGACTGTACGTGGAGAGGCTGACAACTGGGTCCACGGCCGCGGCAAGGAAGTGCCTGCTTATTACGTGCAAAATAATTATTCCTCCACCTGACAGTGGGGACCCACCGGATGGGCCATCGTATTTCGCGAAAAAAGCATTTCCCCCCTGACTGCTGGGACCCACCAGCTACACCTTCGCACGCAAGGAAGTGCCTCCAGGTAAAAAAAACAAAATGATTCGCCCCCTGACTGCTGGGACCCACCAGCTACATCTTCGCACGCAAGGAAGTGCCTGACAGTCGGGACCCACCTAGTCGAAGCGTACGTAGCATTGTCATTCTGGTCGCGAACGTGTATGTACATATATACTAGTTGATGTAGAGGCGTGCATGTAGCATTTACACGTACGTACATCGGTCAGGGTGCAAGAAAGAAAATACGGCCACGTATGTGTACATACGGGCAGGGTCTCGAACGCCTACTCGCGCATACGTACGGCGAGGGCTCGTGTACATGGCTGGCTCGAAACGGAGAAACAACGTTGTCGTCGTGTTCATGGGGAGGCAACAGAATGCGTCATGTTCATGGGGAGGCAATGGAATGCATCGTGTTCATCGGGAGGGCTTGGCTGGAACAGGCAATGGAAACGAGGCCTGGTGTACCACAGAACGGAGGAAACAGCCTTGTGTTCGACCGGCCACGTTCGAAACGGGATCCTATTCATCGGGAGGGGTGTGGCGTACCGCAAAACGGAGGAAACGGACCTCCTACGGTCAAAACGGGGGTCATGTTGATCGGGAGGGGTGTGGCGTACCGCAAAACGGAGGAAACGGACCTCCTACGGTCGAAACGGGGGTCCTATTGATCGGGAGGGGTGTGGCGTACCGCAAAACGGAGGAAACGGACTTGTGTTGGAGCGCTAGGGTCGAAACGGGGTCCTGTTCATCGGGAGGGGTGTGGCGTACTGCAAAACGGGACTCCACGGGATACTGTTCATCTCCACCATCGACCTCCTCCAGCCTCCATGGGCTCCTGTTCATCCAGCCTCCACGGGCTCCTGTTCATCCCGCCTCCACCGCGCGCTACTCCACCGGCTACTATTCAACCACCCCTCCACCGTCTACTATTCATCCAGCCCTCCACACCACGGGGTCCTGTTCAACCACCCGTCCACAGGCACCCCTCCACCGTCTACTATTCATCCAGCCCTCCACACCACAGGGTCCTATTCAACCACCCCTCCACGATCTACTGTTCATCCAGCCCTCCACACCACGGGGTCCTGTTCATCCACCCCTCCACAGGCACCCCTCCACCGTCTACTGTTCATCCAGCCCTCCACCACACCACGGGGTCCTGTTCATCCAGAGGCAACGCCACCGCTCACTGTTCATCCAACCCCCCTCCCCCCGCAACGCTCAGTGTTCATCCCATCGATCGGCTTCAGTTAGCAGCAGTAGCGAAGGAATCGCTCGATCGGGTTCAGTTAACAGCCATCGATCGATCGCTTGGGTTCAGTAATGAGTAGCCTGC
Organism: Triticum urartu; assembly: GCF_003073215.2. Taxonomy (NCBI): domain Eukaryota; kingdom Viridiplantae; phylum Streptophyta; class Magnoliopsida; order Poales; family Poaceae; genus Triticum; species Triticum urartu. Next base: position 351,930,723 of record NC_053026.1, read on the forward strand.
AGTGCAATTTCTCAGGTTCAGTTAGAGCTCAACGCCTTGCTCGGGTTCAGTTAGAGCCAACGCCTCGCACACACGCACGTACGTGTACGAGAGAAACGCGCATCGCTCGGCCCCCAACCTCCCACCGTAACCGGGAACTCCCCGAAATTTTCCTCCCCCTCGCTTCTACCATGGTTTTTTCCGTCATGGACGGCCCAAAGAATGTCATGCAGCTGCGTCTCCGGCCCGCCCAAGACGAAAAGCCCATTTTCTGTCATGATTTTTTGTCATAGAAGTAGGAGCCCACCACATCTATGATGATACCGGGTTTTGTCACAATTATCATCATAGAAGTGTCATATGTATGACAGAAAAAAATTTGTTCGGCCCAAAATGTCACGGATGTGTCTTTTTTTTGTAGTGCATGGACGCATGCATACGTATGCATGGAGTGACATAGCATTTTAATTCCCAAAAATAAAAAAATGATCAGAAAAACATGAAACCTTGCTTGTTGTAATGTGATGCCACCAAGATGATGTGGTAAAGAAATTAGCATGTTTGACGAAAGTTTGGATACAAACCCGTCACAAACCGGAGAAACTCACTAGAAGGCTCGTGGTTCCGAGAGGGAACAATGCATGTTTGATGACGAACGGGAGATAGCTTCCTCTTACGGCCTTCAATTTTTTTCTACGTCTAACGTGCACTACTACAACTGTAATGTGATTTTTTTAAAATTCTAGGGGTCATTTGACCTTTTAAAGACATTTAAGTGAATTTCTAGCCATTTAATGACCGTAATTTAAATTTTGAACTACATCTACATGCAACGTCTAACCAAAACGGTTTGAAAAATCATATCTGTGTACTTGTGTGCGAGTTAATTCCATGTGTAGTAAATTAGAAGGAATTTTCAAACATATTAGTCTGATGACATGGACACATGCATACTTATGCATGGAGTGACATGGCATTTTAATTCCAAAAAATAAAAAATGATCAGAAAAAAATGAAACCTTGGTTGTTGTAATGTCATGCCACCAAGATGATGCGGTAAAGAAATTGGCATGTTTGACGAAAGTTTGGACACACACCCCTCACAAACCGGAGCAACTCACTAGAAGGCTCGTGGTTCCGAGAGGGAACAATGCATGTTTGATGAAGAATGGGAGATAGCTTCCTCTTACGGCCTTCAATTTTTTTCTACATCTAACGTGCACTACTACAACTGTAATGTGAAATTTTTGAAAATTATAGGGGTCATTTGACCTTTTAAAGACATTTAAGTGATTTTCTAGCCATTTAATTACCGTAATTCAAATTTGAACTACATCTACATGCAACACCTAACCAAAACGGTTTGAAAAATCATATATGTGTACTTGTGTGAAGTTAATTCCATGTGCAGTAAATTAGAAGGAATTTTCAAACATATTGGTCTCACGACATGGACACATGCATACATATGCATGGAGTGATATGGCATTTTAATTCCAAAAAAATAAAAAAATGATCAGAAAAACATGAAACCTTGGTTGATTTAATGTCATGCCACCAAGATGATGTGGTAAAAAAATGGCCTATTTGACGAAAGTTTGGACACACACCCCTCACAAACCGGAGCAACTCACTAGAGGGTTCGTGGTACTAAGAGGGAACAATGCATGCTTGATGAAAAACGGGAGATAGCTTCCTCTTACTGCCTTCAATTTTTTTCTACGTCTAACGTACACTAATACAACTGTCAAGTGAAATTTTTGAAAATTCTTGGGGTCATTTGACCTTTTAAAGACATTTATGTGATTTTGTAGCCATTAAATGACCGTAATGCAAATTTGAACTACATCTACAAGCAACGCCTAACCAAAACGGTTTGAAAAATTATATTTTTGTGTACTTGTGTGCAAGTTAATTCCATGTGTAGTAAATTAGAAGGAATTTTCAAACGTATTGGTCTCACGACAAGGACACATGCATGGAGTGACATGGAATTTTAATTCCAAAAAAATAAAAAAATCAGAAAAACATGAAACCTTGGTTGATTTAATGTCATGCCACCAAGATGATGTGGTAAAAAATGGCCTGTTTGACGAAAGTTTGGACACACACCCTTCACAAACCGGAGCAACTCACTAGAAGGTTCGTGGTTCCGAGAGGGAACAATGTATGTTTGATGACGAATGGGAGATAGCTTCCTCTTACGGCCTTCAATTTTTTTTCTACATCTAACATGCACTAATACAACTGTCAAGTGAAATTTTTGAAAATTCTAGGGGTCATTTGACCTTATAAAGACATTTAAGTGATTTTGTAGCCATTTAATGACCATAATTCAAATTTGAAATACATCTACAAGCAACGCCTAACCAAAACAATTTGAAAAATCATATTTTTGTGTACTTGGGTGCAAGTTAATTCCATGTGTAGTAAATTAGAAGGAATTTTCAAACATATTGGTCTCACGACATGGACACATGCATGGAGTGACATGGCATTTTAATTCCAAAAAATAAAAAATTATCAGAAAAACATGAAACCTTGGTTGATTTAATGTCTTGCCACCAAGATGATGTGGTAAAAAATTGGCTTGTTTGACGAAAGTTTGGACACACACCCCTCAAAAACCGGAGCAACTCACTAGAAGGTTCGTGGTTCCGAGACGGAACAATGCATGTTTGATGACGAACGGGAGATAGCTTCCTCTTGCAGCCTTCAATTTTTTTCTATGTCTAACATGCACTAATACAACTTTTATTTGAAATTTTTGAAAATTTCAGGGGTCATTTAACCTTTTAAAGACATTTAAGTGATTTTCTAGCCATTTAATGACCGTAGTTCAAATTGGAACTATATCTACATGCAACGCCTAACCATAACGGTTTGACAAATTGTATTTTTGTGTACTTGTGTGCGAGTTAATTTCATGTGTAGTAAATTAGAAGGAATTTTCAAACATATTGGCCTCAAGGCTTGGGCACACATGCATGGAGTGCCAAGGCATTTTAATTCAAAAAAATTTAAAAATGATCAGAAAAACATGAAACCTTGCTTGATTTAATGTCATGCCACCAAGATGATGTGGTAAAAAATTGCCCTGTTTGACGGAAATTTGGACACACACCCCTCACAAACCGTAGCAACTCACTAGAAGGTTCATGGTTCCGAGAGGGAACAATGCATGTTTGATGACGAACGGGAGATAGCTTCCTCTTACGGCCTACAACTTTTTTCTATGTTTAATGTGCACAAATACAACTGTCATGTGAAAATTTGGAAAATTTCAGGGGTCATTTGACCTTTTAAAGACATTTAAGTGATTTTCTTACCATTTAATGACCGTAATTCAAATTTGAACTACATCTACATGGAACGCCTAACCATAACGGTTGGAAAATCATATTTTTGCGTACTTGTGTGCGAGTTAAAAAATCATCAGATGATGTAAATATCTGGTGTTCAAAAAAGAAAATGTAAAGATCTAGCAAGACAACCGGCCCCCACACGATTGGCACTCTATCTCGTGGCTCGAGATTTGGTAGGTGAGTGGCAAGGATCATTAATCAAACACGGTTCTGCATTGGAAACCGTCAGCTATTATGTTCACACATAGATTTTGGCTATTATGTTCACACATGGATTTTACTGCGGAAATGGTGTGTAATTCAAACTACGGTACTTGGAAATTCCGGCAACCGGCGTGTGTATTATCCCTGTCGATCTAGATTCCGGCAGCCAATAAATACTACCTTGCTCATGTCGTCCCGCCTGCATTCTCATCTACATCCTCCCCTCGCTCGCCCTCTCTCTCTCAAATCTCTGTCATGGCGCCGCCGGTCTGCCCACGCGCCGACGAGCAGTCACCGCCCCCCGATGACGCTCACTCGATTAGCAGCCACGAGGACCCCCTACGCGCCTCCTGACGAGGTTGCGCCGGACCCCCCAACCTTGGATTGTTTTTGGGGCCAGTACAATCTTTGTCTGTGGAAGTCGCTGCCGCCGGCTGAGAAAGCCAGGCAAGTGGTGTTCAAGAAGGAGATGGCAGAGGAGGAAGCCAGGTACCAGGAGACATGTGAAGCTCGTGATGCCGCCTGAAAAATGAGGCGGCGGAGCTTTGGGGGCGTGCGCGTCATCATGCCGAGGAGGTGTACGAAGACGGGTACTTCGCGAGGAAGGTCATAGGCGTTGGGCGGCTCGTCGCTGCATGGAGGTGGGCTGATAGGCTGCAGCATGCCACCGACGAGGAGCTCTGGTGGGCGCCCAACGAAATGGCAAGATCAGCCGCGCGCGTCCTCCAGCAAGAGGCAGATCGGTACGTTAAGCGCTGTGAGGCGGAGGAGGCGGAGTACTGCCTCTGCACTGGGAAGACGCCGCACACCAGGGAGCTGCTGGTGAGGGGTTGCCAGAATACTGGCCCTAGGAGGGATTATTAGTTTCAGTATTGTTCGTTTTCAATTTTATGCATTGTACCTAGTAGTTAAGTATCATCACGTATATGTGATGATATTATATATGTATTCTGTGATGAACTAATGAACGATTAATATATATATATATTATGAATTCCATTTTCTATCTGTTTTTTTAAACTAATTTGAATCTAGCTGTTATCATCCACATATACAGAATGGAAAGCGTACATACACAAATTGAAACATAACATATAAGAATGGAAAACAGAGTACACACATTGAAACAGAGCAATAAACAGAGCAATACTATGATTGCTATGAATACATAGCTATCCACCTCGAAATGACTTTTCAAAATAAAACGCGTCCATGAGACCATGACCAGAAGCCCTTTCCTACGATAGCTTTTGGCTCTGCTTGAACTCGTGCAGGCATTCATCCAAGCGGTCGACACGCTCGCGTTACATCTGGAGTGCGATCTCGAGCTCCAAGTTGGCTATTTCATCAGAGATCACCAGCTCGAGATGTGATGTCCATGTTCCTCTACTGCCCCTAGGTGGACACCTGGGCCAAGGAGGCGGTCGAGCCTACGGACCAGCGCGTTGGCATCCAGCGGGCCGCGGATAAGGCGAAAGGCAGCACCCATGCGAACGGCGTGGTGGGCATCCGGTGCAAGTACGGGGCGGCCGGCCTCTGGTGCAAGTATGGCACTGAGGGCCTCTGCCCACTCCTGGTGAGGAATGGGGGTACTGACCGGACGTGTACCCAGAGACAACATCGTGTCGACAGCAGGCAAGCACCGATGGATCCGCTCTTGATGTGTGGCGCGCCACGCCTCTCGCTCTGTGGCGCTCCAACGGTCTCGCCGTGCGGCGAGCCGCAGCCTATCGGCATGGACGCGCCTAGCTTGCTTTGCGGCGCGCCATCGATCATGTTGTGCGGCGAGCTGCAGCTTGTCGGTGCTGACATGCATATCTTGATCCGTGGCGCTCAAGCGCCATGCGCCAAAGGTCTGCACAACTCTGGGGATGACGCACATCACGGCTCGTCCATCATGTTGCCGGGGAGCACCTCGGCCTCGACGGGTCATGACGCCTGCCCGTTTTCCTCGTCGACGAGGTTGATGGCAGAGGCAGCGCTTTGGTGGGTTGGCATGCTTGGAAAAGGTGGATGTGGTACAGGCTGCACTTGTCGCCTCCGTGTGTCACGCGCCGCCTATTGATGTCTACTACACAACCTTCTTCTTGTAGACGTTGTTGGGCCTCCAAGTGCAGAGGTTTGTAGGACAGTAGCAAATTTCCCTCAAGTGGATGACCTAAGGTTTATCAATCCGTGGGAGGCGTAGGATGAAGATGGTCTCTCTCAAGCAACCCTGCAACCAAATAACAACGAGTCTCTTTTGTCCCCAACACACCCAATATAATGGTAAATTGTATAGGTGCACTAGTTCGGCGAAGAGATGGTGATACAAGTGCAATATGGATGGTAGATAAAGGGTTTTGTAATCTGAAAATATAAAAACAGCAAGGTAACTAATGATAAAAGTGAGCGTAAACGGTATTGCAATGCTAAGAAACAAGGCCTAGGGTTCATACTTTCACTAGTGCAAGTTCTCTCAACAATAATAACATAATTGGATCATATAACTATCCCTCAACATGCAACAAAGAATCACTCCAAAGTCACTAATAGCGGAGAACAAACGAAGAGATTATTGTAGGCTACGAAACCACCTCAAAGTTATTCTTTCGGATCGATCTATTCAAGAGTTCATACTAGAATAACACCTTAAGACACATAGCAACAAAACCCTAATGTCACCTATATACTCCAATGTCACCTCAAGTATTCGTGGGTATGATTATACGATATGCATCACACAATCTTAGATTCATCTATTCAACCAACACAAAGAACTTCAAAGAGTGCCCCAAAGTTTCTACCGGAGAGTCAAGACGAAAACGTGTGCCAACCCCTATGCATAAGTTCACGAGGTCACGGAACTCGCAAGTTGATCACCAAAACATATATCAAGTGGATCACATGATATCCCATTGTCACCACATATAAGCACGTGCAAGACATACGTCAAGTGTTCTCAAATCCTTAAAGACTTAATCCAATAAGATAACTTCAAAGAGAAAACTCACTCCATAACAAGAGAATAGACGGGGAGAAACATCATAACATCCAACTATAATAGCAAAGCTCGCGATACATCAAGATCATACCACCTCAAGAACACGAGAGAGAGAGAGAGAGATCAAACACATAGCTACTAGTACATACCCTCAGCCCCGAGGGAGAACTACTCCCTCCTCGTCATGGAGAACGCCGGGATGATGAAGATGGCAACCGGAGAGGGATTCCCCCCTCCGGCAGGGTGCCGGAACGGGTCTAGATTGGTTTTCGGTGGCTACAGAGGCTTCTGGCGGCGGAACTCCCGATCTATTCCGCTATCCGATGTTTCTAGGTTATGTTGATATATATAGGCGAAAGAAGTCGGTCAGGGGAGCCACGAGGGGCCCACGAGGTTGGGGGCACGCCCCCACCCTCGTGGTGGCCTCGAGACTCTTCTGGCCCAACTCCGGTACTCCGTGGGCTTCTTCTGGTCCAAAAATGATCTCCGTGAAGTTTCAGGTCAATTGGACTCCATTTGGTTTTCCTTTTCTGTGATACTTAAAAACAAGAAAAAACCAGAAACTGGCACTGGGATCTGGGTTAATAGGTTAGTCCCAAAAATAATATAAAAGTGCATAATAAAGCCCTTAAACATCCAAAACAGATAATATAATAGCATGGAACAATCAAAATTATAGATACGTTGGAGACGTATCAGCATCCCCAAGCATAATTCCTACTCGTCCTCGAGTAGGTAAATGATAAAAACAGAATTTTTGATGTGGAATGCTACCAAACATATTTATCCATGTAGTTCTCTTTATTGCGGCAAGAATATTCAGATCCATAAGATTCAAGACAAAAGTTTAATATTGACATAAAAACAATAATACTTCAAGCATACTATTAAAGCAATCATGTCTCCTCAAAACAACATGGCCAAATCAAGTTATCCGTACAAAATCATATAGTCTGGCTATGCTCCATCCTCACCACACAAAGTATTTAAATCATGCACAACCCCGATGACATGCCAAGCAATTGTTTCATACTTTTGATTTTCTCAAACTTTTTCAATCCTCACGCAATATATGAGCGTGAGCCATGGATATAACACCATGGTGGAATAGAATGGTGGTTGTAGAGAAGACAAAAAGGGAGAAGATAGTGTCACATCAACTAGGCGTATCAACGGGCTATGGAGATTCCCATCAATAGATATCAATGTGAGTGAGTAGGGATTGCCATGCAACGGATGCACTAGAGTTATAAGTGTATGAAAGATCAACAAAATAAACTAGTGGGTGTGCATCCAACTTGCTTGCTCACGAAGACCTAGGGCATTTTGAGGAAGCCCATCATTGGAATATATAAGCCAAGTTCTATAATGAAAGATTCCCACTAGTATATGAAAGTGACAACATAGGAGACTCTCTAAGATGAAGATCATGGTGCTACTTTGAAGCACAACTATGGTAAAAGGATAGTAGCATTGCCCCTTCTCTCTTTTTCTCTCATTTTTTTTGTTTTTTGGGCCTTCTCTTTTTATGGCCTTTCCTTTTTTTCGTCCAGAGTCTCATCCCGACTTGTGGGGGAATCATAGTCTCCATCATCCTTTCCTCACTTGGGACAATGCTCTAATAATGATGATCATCACACTTTATTTACTTGCAACTCAAGAATTACAACTCGATACTTAGAACAAAATATGACTCTATATGAATTCCTCCGGCGGTGTACCGGGATGTGCAATGACTCATGAGTGACATGTATGAAAGAATTAGGAACGGTGGCTTTGCCACATATACGATGTCAACTACATGATCATTCAAAGCAATATGACAATGATGGAGCGTGTCATAATAAACTGAACGGTGGAAAGTTGCATGGCAATATATCTCGGAATGGCTATAGAAATGCCATGATAGGTAGGTATGGTGGCTGTTTTGAGGAAGGTATATGGTGGGTGTATGGTACCGGCAAAAGTTGTGTTGTACTAGAGATGCTAGCAATGGTGGAAGGGTGAGAGTGCGTATAATCCATGGACTCAACATTAGTCATAATTAACTCACATACTTATTGCAAAAATATATTAGTTATTGAAACAAAGTACTACGCGCATGATCCTAGGGGGATAGATTGGTAGGAAAAGACCATCGCCCGTCCCGGACCGCCACTCATAAGGAAGAAAATCAATAAATAAATCATGCTCCGACTTTATCACATAACGGTTCACCATACATGCATGCTACGGGAATCACAAACTTTAACACAAGTATTTCTCAAATTCACAACTACTCACTAGCATGCCTCTAATATTACCATCCTCATATCTGAAAACAATCATCAAGTATCAAACTTCTCATAGTATTCAATGCACTTTATATGAAAGTTTTTATTATATCCCTCTTGGATGCCCATCATATTAGGACCAAATTCATAACCAAATAAAATTACCATGTCATTTAGGACTCTCAAAATAATATAAGTGGCACATGAGAGTTCATCTATTTCTATAAAATAAAAACCACCACCATGCTCTAAAAAGATATAAGTGAAGCACTAGAGCAAATGACAAACTACTCCAAAAGATATAAGTAAAGATCAATGAGTAGTCGAATAATTATGCAACTATATGAAGACTCTCTAACATTTAAGAATTTCAGATCTTGATATTTTATTCAAACAGCAAGCAAAACAAAAGAAAATAAAATGACCCTCCAAGCAAAACACATATCATGTGGCGAATAAAAATATAGCTCCAAGTAAAGTTACCGATGAACGAGGACAAAAGAGGGGATGCCTTCCGGGGCATCCCCAAGCTTAGGCTCTTGGTTGTCCTTGAATATTGACTTGGGGTGACTTGGGAATCCCCAAGCTTAGTCTCTTGCCACTCCTTATTCCATAGTCCATCGAATCTTTACCCAAAACTTGAAAACTTCACAACACAAAACTTAACAGAAAACTTGTAAGTTCCATTAGTATAAGAAAATAAATCACCACTTAAGTACTGTTGTGAACTCATTATAAATTCATATTGGTGTAATATCTAATGTATTCCAACTTCTCTATGATTCATACCTTCCGATACTACTCATAGATTCATCAAAATAAGCAAACAACACATAGAAAACAGAATCTGTCAAAAACAGAACTGTGTGTAGTAATATGTAGCTTTCGAATACTTCTGTAACTCCAAAAATCCTGATAAATTAGGAAGTACTAGCAAATTTGTTTATTAATCTACTGCAAGTGGAATTGGTATTTTATCTCTCTCTTGTAAAAAATGAAAATTATTCTCGTGAGCGCATACTTTCTGTTTTTTACAGCAAGATCAAATAACAATCACGCAAGAAGAACCTAAAGGCTCTACTTGGCACAAACACTAATTAAAACATAAAAAACACAATAATAACAGAGGATAGATGATTAATTTATTACTAAACAGGAACAAAAATAAAAATTGGGTTGCCTCCCAACAAGCACTATCGTTTAACGCCCCTAGCTAGGCATGATGATTTCAATGATGCTCACATAAAAGATAAGAATTGTAACATAAAGGGAGCATCATGAAGAATATGGCTAGCACATTTAAGTCTAACCCTCTTCCTATGCATAGGGATTTTGTGATTAGACAACTTATGGGAACAACAATCAACTAGCATAGGAAGGCAAAACAAGCATAACATCAGGACTTTAAGCACATAGAGAGGAAACTTGGTATCATTTCAATTCCTACAAGCATATGTTCCTCCCTCATAATAATTTTCAGTATCATCATGAATGAATTCAGCAATATAACCAGCACCTAAAGCATTCTTTTCATGATCTACAAGCATAGAAAATTTACTACTCTCTACGTAAGCAAAATTCTTGTCAATCGGAATAGTGGGAGTATCATAAGAGACTCGAATACTATAAATTGTTTCCACATTAAAGGAGTAATGTTCAGAAAAAGGGTAATCATAATCATGACAAGTTCTATAAATATAATCATCTCTAATTTTTATAGCATAAGTATCATCACAGTAATCATCATAAGTAGCAACTTTGTTCTCATCATAATCAATTGAAACCTCTTCCAAGATAGTGGAATCATCACTAAATAAAGTCACGACCCCTCCAAATCCACTTTCATAATTATCATAATAAGGTTCAACATCCTCCAAAGTAGTGGGATCATTACTTCCTAAAGTTAACACTCTAACGAACCCACTTTCATCAATATAATCATCACAAGTAGGAGGCATGCTATCATCATAATAAATTTGCATACCAAAACTTGGGAGACTACAAATATCATCTTCATTAAACATAGCTTCCCCAAGCTTGGTACTAACATTGATTGCAGCAAATACATTCTCAAGAACATCATCTTCATCAAACATAGCATCCCCAAACTTGGGCCTTTTCATATCATAAGCATAATCACTCTCATCATTAATAGTATGGATAGCACCGATAGTATAGCAATTATCATCATCACAAGGAGTAATAGGAGCAACATCATTTGGGAGAGATACCTTTTTACCTTTGCTTCTCCGTCTTTTCTTTTTCTTTTTCTTCTTCACATCACGTGTGGGTTTAATCCTCTTTTTGGAGCTCCTTATTAATGATATTGGTTGAATAGGAGGCTCCTCCTCGTTACCTGATTCATCATAAGAAATAATAGGAGGATATTGGGAAGTATCTTCCCTTTCTTTAGTATTCTCTTCATCCTCTATTTGTTTTCTTTTCTTTATGTAATTGGCAATATAAGGATTTTCAATGCAATTCACCGCGCGATACATATAAATTTCCTCTAGATCAAAATTAAGAACTCTATAAAGGGCAAATTCTGGAATAACCTTAGATATACGTTTCATTTCTTCATAACCCAAGAGCAAACTAAGTTCATTATGACGTGAAAGGGAAATCAAGTCATCATAATTTTTGGACACGATACAATCATGAAACAATTTGCATTGGGTACTGAAATGATCACGTTCATTGAAAAGTTCAGAAGTAGGGCCAAGAAAGTTTAAATTTTCAGCACAAACATCTAGCCTTTCTTGCAACCATTTAGTTTCCAAATACTTATGCCTCTTGCAAAATCTATCTTCCCTGTTTGGTATGTAATTGTAAACTCTATGCACTCCACAAAAATCGACGTACTTATAAGAGATATTTTCATCATGACTAGTGCAATCATCATTAGTACTATGGATATTCAAATAGTTCATACTAATAACATTGCAATCATGCTCATCATTCAAAGATTTAGTGCCAAACATTTTATAGACTTCTTCTCCTAGCACTTGAGCACAATTTTCATTTCCATCATTCTCACGAAAGGTATTAAAAAGATGAAGAGTATTAGACAAACTCAATTCCATTTTTTGTAGTTTTCTTTTATAAACTAAACTAGTGATAAAACAAGAAACAAAAAGATTCGATTGCAAGATCTAAAGATATACCTTCAATCGCTAACCTCCCTGGCAACGGCGCTAGAAAAGAGCTTGATGTCTACTACACAACCTTCTTCCTATAGACGTTGTTTGGCCTCCAAGTGCAGAGGTTTGTAGGACAGTAGCAAATTCCCCTCAAGTGGATGACCTAAGGTTTATCAATCCGTGGGAGGCGTAGGATGAAGATGGTCTCTCTCAAGCAACCCTGCAACCAAATAACAAAGTCTCTTGTGTCCCCAACACAACCAATACAATGGTAAATTGTATAGGTGCACTAGTTCGGCGAAGAGATGGTGATACAAGTGCAATATGGATGGTAGATAATGGTTTTTGTAATCTGAAAATATAAAAACAGCAAGGTAACTAATGATAAAAGTGAGCGTAAACGGTATTGCAATGCTAAGAAACAAGGCCTAGGGTTCATACTTTCACTAGTGCAAGTTCTCTCAACAATAATAACATAATTGGATCATATAACTATCCCTCAACATGCAACAAAGAGTCACTCCAAAGTCACTAATAGCGGAGAACAAATGAAGAGATTATTATAGGGTACGAAACCACCTCAAAGTTATTCTTTCGAATCGATCTATTCAAGAGTTCGTACTAGAATAACACCTTAAGACACATATCAACCAAAACCCTAATTTCACCTAGATACTCCATTGTCACCTCAAGTATCCGTGGGTATGATTATATGATATGCATCACACAATCTTAGATTCATCTATTCAACCAACACAAAGAACTTCAAAGGGTGCCCCAAAGTTTCTACCGGAGAGTCAAGACGAAAATGTGTGCCAACCCCTATGCATAAGTTCACGAGGTTACGGAACTCGCAAGTTGATCACCAAAACATACATCAAGTGGATCACATGATATCCCATTGTCACCACAGATAAGCACATGCAAGACATACATCAAGTGTTCTCAAATCCTTAAAGACTCAATCCAATAAGATAACTTCAAAGGGAAAACTCAATCCATTACAAGAGCGTAGAGGGGGAGAAACATCATCACATCCAACTATAATAGCAAAGCTCGTGATACATCAAGATCGTACCACCTCAGGAACACGAGAGAGAGAGAGAGAGAGGGATCAAACACATAGCTACTGGTACATACCCTCGGCCCCAAGGGAGAACTACTCCCTCCTCGTCATGGAGAATGCCGGGATGATGAAGATGGCCACCGGAGAGGGATTACCCCCTCCGGCAGGGTGCCGGAACGGGTCTAGATTGGTTTTCGGTGGCTACGGAGGCTTCTGGCGGCGGAACTCCCGATCTATTCTGCTGTCCCATGTGTTCTAGGGTATGTTGATATATATAGGCGAAAGAAGTCGGTCAGGAGATCCACGAGGGGCCCACGAGGTAGGGGGCGCGCCCGGGGGGGTAGGGCGCGCCCCCCACCCTCATGGTGGCCTCGGGACTCTTCTGGCCCAGCTCCGGTACTCCGCGGGCTTCTTCTGGTCCAAAAATGATCTCCATGAAGTTTCAGGTCAATTGGACTCCGTTTGGTTTCCCTTTTCTATGATACTTAAAAACAAGAATAAAACATAAACTGCCACTAGGCTCTGGTTTAATAGGTTAGTCCCAAAAAAAATATAAAAGTGCATAATAAAGCCCATGAACATCCAAAACAGATAATATAATAGCATGGAACAATCAAAAATTATAGATACGTTGGGGATGTATCACCTATGCGCAATATCGCTGGGTGGAGGGAAACAAGTGAGGAAATGGCGAGAAACGGTAGCATGTTCATAAAATGCCATCAATTAATGGAAATTTTCATAGAAGGAACATCGAGCTAGCACAAGAAGGAGATGATGATCAGATGAACACGGACCACACTAGGGAACCGTTTCTATTATTATCGGTATTAGCACAAATTTCTGATTATAGACCTGTTTGCCGCGTATCACACACATCTTTTTATATTGAGCCATTTCTATTCTCTTGTCTTAACACAAACAGTTCATCCGAGTGAACCGCATGCCGTAGATCGCACACACCTTCATCTGGCTGCCCGTTTCTTTTGTGTTTCCTAATCACAAACAGTTCATCCGAGTGAACTGTATGATGTATATCGCACACACCTTCATCTGGCTGCACGTTTATTTTGTTCCTCCTCATCGCAAATAGTTAATTTAGCTGAACTGTATGCCCTGTATCCCACACGCAACTAAAATCTGAACCGTGTTTGATGCATCCTCCATCGCAAACGTTTTGCACCTTTTTGACGGGTTTTTTACACCGTCGTTTGCGATTATGGCATTGCATGCAGTTTCTTCCAAGGGTCTCTCATCGTAGTGTCGCGTTAGCAGCAACCTGCAGTAGTGTGTAAACATTGATTTGATGCCAAATTTGTTTTACTATTTGTATAGGTGTTGTCTGACGATGTGGACAGCGAGGATGAAGATGGCCAGAGGAGGTAGAAGAGGAAAATCCTGAGGGAGCTTTATGCGGGAAAGCATAACAGTCGTATTGGGACCTGGAACGGCGGCTATCGATGCCCATTTGCAACCACAAGCTTCATGACGCGTATCTAAGTGTTCTGGCACATGCAAGAGGACAGGCCGTTGGCTCCTTCAAGCAAAAGTATTCTCGCAGGGTGGCGCACGGCTTGTACGCCGAGTACCTGGAGAAGCTTCAGGATCGTGCCAGCATGTGAGATGAGATGTGGGATTGAACTATGTATGCTTGAGTATGCTTAATGACGGTTGAACTATGTACTTATGGTTGAACTATGCTTGTGTATGTGTACGCTTATTATCTATGTCTGAGTATGTTTAATCTATGTTTACTTATGTCTAACTGTGGGATATGGATGCAATCAGTTTGGTTGATGGAATCTACCTCCGTCTTGGTTTATTGGTCCCCTTTGTAATTTGTGTTAAATTTTGACCAAAGGTTTAACTGACAAAATGTTAGTGCAGGTCAGCAAAAATTATATCGTTGGATGGGTATTTGAGCATAGTGTTCAATGATATAATTTTTGGTGACATGCATAAACATTTCTTAGTTAAATATTTGGTTAAAATTTGGTAAAAAATACAAAGGGGACCAATAATCTAGGACGGAGGTAGTACGTCAATCACGCATGGTTCCCAAAATCCGAACTATGTGCAATGACTTTCATTTTGCATGTTGCGTCAATCACACACGGTTGGCTCTAGCAAACCGTCGCCTCCAAAATTCTTTGTGGGACAGAAAACCCTCACCATGCAATTCAAAAAAGAAAACAGAAAACCCTCACATCCCCACGTCACAAAAACTCTCACCCCGCCCGCCACCCCCTCCGGTCCCCATTCACACCTGCACAAGCTCCTCCGCGTCTATGCATGGCACCGCCTACCGCCGCCGCCAGGCTGCCGGCAAAGTCCACCGCATTTCGCCACTTCCATTTGCCGCCGCCTATCGCCACCGACTTTTCTCGATGTTGCTTGCGGTCGACCCATCTCTACTCGGATGGGGAATCTGCCGTACTGAGGATTCTTTCTCATGGACAACAAGTTAACTAATTTAATGAGATATTATCTCATCCTTATCCCAGTTCATCTGCCTCCTTTAATCACCCGACCAAAATCCCCGTGAATTCATTTTTATTCGAGCTGATTTGAGGGTTTTCTTCCCTTCATAGAGTGTACAGTGCACAGACACATCAGGACCTTGCGGCCTCCACCAGACATTCCATCTCACCGTACCAGATGACTTGAGGATGCGCGCGATATGTTCAATCTCACCCTAAATCGGTGGCATGGCCTACTTTCCTAGACATATTCTAAATATTACTACATTTGGATAAAAGGTGCCACATGCATCATATACGTCAAAGGGGATTTTCCCCTCTTCTTTATATATTTGGCAAATTAATGATGTATTGTTCTTTAGATTACTCTCATATTTCCATGACATCATGTTTACCCTATGTGTTTAATTATAGATTTTTGTCCTTCGATTTCGACTGCTATATAGTTCTTTCAATTTGGTCCCATATTTGCATGTTACCATACTTTCTTTAACAATCCTACCATTTTCTGCAGCGCGTCCCTTGCTATGCAACAGAACCTGTAGTGCACAATCTTTCCCTTTACATAAATAAGGACTGCAGGGATGTCATACGGCACACAAACCATGGATTTACAATTGTTGCTACTGTAAGACTTGATGAACATGGTGACTCCTATTTTGGCACTGGCTTTTGGGAAAAAATTCTAAATTTTATGAACTGAAAGCTGGCACTAGAATTGCACTGCACATAAAAGGGCCTGGTCATGAGATATATGCTAACTTTCCCAACGATATCATCCGTCCAGACTTTGTTTGAAGTAAGTTTTCTTTTCAACTATCTGCATGTTGACTTCCCAGCAATATCACTTGAATTGTGTAGTATTTAAGAAACCAATTGTTATTCCCTTTTCTTACTATATTCCTACCTAATAACTTCTAGTTACCAATACACTTTTCTAGTGCCCTATTTTAACTAAATATTCCATGTACTCCCATTTCTATTAGAAAGCGCCGCTGACAACGAGACTCCGGAGGTGGAGAACGGGGCTGCCAACAAGCGGAGGCAGGGCGAGCTAGAACCTCAAGCGACTCCAGCAGGCCTAGACTTCATCAGCAGCCTCCCCGATGATATGTTGATAGTTATCATCTTCCTCCTCCCAATCAAATATGGGGCGCGGACAACCGTCCTTTCCCGGCAGTGGCACCTCCTATGGAACTCCAGCCCTCTCGACCTCATCGACACCCACGAGCTCTGCCAGGGCTATCGCAAAAGCTTGGATGCGTTCTCCAAGATCCTCGATAGTCACCTTGGCCCAACCAGAGGCCTTAGAATGCACAAGTTCCATTCCAACGGCAAGAACCGAGCCAAGCTTGACGACTGGTTCCTATCCCCCGCCCTAGATCAGCTCGAGTAGCTCACTTTCGATGATGGGCATATGCGGTCGCTGCCAACGTCCGCACTCTGCCTCGCGCCCATGCTGCACATCCCCAAGTTCAGGAACTGCCATACCCCTAATGACGGGCCCACTCTTATTCTACCACGACTGAAGCACCTCGAGCTCGTCGCCATCTGCCTCTCAAACGATGACACAGAGCGCCTGCTCCATGGCTGTACTGCACTCGAGTACCTTCGTCTTCAGGCGATCAATGGGTTGAGTACCTTCCACATCACCTCCATGACTCTCCGGACTATTTATGTGTGTTGCCGGTGCGGCTGGAAGACATCACAAGATGTGTACCATGGTATGGTCATTGAGGACACACCTGCACTTGAGAGATCACTTGTAGTTGATCAAGAAGGTCCAACAAGAATCAATGTCATTTCTATGCTGAAATTGACAGTGGTGGGCTACTCGTCTGACAAATACTCCGAACTTGTTATGGGATCCACACCCGTTCAGGTACAAGAGCTGCCTTCTACCTCTCCTTCTACAAATTAACATTATTTCTAATTTTGAAGATGTTTGTTCATCTATCATTCATAAAATGATTCCAACAAGCTTAACCTAGAAACTGCGCACAGTGAAGGTCTTGGCACTAAAATCTATCGGCCCCAACATGGAGCACCTTGTCAGTTTTCTGATATGCTTTCCGTGCCTGGAGAAGCTGTATATCAAGGTGATGTTCCTTACCTGTTAAATGTTAACCATAAGGGAGTTCAATTTGTGACACCTTTTTCCAAGTTTACAATGACAATGTACTATGATTTCTGAAGGATTCTTTTGGAGGATTTCAGTACATACATGTCCCCCCCCATACTGGTTGCTTGATCCATATGGTTAGAATCAATAAGCATTTCTCCTTTGGATTCATCTGTACTAGTTTTCTCAGGGAACATTTCATCCACTCCAACCTCTTGTGAAGAAGGCTACATTTTTTCTAGAATGTAATCAAATGCCCATGTTAATCATGTCAGATCGAAGATGGCATGTTAGTGCATTTTACAAATCCTACAAACCAAATAGGCATGTAGTAATGTTCAAAACTGCATGTAGGCACTAACACGTTTTCTTCTTTTGCAGATAAGATTAGGCCCAGTGGTGGATAATGTGATACAATATAACAATCACGTCGAATGCCTAGATCTGCATCTCTCAGAAATTACTTTGACTTCCTACCGAGGGACCTTACCAGAGATTATATTCGCCAGGTTCTTTGTTCTCAGAGCAAGGATGCTGAAGGTAATGAGGTTTTCCCTACATTTATTTCACAAAAATGAATGGTTTGTTGATCAGTGTCGGCGACAGCGGCAGAATGGAATAGGCTCAAAAAATGCTGAATTTCATTTTGGAACTTCATATGACAGAGTAATCGGAAGCCATCGTGTCAACCCCATACATGACTTCTCAATGGATGACCCCTTTGCAAAAATTGTGAGGTTTCGATACCAGACTTAGAAGTGGTAATATTAGTTTGAACCTCTCTGATATCCATGTTCAGCGGATTAGCATGAGCGTTTGCAGCTGATGAGCTGAATTTCATTTCTAATATCAGTTTGAACCTTGTAATCTTCGAATTTGAGCCATATAACTCTGGAATTTGAACCTTGTATTATTTCAAGCTTTTGTGGTACAATCGTTGAAATGGTAGCGTATGAGACTCGTATATTGGTAGCATTATTTTGACCTTAACATGCAATGGTCTTAGATTTTATTAACCATTCTAGAATCTGTTTACCTTCTCGATCTCACGGCACACGATATGTATAGCTAACTCGACTGCGATCTTCGACATTATTGCACACAGTTGGTTTCTTCCACCGTGTGCCTTGTAGAGCGCAGAATTAATTATCGCACTCGAGTGTCCATCATCACCCTTCTGTGTAACTTTGACCTCATCACCCACGGGTAAACTTATGACCGAAGTCATTCCACACACTTCGTTTTTACAAAGCTTTTTGCCAATAAACGCCCATGATTTGTCTCTCTTCTAGCCGACGTGTGGCCAAACTAGCTGGGCGGGAAGCTTGCGTGGTAAACTGCGCGGTAGCGTGGGAACAGGCTCACCGACGATACATTTGGCGCCTCTTCGAGCCCACGTGTGCGGTGCAGTGTTGTCGAGCGTGCACTGGAATCCTCCACTATGAACGTCGTGACAAGACGTGACGATTACAAGCCGGCCGCCCCCCATTTATTATAGCGGCCATTTAACCCTTGTGTCTCTTCAACCTTTCAATCATGCCCCACCATGGCAAGAAGCACACCCACCACGAGAAATTCTTAGAGGGTATCCTGCGTGGCTCCAATGGCGCTCCAAGCGGCTGCCGATGACGAGCAACAGTTCACCATGCGTGCCGTGGTGGACACCCACAGAAGGTTCATGGACCTCTCGGTGGTGTACACCAAGGACCCAGTCTGGGTGGAGCACTCCATCCACATCATGGAGTTGTTGCTTGCCGAGGAGAAGTACAAGGTGGTCGGGTTCGACCTTGAGTACACCCGCGCTCGTGCCGGGTCTCGTCCCAAGGTCGTCGTCACCCTGATGTGCGTGCGCCACCACATCCTCGTCTACCACTACTGCCTGGCCACAAGGCCTTCTGAGAATTTTGCTAGGTTTATCTGTTGGGGAACGTAGTAATTTCAAAAAATTTCCTACGCACACGCAAGATCATGGTGATGCATAGCAACGAGAGGGGAGAGTGTTGTCTACCTACCCTCATAGACCGACAGCGGAAGCGTTATGAAAACGCGGTTGATGTAGTCGTACGTCTTCACGGCCCGACCGATCAAGCACCGAAACTACGGCACCTCCACGTTTTAGCACACGTTCATCTCTATGACGATCCCCGGGCTTCGATCCAGCAAAGTGTCGGGGAAGAGTTCCGTCAGCACGATGGCATGGTGACGATCTTGATGTTCTACCGTCGCAGGGCTTCGCCTAAGCACCGCTACAATATTATCGAGGAGTATGGTGGAAGGGGCACCGCACACGGCTAAGAAAACGATCAAGAGGATCAACTTGTGTGTCTAGAGGTGCCCTCCTGCCCCCGTATATAAAGGAGCAAGGGGGAGGCCGGCCAGCCCTTGGGCGCGCTAAGGAGGAGGAGTCCTCCTCCTAGTAGGAGTAGGACTCCCCTCTTTCCTACTCCTACTAGGAGGGGGAAAGGAAGGGGGAAAGGGAGAAGGAAAGGGGGGCGCCGCCCCCCCTCTCCTAGTCCAATTCGGACCAGAGGGGGAGGGGGCACGCGGCCCACCCTGGCCGCCCCTCTCTCTCTCCACTAGGGCCCATAAGGCCCATTACTTCTCCCAGGGGGGTTCCGGTAACCCTCCGGCACTATGGTTTTCTCCGAAATCACCCGGAACACTTCCGGTGTCCGAATATAGCCGTCCAATATATCAATCTTTATGTCTTGACCATTTCGAGACTCCTCGTCATGTCCGTGATCACATCCGGGACTCCGAACAAACTTCGGTACATCAAAATATATAAACTCATAATGAAACTGTCATCGTAACGTTAAGCATGCGGACCCTACAGGTTCGAGAACAATGTAGACATGACCGAGACATGTCTCCAGTCAATAACCAATAGCGGAACCTGGATTCTCATATTGGCTCCCACATATTCTACGAAGATCTTTATCGGTCAGACCGCATAACAACATACTTTGTTCCCTTTGTCATCGGTATGTTACTTGCCTGAGATTCAATCTCGTTACCGGCAAGTCTCTTTACTCGTTTCGTAATATATCATCTCGCAACTAACTCATTAATTGCAATGCTTGCAAAGCTTATGTGATGTGCATTACCGAGAGGGCCCAGAGATACCTCTCCGACAATCGGAGTGACAAATCCTAATCTCGAAATACGCCAACCCAACATGTACCTTTGGAGACACCTATAGAGCTCCTTTATAATCACCCAGTTACGTTGTGACGTTTGGTAGCACACAAAGTGTTCCTCCGGCAAACGGGATTTGCATAATCTCATAGTCATAGGAACATGTATAAGTCATGAAGAAAGCAATAGCAACATACTAAACGATCGGGTGCTAAGCTAATGGAATGGGTCATGTCAATCACATCATTCTCCTAATGATGTGATCTCGTTAATCAAATGACAACACATGTCTATGGTTAGGAAACATAACCATCTTCGATTAACGAGCTAGTCAAGTAGAGGCACACTAGTGACGTTTAGTTTGCCTATGTATTCACACAAGTATTATGTTTCCGGATAATACAATTCTAGCATGAATAATAAACTTTTATCATGATATAAGGAAATAAATAATAACTTTATTATTGCCTCTAGGGCATATTTCCTTCAGTCTCCCACTTGCACTAGAGTTAATAATCTAGATTACACAGTAATGATTCTAACACCCATGGAGCTTTGGTGCTGATCATGTTTTGCTCGTGGAAGAGACTTAGTCAACGGGTCTGCTACATTCAAATCCGTATGTATCTTGCAAATCTCTATGTCTCCCACCTGGACTAGATCCCGGATGGAATTGAAGCGTCTCTTGATGTGCTTGGTTCTCTTGTGAAATCTGGATTCCTTTGCCAAGGCAATTGCACCAGTATTGTCACAAAAGATTTTCATTGGACCCGATGCACTAGATATGACACCTAGATCGGATATGAACTGCTTCATCCAGACTCCTTTGTTTGCTGCTTCCAAAGCAGCTATGTACTCCGCTTCACATGTAGATCCCGCCACAATGCTTTGTTTAGAACTGCACCAACTGATAGCTCCACCGTTTAATGTAAACACGTATCCGGTTTGCGATTTAGAATCGTCCGGATCAGTGTCAAAGTTTGCATCAACGTAACCATTTACGATGAGCTCTTTGTCACCTCCATATATGAGAAACATATCCTTAGTCCTTTTCAGGTATTTCAGGATGTTCTTGACCGCTGTCCAGTGATCCACTCCTGGATTACTTTGGTACCTCCCTGCTAGACTTATAGCAAGACATACATCAGGTCTGGTACACAACATTGCATACATGATAGAGCCTATGGCTGAAGCATAGGGAACATCTTTCATTTTCTCTCTATCTTCTGCAGTGGTCGGACATTGAGTCTTACTCAATTTCACACCTTGTAACACAGGCAAGAATCCTTTCTTTGCTTGATCCATTTTGAACTTCTTCAAAACTTTGTCAACGTATGTGCTTTGTGAAAGTCCAATTAAGCGTCTTGATCTATCTCTGTAGATCTTAATGCCCAATATGTAAGTAGCTTCACCGAGGTCTTTCATTGAAAAACTCTTATTCAAGTATCCCTTTATGCTATCCAGAAATTCTATATCATTTCCGATTAGTAATATGTCATCTACATATAATATTAGAAGTGCTATAGAGCTCCCACTCACTTTCTTGTAAATACAGGCTTCTCCAAAAGTCTGTACAAAACCAAATGCTTTGATCACATTATCAAAGCGTTTATTCCAACTCCGAGAGGCTTGCACCAGTCCATAAATGGACTGCTGGAGCTTGCACACTTTGTTAGCTCCCTTTGGATCAACAAAACCTTCTGGCTGCATCATATACAACTCTTCTTCCAGAAATCCATTTAGGAATGCAGTTTTGACATCCATCTGCCAAATTTCATAACCATAAAATGCGGCAATTGCTAACATGATTCGGACAGACTTAAGCATCGCTACGGGTGAGAAGGTCTCATCGTAGTCAATCCCTTGAACTTGTCGAAAACCTTTTGCGACAAGTCGAGCTTCGTAGACAGTAACATTACTGTCAGCGTCAGTCTTCTTCTTGAAGATCCATTTATTCTCAATTGCTTGCCGATCTTTGGGCAAGTCAACCAAAGTCCACACTTTGTTCTCATACATGGATCCCATCTCAGATTTCATGGCTTCAAGCCATTTTGCGGAATCTGGGCTCACCATCGCTTCTCCATAGTTCGTAGGTTCATCATGATCTATTAGCATGACTTCCAGAATAGGATTACTGTACCACTGTGGTGCGGATCTTACTCTGGTTGATCTACGAGGTTCAGTAGTATCTTGTTCTGAAGTTTCATGATCATCATCATTAGCTTCCTCACTAATTGGTGTAGGTGTCATAGAAACCGGTTTCTGTGATGTACTACTTTCCAATAAGGGAGCAGGTACAGTTACCTCATCAAGTTCTACTTTCCTCCCACTCACTTCTTTCGAGAGAAACTCCTTCTCTAGAAAGTTTCCGAATTTAGCAACAGTAGTCTTGCCTTCGGATGTGTGATAGAAGGTGTATCCAATAGTTTCCTTTGGATATCCTATGAAGACACATTTCTCCGATTTGGGTTCGAGCTTATCAGGTTGAAGCTTTTTCACATAAGCATCGCAGCCCCAAACTTTCAGAAATGACAACTTTGGTTTCTTGCCAAACCACAGTTCATAAGGCGTTGTCTCAACGGATTTTGATGGTGCCCTATTTAACGTGAATGCGGCCGTCTCTAAAGCATAACCCCAAAATGATAGCGGTAAATCAGTAAGAGACATCATAGATCGCACCATATCTAGTAATGTACGATTACGATGTTCGGACACACCATTACGCTGTGGTGTTCCGGGTGGCATGAGTTGCGAAACTATTCCGCATTGTTTCAAATGTACACCAAACTCGTAACTCAAATATTCTCCTCCACGATCAGATCATAGGAATTTTATTTTCTTGTTACGATGATTTTCAACTTCACTCTGAAATTCTTTGAACGTTTCAAATGTTTCAGACTTATGTTTCATTAAGTAGATATACCCATATCTGCTTAAGTCATCTGTCAAGGTGAGAAAATAACAATATCCGCCACGAGCCTCAACATTCATCGGACCACATACATCTGTATGTATGATTTCCAACAAATCTGTTGCTCTCTCCATAGTACCGGAGAACGGTGTTTTGGTCATCTTGCCCATAAGGCACGGTTCGCAAGTACCGAGTGTTTCATAATCAAGTGGTTCCAAAAGTCCATCAGTATGGAGTTTCTTCATGCGCTTTACACCGATATGACCTAAACGGCAGTGCCACAAATAAGTTGCACTATCATTATCAACTCTGCATCTTTTGGCTTCAACATTATGAATATGTGTGTCACTACTATCGAGATTTAATAAGAATAGACCACTCTTCAAGGGTGCATGACCATAAAAGATATTACTCATATAAATAGAACAACCATTATTCTCTGATTTAAATGAATAACCGTCTCGCATCAAACGAGATCCAGATATAATGTTCATGCTCAATGCTAGCACCAAATAACAATTATTTAGGTCTAGTACTAATCCCGAAGGTAGATGTAGAGGTAGCGTGCCGACCGCGATCACATCGACTTTGGAACCATTTCTCACGCGCATCGTCACCTTGTCCTTAGCCAATCTTCGCTTAATCTGTAGTCCCTGTTTCGAGTTGCAAATATTAGCAACAGAACCAGTATCAAATACCCAGGTGCTACTGCGAGCATTAGTAGGGTACACATCAATAACATGTATATCATATATACCTTTGTTCACCTTGCCATCCTTCTTATCCGCCAAATACTTGGGGCAGTTCCGCTTCCAGTGACCAGTCTACTTGCAGTAGAAGCACTCAGTTTCAGGCTTAGGTCTAGATTTGGGTTTCTTCTCCTGAGCAGCAACTTGCTTGCTGTTCTTTTTGAAGTTCCCCTTCTGCTTCCCTTTGCCCTTTTTCTTGAAACTAGTGGTCTTGTTGACCATCAACACTTGATGCTCCTTCTTGATTTCTACCTCTGCAGCTTTCAGCATTGTGAAGAGCTCGAGAATTGTCTTATTCATCCCTTGCATATTATAGTTCAACACGAAGCTCTTGTAGCTTGGTGGAAGTGATTGGAGAATTCTGTCAATGACGCAATCATCTGGAAGATTAACTTCCAATTGAATCAAGTGATTATTATACCTAGACATTTTGAGTATATGCTCACTGACAGAACTGTTCTCCTCCATCTTGCAGCTATAGAACTTATTGGAGACTTCATATCTCTCAATCCGGGCATTTGCTTGAAATATTAACTTCAACTCCTAGAACATCTCATATGCTCCATGACGTTCAAAATGTCGTTGAAGTCCCGATTCTAAGCCGTAAAGCATGGCACACTGAACTATCGAGTAGTCATCAGCTTTGCTCTGCCAGACGTTCATAACATCTGGTGTTGCTCCAGCAGCAGGCCTGGCACCCAGCGGTGCTTCCAGGACATAATTCTTCTGTGCAGCAATGAGTATAATCCTCAAGTTACGGACCCAGTCCGTGTAATTGCTACCATCATCTTTCAACTTTGCTTTCTCAAGGAACGCATTAAAATTCAACGGAACAACAGCACGGGCCATCTATCTACAATCAAACATAAACAAGGAAGATACTATCAGGTACTAAGTTCATGATAAATTTAAGTTCAATTAATCATATTACTAAAGAAATCCCACTTAGATAGACATCCCTCTAATCCTCTAAGTGATCACGTGATCCAAATCAACTAAACCATGTCCGATCATCACGTGAGATGGAGTAGTTTCATTGGTGAACATCACTATGTTGATCATATCTACTATATGATTCACGCTCGACCTTTCGGTCTCCGTGTTCCGAGGCCATATCTGTATATGCTTGGCTCGTCAAGTATAACCTGAGTATTCTGCGTGTGCAACTGTTTTGCACCCGTTGTATTTGAATGTAGAGCCTATCACACCCGATCATCACGTGGTGTCTCATCATGAAGAACTTTCGCAACGGTGCATACTCAGGGAGAACACTTCTTGATAATTAGCTAGAGATCATCTTAAAATGCTACCGTCAATCAAAGCAAGATAAGATGCATAAAAGATAAACATCACATGCAATCAATATAAGTGATATGATATGGCCATCATCATCTTGTGCTTGCGATCTCCATCTTCGAAGCACCATCATGATCACCATCGTCACCGGCCCGACACCTTGATCTCCATCGTAGCATCGTTGTCGTCTCGCCAATCTTATGCTTCTATGACTATCGCTACCGCTTAGTGATAAAGTAAAGCATTACAGGGCGATTGCATTGCATACAATAAAGCGACAACCATAGGGCTCCTGCCAGTTGCCGATAACTCGGTTACAAAACATGATCATCTCATACAATAAAATTTAGCATCATGTCTTGACCATATCACATCACAACATGCCCTGCAAAAACAAGTTAGACATCCTCTACTTTGTTGTTGCAAGTTTTACGTGGCAGCTATGGGCTTAAGCAAGAACCAATCTTACCTACGCATCAAAAAGCACAATGATAGTTTGTCAAGTTGGTGCTGTTTTAACCTTCGCAAGGACCGGGCGTAGCCACACTCGGTTCAACTAAAGTTGGAGAAACTGACACCCGCCAGCCACCTGTGTGCAAATCACGTCGGTAGAACCAGTCTCGCGTAAGCGTACGCGTAATGTCGGTCCAGGCCGCTTCATCCAACAATACCGCCGAACCAAAGTGTGACATGCTGGTAAGCAGTATGACTTATATCGCCCACAACTCACTTGTGTTCTACTCGTGCATAACATCAACGCATAAAACCTAGGCTCGGATGCCACTGTTGGGGAACGTAGTAATTTCAAAAAATTTCCTATGCACACGCAAGATCATGGTGATGCATAGCAATGAGAGGGGAGAGTGTTGTGTACGTACCCTCGTAGACCGACAGCAGAAGCGTTATGACAACGCGGTTGATGTAGTCGTACGTCTTCACGGCCCGACCGATCAAGCACCGAAACTACGACACCTTCGAGTTTTAGCACACGTTCAGCTCAACGACGATCCCCGGACTCCGATCCAGCAAAGTGTCGGGGAAGAGTTCCATCAGCACGACGGTGTGGTGACGATCTTGATGTTTGTCGGTGTTCTGGGAACGGGGGTCCCCAGACTTGCCTGCTTGCGGCCTGCAGCGTGGCTCAAAGGGGGGCCCAGCATGGCCCGTCTTCACCAACACAAACCCAAGACCCTCGCGAGGGACCAAGCCTCGCGGGGTGGACGACGTGGAGCTTCCTCAGGCACAGCCTCGTCAGGCTGGCTCACGAGGAGGCGGAGAGATCAAGGCGGGGTACCTCACGAGGTGCCCGTGATGCAAGCCATGACGACTCAGGGCGCCAGGCGGGTGCCAGCCCGCGCATCGTCCTCCTTTCCTCTTTAGTGCAAAGGGGGCAAGCGCAGCCACGGAGTACCGAGGCATCAGGCAAAGGTTGCCATTTCGGTGCAACGAGACCAAGACCAGGAGGACTACGAGACGGAGGTCACCGTGGAGCCCAAGACGGCGTCATCACCAGAGCTTTGCGCAGGCGAAGACTACTTTTGTCAGGATAGATGATACTTGCTGTCCCCCTTCAGATTAGCCTGCCAATGTTGGCTCCCTTCCTGCTCGATATTTGGGAAGAGGACCAGGGCCTCTATAAATAGGACCAGCCACCCAAGGAGGGGGTGGTCGGTTCGGTCGGTTGGAGGAAGCAGAGAAAGAGAGAGAGAGAGAGAGAGAGAGAGAGAGAGAGAAAGGTGACTGAACTCCTCCGAGTAGTTCATCGCCCTAGCCAAGAACAGACCCTCGCGAGGCTGTTCTTCCTTGTATTGTTCATCATCATCAGCCCAAGAGGCAATCCACCACACCACACACTGGAGTAGGGTATTACACCACAACGGTGGCCCGAACCAGTATAAACCCTGTGTCTCTTGTGTTGTTCTTTCCTTAGTTTTAGATCCTAGCATGGCGGAGGGGGGCAGGTAGGTAGGAGGCGAAATCTCCGCGCGCACCCCAGTGTTCGAACCTCAAGGGTCTGCCGGAACCCGGAATCCGACAATGTTCTATCGTCGCAGGGCACCGCTACAATATTATCGAGGAATATGGTGGAAGGGGGCACCGCACACGGCTAAGAAAATGATCACGAGGATCAAGTTGTGTGTCTAGAGGTGCCCCCCTGCCCCCGTATATAAAGGATCAAGGGGGGAGGCTGGCCGGCCCTTGGGCGCGCCAAGGAGGAGTCCTCCTATTAGGAGTAGGACTCCCCTCTTTCCTAATCCTACTAGGAGGGGGAAAGGAAGGGGGAGAGGGAGAAGGAAAGGGGGGCGCCGCCCCCCCTCTCCTAGTCCAATTCGGACCAGAGGGGGAGGGGGCGCGCGGCCCACCCTGGCCGCCCCTCTCTCTCTCCACTAGGGCCCATAAGGCCCATTACTTCTCCGGGGGGTTCCGGTAACCCTCCGGCACTCCGGTTTTCTCCGAAATCTCTCGGAACACTTCAGGTGTCCAAATATAGCCGTCCAATATATCAATCTTTATGTCTCAACCATTTCGAGACTCCTCGTCATGTCCGTGATCACATCCGAGACTCCGAACAAACTTCGGTACATCAAAATATATAAACTCATAATGAAACTGTCATTGTAACGTTAA
Source organism: Triticum urartu (assembly GCF_003073215.2). Classification (NCBI taxonomy): domain Eukaryota; kingdom Viridiplantae; phylum Streptophyta; class Magnoliopsida; order Poales; family Poaceae; genus Triticum; species Triticum urartu. The sequence continues at coordinate 351,959,057 of NC_053026.1, forward strand.
GCGTGCGGACCCTACGGGTTTGAGAACAATGTAGACATGACCGAGACATGTCTCCGGTCAATAACCAATAGCGGAACCTGGATGCTCATATTGGCTCCCACATATTCTACGAAGATCTTTATCGGTCAGACCGCATAACAACATACTTTGTTCCCTTTGTCATCGGTATGTTACTTGCCCGAGATTCGATCGTCGGTATCTCAATACCTACTTCAATATCGTTACCGGCAAGTCTCTTTAATCGTTTCGTAATACATCATCTCGCAACTAACTCATTAGTTGAAATGCTTGCAAGGCTTATGTGATGTGCATTACCGAGAGGGCCTAGAGATACCTCTCCGACAATCGGAGTGACAAATCCTAATCTCAAAATACGCCAACCCAACATGTACCTTTGGAGACACCTGTAGAGCTCCTTTATAATCACCCAGTTACGTTGTGACGTTTGGTAGCACACAAAGTGTTCCTCCGGCAAACGGGAGTTGCATAATCTCATAGTCATAGGAACATGTATAAGTCATGAAGAAAGCAATAGCAACATACTAAACAATCGGGTGCTAAGCTAATGGAATGGGTCATGTCAATCACATCATTCTCCTAATTATGTGATCTCGTTAATCAAATTACAACACATGTCTATGGTTAGGAAACATAACCATCTTCGATTAACGAGCTAGTTAAGTAGAGGCACACAAGTGACGTTTAGTTTGTCTATGTATTCACACAAGTATTATGTTTCCGGATAATACAATTCTAGCATGAATAATAAACTTTTATCATGATATAAGGAAATAAATAATAACTTTATTATTGCCTCTAGGGCATATTTCCTTCATTGTCAACAACCCCCACTACATGTTCTCTATGGTGGACATCACCAATGATGTAAAGGTGCTCGAGAATTCGGACATCGCCTGCCAGAATCTTGTCAACATCCAGGGCCAAGACAAGATCTGGGGCAGCAAGGAGCATGAGAAGGACTCGTTGGTTCACCTCGCCGAGGCCATCATCGACCCCTACTACAAAGACATGAAGGATTCGTGCAACAAGGACAAGCATGTCTGGCACTCGGCCTGGATGGAGAAACTTGACAAAACTCACGTCGTGTATGCGGCCAAGGAGGCGTACACGAGCTACGACATGTACAGGCAGATCATTGACATGAGGAAGTTCCTCCTTCCCCAAAACGGCCAGGGATCCAGTCGGAAGCAGAGCAATGGCAAGCGTCGTCGCAACAATAATTAGATGATTAGATCGACATTTCTCCTAGTTTAGTATGCATTAAATTGCTTACTTTGTTGTGTGGAAATGTTATGTGTGTAGTCGCTTGTGTAATTGTATGCTTAATTTGGTTATGCAATGTTGTCTTTTTAAGTATATGTTGATGCTCTGTAGACAGAGCATAGATGTTGTGCGGACAAAGAAAATCACATCGAACACGGACTAAACAATGGAACATGTCGATGATGTTTTCATCAATCACTCACAATTGTATACCAGCAATCATTTGCTCACAACACACACGGCTTGTTAGCAGCAATCGTCTGTGTTGTTATCGGTCTTCGCACACATCTCCGTTTACGGACCTGTTTGTCGCGTATCACACACATCTTCTTAAGTTGAACCGTTTCTGTTCTCTTGTCTGAATGCAAACAGTTCTTCCGAGTGAACCACATGTCGTATATCGCACACACCTTGATCTAGCTTACTGTTTCTTTTGTGTTGCCTAATCACAAACAGTTCATCCAAGTGAACCTTATGATGTATATGGCACACACCTTCGTCTGGCTGCCCGTTTCTTTTGTTCCTCCTCATCGCAAACAGTTAATTGAACTGAATCGTATGCCCTGCATTGCACACGCAACTAAAATATGAACCGTGTTTGATGCATCCTCCATCGCAAACATTTTGCATCTATTTTATGGGTTTTTTACACCACCATTTGCGATTATTGCATCCCACACAGTTTCGTCGAAGGGTCTCTGATTGTAGTGTCGCGTTAGCAGCATCCTGCAGTAGTTACTTAAACATGGTGCTCAACTCTATATATTATTTCCCAATGATCTATGGTTATCCTATGATGTTTAAGTAGAACCGTTTTATCCTATGGGTTAATCGTGATCTTGGTTGGTATGATTGTATATTTTATTCATGGTGCTGTCCTACAGTGCTCTCCGTCCTGTGAAAACGTGAGGGCCCCCGTTGTAGGGTGTTGCAATATGTTCATGATTCGCTTATGGTGGGTTGCTAGAGGGACATAAGCTTAAACCCGAGTAAGTGGGTTGATGCATATGGGATAAAGAGGACTTGATACTTAATACTATGGTTGGGTTTCACGACCTTAATGATCTTTAGTAGTTGTGGATGCTTAATAGGGGTCGAATCATAAGTGCATATGATCCAAGTAGAGAAAGTATGTTAGCTCATGCCTCTCCCTCATATAAAATTACAAGAATAATTACCGGTGCTTGTTATCGATTGCCTAGGGACAAATGACTTCCTTATTGACAAAAGCTATCTAGTTTTATTACCTTGCAATTTATTCGTAGTTCTATTCTCGCAAAGTACTCATAGTTTTATTCTTGTAAAATAGTTTCATAATTGTTTTAGGTAAAGCAAACGTCAAGTGTGCATAGAGTTGTATCGGTGGTCGATAGAACTTGAGGGAATATTTGTTCTACCTTTAGCTCCTCCTTGGGTTCGACACTCTTATTTATTGAAGAAGCCTACAAACGATCCCCTACACTTGTGGGTTATCAAGACCTTTTTCTGGCGCCGTTGCTGGGGAGCAATAGCATGGGGTGAATATTTTCGTGCGTGCTTGTTTTCTTTATCACTAAGTACTTGTACTTGCTATTAATGGAGATGGGGAACCTCCTAAAACCCTCAATGCTCGTTTTGTGAAAAATATTATGCACTACTTTGATAATCCTAAGAAAACCCCATTCAACTTGATAATGGGAGTAGCGTTGGATCAATGTGAATACTTTAGAGATTATCGCTTGACTCAAAAAGAAAAACTGTTATGGGATCAAATTCATATGTTGCATCGGTATGCTCGTGAGCTATGCTTGAGATATGATTATACTTGTTGCTATAGGATGAAGTCTCCACATCTTCCATTTTCATGCAAATTTAATGATAATGAAACCTTCGCTTCTTATGCTAATGGTATATATGATTACTATGATGTGGAATGAATAGAAGAATTTGTTGCTTTTAACGGTGCTTATGAAATTGAATCTTTGTTTGAAAAGTTTGAAGATTTTCATGATTCAACTTATAGACCTGAAAATTTTGCTATCCTTAAATATTGCTATGATAATTACAAATGCAATTATGATATTGATGTATTTATTGAGAATGTCTCCACTGTCCACGAAGAGACTAATATTTTGCAGGAGTCTATGGAAGAAGAAATTGATGAAACTGTGAGTTCATTGGATGAAAAATATGATGAGGAGAGAAAGGAAAAAACGGAGGAAGAACGGATTAGCTACCTGTGCCCACCTGCTAATGAGAGTAACTCTTCAACTCATATATTGTTTAATTTCCCTTCGTTCTTCCCGGAGGATGAATGCTATGCTAATTGCTATGATCCCGTTGATTCGTTTGAATTATCCCTTTTTGATGAACTTGTGAAAGGATCGAGAAGAGGTGTATAGAGGGGGTGAATAGACTCTTAGCAAGAAAAGTTGCAGTTTTGAATTCTTTAAGTTGAAGTGGAGTTTTAGCACAAGTTCAAACATTCAAAATACATATCAAGCAAGCATGACAAGAGTATATGAGCAGCGGAAAGTAAATCATGCAAGTTGCAAGAATGTAAAGGGATGGTATTGGAGTGTGCAAATGCAATTGGAGACACGGGGATTTTTGGCGTGGTTCCGATAGGTGGTGCTATCGTACATCCACGTTGATGGGACTTCAACCCACGAAGGGTAACGGTTGCACGAGTCCATGGAGGGGCTCCACCCACGAAGGGTCCATGAAGAAGCAACCTTGTCTATCCCACCATGGCCATCGCCCACGAAGGACTTGCCTCACTAGGGTAGATCTTCACGAAGTAGGCGATCTCCTTGCACGTACAAACTCCTAGGTTCAACTCCACAATCTTGAGGGAGGCTCCCAAGTGACACCTAACCAATCTAGGAGACACCACTCTCCAAAAGGTAATAGATGGTGTGTTCATGATGAACTCCTTGCTCTTGTGCTTCAAATGATAGTCTCCCCAACACTCAGCTCTCTCTCATGGGATTGGATTTGGTAGAAAGATGATTTGAGTGGAAAGCGACTTGGGAAAGGCTAGAGATCAAGATTTATGTGGTTGGAATGGAATATCTTGACCTCAACACAAGTGTACGTGGTTCTCTCTTAGAAAATGTATGTTGGAAGTGTAGGCATATTATGATGGCTCTCTCCTCAAATGAAGAGTGGGTGGAGGGGTATATATAGGCTCCACACAAAATCTAACAGTTACACACAAATCACCAAACTCAGTGGGACCAAATCATAAAACTCGGTCAGACCGATTTGGTTCATAATGGGACCGACATGATCAACTCGGTGGGACCGACATGATCAACTCGGTGGGACCGATGTGCTAGGGTTGGGGTAAAGCTTCATCTCGGTTGGAACGATTACAAAAACTCGGTGTGACCGATTTTGCTAATAAGCTAAACAGTGAGTTGGACAAGAAAACTCGGTGGGACCGATTTCATATTTTGGTGGGACCAAAATTAATGCAATAGGCAACAGAGAGTTTGCAAGCCCATCTCGATGAGACCGAGTTCCCTATCGGTGAGACTGAATTGATTAGGGTTTCTGGCAGTGGCTATGTCAGGAGAACTCGGTGGCGCCGGATAGAAAATTTCGGTGGGGCTGAGTTTGACTTTTGGTTTGGGACATATGTGGATGTGAGAAACTTGTTGAGGGCTGTGGAGCATATCACTAAGCACTTTGAGCAAGCAAGCCATTAAGCAACACCTCATCCCCTCTTAATAGTATTCGCTTTCCTATGGACTCAGTGTGATCTTGGATCACTAAAATGAAAAATGTAGAGTCCTGAGCTTTGAGCTTGAGACAATCCTTTGTCCTTATCATCTCGAAAGGGTTCCACATCCTCTAGTCCATGTCACTCCATTGTTGAACTTATCTGAAGCATACTAGATGAAAGCATTAGTCCAACAAGAGATATGTTGACATTAATTACCAAATTCACCCAGGGAGCACTTGTGCTTTCAATCTCCCCCATTTGGTAATTGATGACAACATACATCAAAGCTTTAGATAAAGATATAGAGAATAGCAAGGAAAGCTTTGGAAAGACATGTAACATGCATAGGCTCCCCCTATATGTATGCAATCATGTAAATATAGAATATAAGAGCATGTGAATGCATAAGAATGACAAAGTAAGCAATGTGTTACATGTATCTTGGTTATATGCATCAGAGCAAAAGATGTGAATATAGGAAATGTACCTACATGCTCATGATTCCTTCTTACAAACAATATGTGCATCAGCAAGAGGTCCTCATGCACATGAGTGTGATGCATATGCTTACCTTGTGGTCTTGAGTTGGCTTAGGAAGGAATGAACCTCAGTAAAGAAGCTTAGATAACATAGATACATTTACAAGCCAGAGCAACCAAAAGAAACCACAAGAGTACCAAGACTGGGATGACATGTAGAGAGTGAGTTCCGAGTACTCTATTAGATATAGACATGTCCCCAAAAGGTAAAGATATGCAATGAATTCAATGATTTCCTTCCCTAGCAGTGTTCCTCCCCCTGAATCTTGTATTGGATAATGGGAGAACATAGGGAAACAAAATCAGAGAGAAATAGATCATAAACATAAGATAGACATGTCTTTCCCCTCTTAAAGACATGTGACTTCTCTCCTCTTGAACACCAAGCATCTGGGGCCTTTGATGTGATTACCTCTCTCTCCCCCTTATTTTCTTTTGAAGAGAATAAGCTTTGATGTGATCTCTCTCCCCCTTTGACATCAATTTCCAAGAAGGTTTCTTCTTGAGTGTGAGTCAAAATAGGTTTGATCATTGAGTCACAGAGCAAAGTAGCATATAGATTGTGATGCTGGTAGAGGACAAGAATCATTGAGTGGAGCTGGAATAAAACTACGAGAACATATGGCAAATTGTCTTCTCTGCAGTGAAATCGATGATATCGAGTTGTAGTCTTTGGTGGTACCGAATTGGTTCGGTGTGACCAAAAGCAACAGGTCGGTATGACCGAGTTCAACACAGAGAGAACACTTGTCACCTCCGCTCACTAGGCAAATAAGATCTCACAAAGATTTGCAAGGAATTAACTAAAGGATTTGCAATGAATTGGATGCAGGGAATGCAGAACTGAATAGAGAAAAGAAAATCTAGATGAAAAAGAAAAGGGGATAAAAATGAAAAGGGCAAAATGCAAAAACTCAAAGAAGGACTAGAGAACTTCATCTAGAATTGGGCGGTGACAAAGTCACCTATGTTAGAGTATATTGACTAAGGAGTCAAGTGAGAACACTTGATCATAAGTCATACTCATCGTTTAAGCTCAAAATAGGGTTACCATTTTTCGTTTAAGCATTTGATGTATTCACATCTTGTTGAGTTGCTTTGACCTATGACTTGAGGTAAAGCTTCTCTAAGATGGAATGACATACCTTGGGTGGTGGTGTTGATCTTGATCATGTAGTTGAACTTGTGTGAGTTGCTCGAGGTTGATGTAGCTCATCAAGAGTCGTGAGCACCACTTCGAAGTGAGTTCATCTACCTACATGGGTTAGTTTTTGCAAGGAAGAGCACTTGTGTATCCAAAATGACAATCATGAAACTCGATACCAAATGAAATTTGATATATATAATTTTTCAAAGGATATGTTGAAGGGTTTCATGCTTCCTTGTCTTCACCCACCATGGAGTAGAGACTTGGTGATGTAGAGATCGCTCAAGATGTGAGTGAGTTGCAATCTCATGGATTTAGATTCATCCAAGTACCTACAAGGGTTAGGTAACATGCAAGGGTGCAAATATATCCAAGACATATGAATATCATCATAAGAGAAATATCAAGGATTAGTCATAGATTCATGCCTTACATGTATCCAAATGGAGTCCCTACTCCAATTTTGAAGCATCAATGATGTTCAATTCACCTCTCAAACGGCAAAAAACTTTCTCATCAAGCGGTTTGGTGAATATATCCGCCAATTGCTTATCGGTACAGACATGTTTAAGATCAATGTCCCCTTTAGCAACATGATCTCGAATGAAATGATGACGAACTTCAATATGAGTGTGGGTCATCCAAAGTAATTGAGCACAACATGAACTGGCGTCAATGTATTCCGCTTCAGCAGTGGATAAGGATACCGAATTTTGTTTCTTGGAGGACCAAGATACAAGAGATCTACCAAGAAATTGACAAGTACCCGAAGTGGACTTTCTATCAACCTTGTCTCCGGCATAGTCCGAATCAGAATAGCCAACAAGATGAAAAGAGGACCTCTTAGGATACCAAATGCCGAAATTTGGTGTATGTATTAAGTATCTCACGATCCTTTTCACAGCCTTAAGATGACATTCTTTGGGGGGGCGCTTGATATCGTGCACACATGCACACACTTAGCATGATATCGGGACGGGAGGCACATAGATATAACAATGAACCAATCATAGATCGGTAAACCTTTTGGTCAACCGGTTTACCATCCTTAGTCAAATCAAGATGTCCACTAGTAGGCATGGGAGTTTTCATACCTTTGATTTCTTGCATGTTGAACTTCTTGAATAAGTCCTTGGTGTACTTGGTTTGAGAGACAAATGTGCCTTCCTTAGTTTGCTTGATTTGAAAACCAAGAAAGAACTTGAGTTCACTCATCATAGACATCTCAAACTTCTCCGGCATTAGCTTCCCAAACTTTTCAATGAAATGAGGGTTAGTCGAACCAAATATGATATCATCAACATAAATTTGGCACACAAACAATTCATCATTAACCCTTTTAGTAAAAAGAGTAGAATCTATTTTTCCAATCTCAAAGCCTCTATAAATAAGGAACATGGTCAAGCATTTATACCACGCTCTAGGAGCTTGTTTAAGACCATAAAGAGCTTTGTGAAGTTTGTAAACATGATCGGGTTTCTTAGGATTGACAAAGCCGGGAGGTTGTTTAACATAAACTTCCTCCTCAATTTCAACATTTAGAAAAGCACTTTTAATGTACATTTGGTATAAAGTGATATCATGGTGATTAGCATAGGCAAGCAAGATGCGGATGGACTCAAGTCTAGCAACGGGGGCATATGTATCACCGTAGTCCATACCTTCGACTTGAGTGTAGCCTTGGGCGACCAGACGAGCTTTGTTGCGGATGACTTGACCATCTTCGTCTTGCTTGTTGTGAAACACCCATTTGGTACCAATGATGTTGTGGTTGTTGTCGGGCTTCTCGACCAATGTCCACACTTGATTTCTCTCAAAGTTGTGTAGCTCTTCATGCATGGCGTTTATCCAATCCGGATCTTCCAATGCTTCTTCAACCTTCATAGGTTCAATGCTAGAGATGAATGAATAATGTTCACAAAAGTTAGCTAAACAAGTTTTAGAGCGAGTGATTCTCCTGGTCTGAATATCATTGAAGATTTGTTCGACGGGATGATCTCTTGAGATTCTTGCTCGAACTCGTGGGAGCTTTTGTTTGGGTCGGGGTGGAGCATCTTCTTCATCATCTCGTTCTTCTTCTTGACCGTCTTCACTATTGGCGTCGTTGTTCTCTTGTCGTGGTGGAGAAGGAGGTTGGTGAGGTTCATCTTGGTGTACTGCCTCGTTTTCTTCATCTTGATGTGTCCCACTAGTGGATGCTTCCATGTCAACTTTTGGTTCACCTTGTCATGAGGTGGAAGCTTCCACTTGGATGGATGAGGTACTCTCCTTCACCTACGTTGGACGAATCTTTCCAATAGGCAAGTCTTGGATTGCTTTTGAAGGGTCTTTATCTCCTACATCAATTGGCAATTGCTCTACTTGCGAGCCGTTAGATTCATCAAACTTCACATCTACCGTCTCTTCAACCTTTCGGGTGAAATTGTTGTAGAC